>NC_134484.1:209233313-209603313 GCF_040206685.1 Ascaphus truei | reverse complement strand
CCATGCTCAGTAGCACTCCTCTGACACTCATATGCTTATATATATGTTGTGGGTATTTTGGGGGTTTAATAGGAGCTTGTTAGGTGTCCAGTATGTTTTACAATTCTTGTCCAGCTAGTCATGGCTGATTGGAGGTTGGCAACCTTCTACTTAATTTAAGCTCACCCCCTCCCACATTTAAATGGTTATGGGCTCACTCCATAGCATCTTCCACTCAGGGGAACTTGCCTGCTTGCAGTTTGGCTGTGACATCTCTAATACAGAGTGCTTTTCCTGGTAATGTACAGGTTAATAAAAGCTTCAGTCAGACAGAACTTTGCAGCTAATATTGACAGATTTACTATAAATCATTCTTCCTGTTATTAAACAGGTTATTAAGAATTTATATTAGCGTTAGGGACCCCTGATATGTGGTCTGCCTTGGCGTTGGCTCAGGGGCTTACAACAATTTTGGCCAAAAATGTCAAACTAAAAGACCATTTACTTATTAGATATTTATCCATATATATTTAGGCACTGTACCGTGTATGAGTCTCACTAGATGTGCTAAAAACTGAGCTTTGTCTGTGTTTTATGTTATGTCTCTGGTTTTAATGTGTATATATATATATATATATATATAAAAAATATATATATATATTGTGACAGAAACCAGGGGATGTTAATAAATTCCATATATAGGGCTCCCAGGATACTGAACAGTTTCTATCCTGTTTGGCCTGGGAGTGCAGCCTTATAATACATGCACTCCATCCCACAGTTTGGCAAGCGCTGGAACTGAGGGATGAGAGATCCAGACCAGAGTTTGTCTGCTGCCTGATTTCTGTCACCTGTCATGCTAATTAGAGATCAGGTATGTAAGACTGATTTCCTGTTTGCTCTCCCCCTCTCCCCAAGAGCCTGGAGGCTGGAAGGCTGCTGAACTACAGAGGGGAGAAGCCTCTTTCCCAAACAGGTTCAATCTTTCTGTTCATTTGTCTAAGTCTGCAAAAGTACCTTGTTTTGTTGTTGGAAGTGGAAAAGCCACTTCCACCCTGAGTTAGGGAAAAATCTAAGTTAAGTTATCGCTCAGGTGAGCAGCTTTTGTTTTGATGTGTTTCTGTTATATGCACTGTGGCAGTCTCAGTGCCTGGGACTGAATAAACCAGGCATAGCCTGTTTAAAGGAACAGTACGTGACGCCTCATCATTTAACCTACCCTAGAAGACCGTGTTCTAACAGTCCCGGACAAACGGCGGAGCCCCGGAGTAAGCTGTTTGCACATATGGTGGAGAATGCGGGCAGAACACTAAAAGGTCTGCGGGTTAAAGAACTTTAACAAGAAAAAAAAAAAAGTTTTTTTTTCTCTCCAAACAAGATGGAAGACGTGGTGAATGCGCTGGTATGCAATGTCGCTGTCCAGAAAGACGCGAATGAAGCCCAGCAAAAGATTAATGCAGCCCTGCAACAGGCGAATGAAACCCAGCAACAGCTGTTAATAGCCCAGCAAGAGACTAATGCAAACCAGCAACGGCTGTTAATAAACCAGAAAGAGACTAATGCAAACCAGCAATCAGGCGAATGCAAACCAGCAAGAGACAAACCGCTTGCTGAGAGAGGAGCAACAACGGTTCGCCCAGGGCTTACAGCAGGAACTCGAGATCCTAAGGGGGACTATCAGTAACCTTCCACTGGCAGAGGCAGCCCCAGTCCCGAAAATGACCAGGGCAAGCCACTACCTTCAGAAGATGGGACCCTAGGATGATGTGGAAGCCTATCTTCTCACGTTTGAACGCACGGCACAGAGAGAGGGATGGCCAGAAGCTGAGTGGGCTGGTCTAATCGCACCCTTCCTAAGCGGTGAACCCCAGAAGGCTTACTTTGATCTAGAGCCAGCCGAAGCTAACGTCTATGCAAAATTGAAGTTCAAGATCCTCGCCCGCCTCGGCGTAACCATGGCTGTTCATGCCCAAAGGTTTCACGCATGGTCCTTCACGATGGATAAAGCCACCCGAAGCCAGATGTATGACCTCATCCACCTCGCCCGGAAGTGGCTACAACCCGAGATCAACTCAGCAAGCCACATCGTGGAACGGTTGGTCATGGACCAGTTGTTGAGGAAACTTCCCTCTGCCTTACGCCGTTGGGTCATTAGGGAAGTTCCCCAATCATCCACAGGTTTCTCCCCGTTTGAACTATTGTATGGCCGACACCCAAGGGGCTTACTGGATATAGCCAAAGAGACTTGGGAACACGAGGTTACCCCTTACAGAAGTGTAATAGAGCATGTTGCCCAGATGCAGGATCGCATTGCTCCAGTCCTACCCATATTGAGGGAACACATGGAGAAAGCTCAAGAAGCACAGAGGAATACGTATAATAAGGGTGCTAGGGTCAGAATTTTTTTTCCAGATGATAGGGTACTAGTTCTGGTTCCCACCGTGGAGAGTAAATTCCTTGCTAAATGGCATGGGCCATATGAGGTCTTGGAAAGAGTGGGAGAAGTAAATTATAAGGTAAGACAGCCAGGTAGGAGGAAACCTGAGCAAATTTACCATATAAACCTACTCAAGCCCTGGAAAGATAGAGAGGTCTTGTTAACCCTAGTACCCCCAGGTCCGTCAGAGAATCAAGAAACTGACACAGAGGTTAGCATAGCTGAAACCCTGTCTGTACATCAGAAACGAGAGGTCCAGAATTTAGTGAGAAGAAACAAAGAAGTCTTCTCTACACAGCCAGGTAGAACTAGCGTAATTGAACATGACCTAGTCTCTGAACCGGGGGGCCGAGTTAACCTTAAACCATACCGAATCCCAGAGGCCAAGAGAGAGGCTATAAGTTTAGAGGTTAAAAAAATGCTAAAACTAGGCGTAATTGAGGAATCCCAAAGTGGGTGGAACAGCCCTATAGTTTTAGTCCCAAAGCCAGACGGTACAACAAGGTTTTGTAATGACTACCGGAAACTAAACGCGGTGTCAAAATTTGATACTTATCCTATGCCCAGGGTGGATGAACTTGTAGAGAGACTGGACAAAGCCCGATTTCTCACAACCCTAGACCTAACAAAAGGGTACTGGCAGGTTCCCCTCACAGAAAGGGCAAAAGAAAAAACAGCCTTCTCAACCCCAGACGGCCTCTTTCAGTATAAGGTGCTGCCTTTTGGCTTACATGGAGCTCCCGCCACATTCCAAAGAATGAGGGATAAAATTTTAAAACCACATGCTCGGTATGCTGCCGCCTACCTAGATGATGTGGTAATCCATAGTGAAGATTGGCAGTCCCACCTTCCAAAGGTCCAAGCTGTGATCGACGCAGTTCGGTCTGCCGGACTAACTGCTAACCCCGCTAAATGCACTTTTGGTCTGGAGGAGGCCAAGTATCTGGGGTATTCTATTGGTAGAGGGTTACTCAAACCACAAACACTCAAAGTAGAAGCGATACAAAATTGCCCAAGGCCAGTTACAAAAAAACAAGTAAGGACCTTTTTGGGGTTAATTGGCTACTATAGAAGGTTTATTCCCAATTTTGCAACTAAGGCAACCCCACTAACCGACCTCACAAAAGCAAGAGGACCGCTAATGGTAAAGTGGTCCCCCGAAACCGAACAGGCCTTTAGAAGCCTGAAAGAAGCTCTCTGTGCCCAACCAGTGTTGGTCACACCTGACTTCTCCAAAGAGTTCGTAGTCCAAACCGATGCATCTGAGGTAGGGCTGGGGGCGGTACTCTCCCAGGAGTCTCAAGGTGAGGAGCACCCCATCCTTTATTTAAGTAGGAAACTAAATCCCCAGGAGAAAAATTACTCCATAGTAGAGAAAGAGTGTCTCGCAATAAAGTGGGCTGTAGAGACGCTCAAATACTACCTGTTGGGGAGAAAATTCCGGTTGGTCACAGATCATGCACCCCTTACCTGGATGTGTCAAAATAGGGAAAAGAATGCTAGAGTGACCATGTGGTTCCTAAGCCTACAACCCTTTAAATTTTCTGTGGATCACAGGTCAGGGCACAAACATGGCAATGCTGACGGGTTGTCAAGGATGCACTCCCTAATATCCATGGTCGCTCATCCCTCGAGGTCTGAGCTGGGGGGGAGGATATGTGACAGAAACCAGGGGACGGTAATAAATTCCATATATAGGGCTCCCAGGATACTGAACAGTTTCTATCCTGTTTGGCCTGGGAGTGCAGCCTTATAATACATGCACTCCATCCCACAGTTTGGCAAGCGCGGGAACTGAGGGATGAGAGATCCAGACCAGAGTTTGTCTGCTGCCTGATTTCTGTCACCTGTCATGCTAATTAGAGATCAGGTATGTAAGACTGATTTCCTGTTTGCTCTCCCCCTCTCCCCAAGAGCCTGGAGGCTGGAAGGCTGCTGAACTACAGAGGGGAGAAGCCTCTTTCCCAAACAGGTTCAATCTTTCTGTTCATTTGTCTAAGTCTGCAAAAGTACCTTGTTTTGTTGTTGGAAGTGGAAAAGCCACTTCCACCCTGAGTTAGGGAAAAATCTAAGTTAAGTTATCGCTCAGGTGAGCAGCTTTTGTTTTGATGTGTTTCTGTTATATGCACTGTGGCAGTCTCAGTGCCTGGGACTGAATAAACCAGGCATAGCCTGTTTAAAGGAACAGTACGTGACGCCTCATCATTTAACCTACCCTAGAAGACCGTGTTCTAACAGTCCCGGACAAACGGCGGAGCCCCGGAGTAAGCTGTTTGTCACAAAATATATATATATATATATATATATAAAAAAACAAAAAATTGTGGCGCCAAAATAATATTCTATTACTCTGTGTAATAAACTGTAGTGCTAATATCGTGTAAATAAAAAGTGTGTAAGATTCCTAAATGTTTTAAAAATAAAATTGTATATATGGGTGCACCTGTTTGAATACTAAACTAAATATACAAATATACTCAAAACAACATCATAGAATAATACATCAATGTGAGTAAAAAATGAAAAATAAAAATATAAAAAATGTGCAAAAAGTGCTAAAAAAGTGAAAAGTGAAAATATGAAGCAAAATAAGTGTAAAGTTGTAATAAAAATCCAACCAGTCCTTCAATAGTCAGTCCATAATGGGAGATATAGGATATGTGCACAGGGTCTTCTGCTGCTCTCACAAGGGATAAACCACCTCCACGGATATCTATGAACAGAAAAAGAGAGAGAGCGCACGCCCCATAGCATAATACTGCGTAATTTATTATAAAAATGGGGAAGGGATGGAAGGGGGGGGGGGGAATCGCACCCACAGGATAAAAAATATTAAAATGCAGTTTGTGAATAAATTCACCACCATCCGGTACTGCGGCAAGGTCCCTTCACGGTAGCTGTTCCAGATCACCTCCAGATCACCTCCAACCGGATAAGGATGCCTTTGTACCGACTGTGTGCTGATCGAATTCAGCTCTCCACTCCGAATGGCCGCTGTTATCTTCCCGCGCTTCGTGTGGCCTCATGCGCGTGCGCAGCGTCTTCGTGACGTAATCGCGCTTCCTCAGTCTCCCTGACGCGTTTCGTCACCAATCGGCGACTTTCTCAAAGGGCTGATGGATCATGGGTGAACGTCCTGCCCTTTTATATACAACCAGTCCAGTAATTCGTGATTAATCACAGGGTGATATTTAACCCTTAATTTGCTTTTAAGTTACTGCTTAATTCAATGGATACTGCAAATGACTGGCAGCAAAAGGAGCAAGTTTGGAAACATTTTCTATGGAGATAATCACTCACTATGGGAGGATCTAAATCACTTAATGCATATACAAAATACAATAAATTACATTATTAAAACTGCATTACACTCTAAAAATAAAAACAAATGTAATTCATATGTTGGGATAAATTAACTGACAGACTGAATACATCTAACTCAAATAAAAAATAAAAAATAAAAAATAATACACATATTAGTTAAACAAGTACTGCATATAAAGGATGAAATAACAATATATTCCTACATGTAACAATGGGTTAAAGTTTAAACATTACATTGTATTAATATACACATAACAAAAGTGTTAATAGTAGACAATGTGTTATTTCATCAAGGAACAGGGAAGCTAAGGGAAGTGAAGGGGAGAGAGAAAGAGTTATAAGGATATGTGTATAAAATACACCAAAACTGTATGTGTGTATAATTATGATTATATTATATTGTTTTAAGAATTTCCAATTTGCTGATATATGTATATGTATTATTTTCAATGAATACTGTATTAAGAAGATGTATAAATTTATGAATTTGAAATAAATCTTATATGATTAATTGTGCACTCAGTGATGATTCTAAGGACCGGGGATAAGGATGGATGTGATGATGAAATTGGATGCTGTGAGGGGAAGGGAATAGGGACCCTTTTGGGAGGTTGCTGGTGAGGGGGTGTGATCTATATGTGTGGAATGGAAAGAAAATGCTGGGGAATATTGTTAGGGATGTGGGAGTGGGGGAAAAAAAAGGGGGAGTACCGAGGAGAGAGCTGTAAACTTACCTCCACAGTTAGAGCGACGAGAGTCCAGGCCGGCAGGAGATTAAACTAGAGTACTAGCATCCAGACACTCATTGAGTCCACCAGGGGTAAGTGTCCCTAACTGGTGGATCCAATAAGTCTCCTGTCTGCACAGGATCTTGAACCGATCGCCTCCTAGAGCACAGGGAGAGATGTATTCCAGGCCCATTATTGTCATACATTTAGGGTCCTGGTTATGATGAATTTTATAATGTCGGGAAATACCATTCATAATTAATCCCTTTATGACACTCCTCCTGTGCTCCAGGAAACGGGTGCAGAGAGGCCTTGTGGTGCGTCCAATATAACGTAACCCGCACCCACATTGGATGCAGTACACCACAAAATTGCTGCGGCAGTTGATGAAGCTCCTAACCTGATAAGTGCTATCTCTATGGGTTGAACTGAACTCAATTCCTGTTCTGAGATGTTTACAGGTGATGCACCTCCCTCGTCCGCATTTATGATTACCTTTAAGGCTATTCTCAACCAACTTATTGGAAACTTTAACTGATTTTAATTTGGTGGGTGCTATGATACTCTTCATATTTCTAGCCTTTCTGTAAACAATCGATGCCCGATCAGAAAGAATGCCTTTTAAATGAGGATCACATCTAAGAATTCCCCAGTGATTACTCACTATCCTCTGGATAGCTTTATGTGACTGGTTGTAAGTTGTGATGAATCTCAAACTGGATTTCACATTTTTCTCCGAGATCACTGGTGAATTATATCTCAATCGAGATGTGACCTGTTTATTCTTAGATGTAAGCAGCATTTTGGATCTATCAAGGGAATTTACTTTCCTAAAAGACTCAGAAACTAACCTGTTGTCATAACCTTTTTGTATAAATTTGAGGCTAAGTTGTTCAGACTGCTGGACAAAATCAATATCTCTGGAGCAGTTTCTCCTGATTCGATGAAACTGCCCCAGAGGAATATTGTGTAGCCATTGTTTTCGATGGTTGCTGGATGCATGAACATAATTATTTACAGAGACTTCTTTGAAATGTGTGGATGTAATGATGTTAAGATTTTCATCTGTGGTAAGAAGTAGATCCAAAAATACTATGGAGGTGGCGTCTACAGTAAATGTAAATTTCAATCCCAAAGGATTGTCATCCAATGATTTAAGAATATCTAATAATTGTGCCTCCTCTCCATCCCAGATGAAAATCATATCATCTATGAAACGGCCATAGTACACGAGGCCCGCTCCAAGATCTTCATTTTGCCACACAAATCTCTCCTCCCAATAACCCATGAAGAGATTTGCGTAGCTGGGAGCGAACCTCGTGCCCAAAGCCGTTCCACAGATCTGTAAATGGTAAACCTCCTCAAACAAAAAATAATTGTGATTTAAAATAAATCTAACACAATCCAAAATAAATAACTTATGTTTCCTTGGGATGCACAAATCCTTGTCAAGCCAGTATTGTAATGCTTCAATTCCCATGGTATGGTCAATGCAGGTATATAATGAGGCCACATCACATGTGGCCCACAAATAGGTGGATTTCCACTTAATGCCTGAGGTGGCCTCGATGACATGGAGCGTGTCCCTAATATGTGACCTGAGCTGAGCTACATAAGGTTGGAGATGATAATCCACATACTGGGACAGGCTCGACGTCATCGACTCCACCCCAGACACAATGGGCCTGCCAGGGGGATTGACCAGGGACTTGTGCACCTTAGGCAAATGATAAAATATGGGGGTGCGAGGATGAGGATTAAATCAAAATTTAAACTCTGTTTTAGAAATAATATCCTGAATGAGTGCTGTAGAAAGAAGCTCTTTTAATTCAATTTGATAAACCTGTACCGGATCAGACTCAAGTGTAACATAGGATGCCTGGTCACCCAGGAGTCTGCGTGCCTCTAAGAGATACGCAGAAATGTCCTGGATGACCACCCCTCCTCCCTTGTCAGCCTGCCTGATGACAATGAGGGGATCTTCTTTAAATAGTTTCAATGCATCCTGTTCACCTTGACTCAGATTTTTATTTATCTTAGGTTTCTTACTGCATAATGCCTCAAAGTCCTGCAGTACTAAACTATAGAAGGCTTCAATAAATCCTCCCTTCGACTGATAGGGGAAAAATATCGATTTGGGTCTGAAAGGTGAATGTATGATTTTTAAATCATCCTCCAAATCAAAATTGCTCTCAACAGGATGCATGGACAAATTTAAAGCGTCAATGCCATCCTGCGAAGCATTTAAAATGCCTTCTGATTCCCCCAGCAGTGAAGAGAGGGCCTCTAGATAAACATGATCCTGTGTGTTAAATGGATCCGCCTCTTTACTGTTTTTAATGTTAGTTTCTTGAATATTAAAATGTCTTTTTAACGTTATTTTCCTAATGAAACTATTGAGATCCACAAACAACTGGAAGGCATTAGGGCCTGTGTTGGGAGCGAATGACAGTCCCCTCTCCAAAAGAGATATATCATAGATGGTTAATAGTTTAGATGATAAATTAAATATGGAACCATTACCCTCATTGGGGGATATTAATCTTCTTCTGTTTTCCTTCTTAGCCTGCTGGACTCTCCCCGCTCTAACTCCTCTCCTCCTCTTTTTCCCAGACTCTGTGATTTGTTGGGAACCTCTCGGTCCCATAGGGGGTATTGTTTCTCCTTGTCTCTTTCTCTCTCCTTTTCCCTGGACTTCTTGTCCTGTTTCTGGGTTTTGTCTAAAAAAGAAGAATGAGGAGATGTATTAGTCACTATAGCTTCTTTGGGTCTGGTGGCTTTGACTATATCAGTATTTGGAGGGATGCGGGACTGATCACTAATGTCCTCCTCTACCGGCAGTGGCTCAACCTCAAGTGCCGAGAAACGACTGCCGGGAGCTGAGGCCATTCTGGATCCTTCTGAGGCGTAGGGAGAATTCCTCCTATGGTTGTGGGGTGTATGATGTTGCCCCTCCCTCCCTCTAGGGGTGTAGGGGTGATGGCTCCCTCCACCACCTCGTCTAGACCCAGAGTGAAACCGCCCTCCTCTCCTATTTTGACTATATGTGCGTTTCCAAATTCTGATTTTGTCTGTCGCATAATCTTCTTTATCCCTGCTAAGTTTAAGATCCTTCCTCTCAGTGACCTCCTTCTCAAAAGTGAGAACTCTTTTTTCAGTAACTTCATTAAACTCTTTAAAATCTCTTGTCTCAGAAAATGGTTTCAAAATCTTCTGTATGCTATCTATTTCTATTTCAAGTTCTTTTACTTTAGTATCTCTATATTGTATTAAGAGTCTCATTAAAGAGAAGGAGCATTTATCCATGGTATCATTCCATTCTCTAGTAAATTCTACATTGGTCTCAAAAGTGGGAGCTTTAGTTATTCTAAGTCCTCTAGGAATGATTTTCCTATCTATGTAATCCTGAAGGGAGTATGCGTCCCACCAGTGGCGCATCTCATCCTTCATGAGTTTCTCTAATTTATAAAAATTCTCCTTTATATCAATGTCTCTATCTACAATATTATCATCAATTACCTCTGGTAATGAGACTAAGCCACTGCGTCTCATATTCCTCTCTTTTGCATTTTGCATCATGGTTCTAACTACAGTTAAGAATATACTTCCTGGAATAGGATTAATATAACTCTCTAATATATAATAATAAAGAATACTATTGAGGCTGCCACTAAGCGGTTTGTGTTCAAGACACAGGTATAGAAAAACAAAAAATTGTGGCGCCAAAATAATATTCTATTACTCTGTGTAATAAACTGTAGTGCTAATATCGTGTAAATAAAAAGTGTGTAAGATTCCTAAATGTTTTAAAAATAAAATTGTATATATGGGTGCACCTGTTTGAATACTAAACTAAATATACAAATATACTCAAAACAACATCATAGAATAATACATCAATGTGAGTAAAAAATGAAAAATAAAAATATAAAAAATGTGCAAAAAGTGCTAAAAAAGTGAAAAGTGAAAATATGAAGCAAAATAAGTGTAAAGTTGTAATAAAAATCCAACCAGTCCTTCAATAGTCAGTCCATAATGGGAGATATAGGATATGTGCACAGGGTCTTCTGCTGCTCTCACAAGGGATAAACCACCTCCACGGATATCTATGAACAGAAAAAGAGAGAGAGCGCACGCCCCATAGCATAATACTGCGTAATTATTATAAAAATGGGGAAGGGATGGAAGGGGGGGGGGGGAATCGCACTCACAGGATAAAAAATATTAAAATGCAGTTTGTGAATAAATTCACCACCATCCGGTACTGCGGCAAGGTCCCTTCACGGTAGCTGTTCCAGATCACCTCCAGATCACCTCCAACCGGATAAGGATGCCTTTGTACCGACTGTGTGCTGATCGAATTCAGCTCTCCACTCCGAATGGCCGCTGTTATCTTCCCGCGCTTCGTGTGGCCTCATGCGCGTGCGCAGCGTCTTCGTGACGTAATCGCGCTTCCTCAGTCTCCCTGACGCGTTTCGTCACCAATCGGCGACTTTCTCAAAGGGCTGATGGATCATGGGTGAACGTCCTGCCCTTTTATATACAACCAGTCCAGTAATTCGTGATTAATCACAGGGTGATATTTAACCCTTAATTTGCTTTTAAGTTACTGCTTAATTCAATGGATACTGCAAATGACTGGCAGCAAAAGGAGCAAGTTTGGAAACATTTTCTATGGAGATAATCACTCACTATGGGAGGATCTAAATCACTTAATGCATATACAAAATACAATAAATTACATTATTAAAACTGCATTACACTCTAAAAATAAAAACAAATGTAATTCATATGTTGGGATAAATTAACTGACAGACTGAATACATCTAACTCAAATAAAAAATAAAAAATAATACACATATTAGTTAAACAAGTACTGCATATAAAGGATGAAATAACAATATATTCCTACATGTAACAATGGGTTAAAGTTTAAACATTACATTGTATTAATATACACATAACAAAAGTGTTAATAGTAGACAATGTGTTATTTCATCAAGGAACAGGGAAGCTAAGGGAAGTGAAGGGGAGAGAGAAAGAGTTATAAGGATATGTGTATAAAATACACCAAAACTGTATGTGTGTATAATTATGATTATATTATATTGTTTTAAGAATTTCCAATTTGCTGATATATGTATATGTATTATTTTCAATGAATACTGTATTAAGAAGATGTATAAATTTATGAATTTGAAATAAATCTTATATGATTAATTGTGCACTCAGTGATGATTCTAAGGACCGGGGATAAGGATGGATGTGATGATGAAATTGGATGCTGTGAGGGGAAGGGAATAGGGACCCTTTTGGGAGGTTGGTGGTGAGGGGGTGTGATCTATATGTGTGGAATGGAAAGAAAATGCTGGGGAATATTGTTAGGGATGTGGGAGTGGGGGAAAAAAAAGGGGGAGTACCGAGGAGAGAGCTGTAAACTTACCTCCACAGTTAGAGCGACGAGAGTCCAGGCCGGCAGGAGATTAAACTAGAGTACTAGCATCCAGACACTCATTGAGTCCACCAGGGGTAAGTGTCCCTAACTGGTGGATCCAATAAGTCTCCTGTCTGCACAGGATCTTGAACCGATCGCCTCCTAGAGCACAGGGAGAGATGTATTCCAGGCCCATTATTTTCATACATTTAGGGTCCTGGTTATGATGAATTTTATAATGTCGGGAAATACCATTCATAATTAATCCCTTTATGACACTCCTCCTGTGCTCCAGGAAACGGGTGTTTCATAGATGATATGATTTTCATCTGGGATGGAGAGGAGGCACAATTATTAGATATTCTTAAATCATTGGATGACAATCCTTTGGGATTGAAATTTACATTTACTGTAGACGCCACCTCCATAGTATTTTTGGATCTACTTCTTAACACAGATGAAAATCTTAACATCATTACATCCACACATTTCAAAGAAGTCTCTGTAAACAATTATGTTCATGCATCCAGCAACCATCGAAAACAATGGCTACACAATATTCCTCTGGGGCAGTTTCATAGAATCAGGAGAAACTGCTCCAGAGATATTGATTTTGTCCAGCAGTCTGAACAACTTAGCCTCAAATTTATACAAAAAGGTTATGACAACAGGTTAGTTTCTGAGTCTTTTAGGAAAGTAAATTCCCTTGATAGATCCAAAATGCTGCTTACATCTAAGAATAAACAGGTCACATCTCGATTGAGATATAATTCACCAGTGATCTCGGAGAAAAATGTGAAATCCAGTTTGAGATTCATCACAACTTACAACCAGTCACATAAAGCTATCCAGAGGATAGTGAGTAATCACTGGGGAATTCTTAGATGTGATCCTCATTTAAAAGGCATTCTTTCTGATCGGGCATCGATTGTTTACAGAAAGGCTAGAAATATGAAGAGTATCATAGCACCCACCAAATTAAAATCAGTTAAAGTTTCCAATAAGTTGGTTGAGAATAGCCTTAAAGGTAATCATAAATGCGGACGAGGGAGGTGCATCACCTGTAAACATCTCAGAACAGGAATTGAGTTCAGTTCAACCCATAGAGATAGCACTTATCAGGTTAGGAGCTTCATCAACTGCCGCAGCAATTTTGTGGTGTACTGCATCCAATGTGGGTGCGGGTTACGTTATATTGGACGCACCACAAGGCCTCTCTGCACCCGTTTCCTGGAGCACAGGAGGAGTGTCATAAAGGGATTAATTATGAATGGTATTTCCCGACATTATAAAATTCATCATAACCAGGACCCTAAATGTATGACAATAATGGGCCTGGAATACATCTCTCCCTGTGCTCTAGGAGGCGATCGGTTCAAGATCCTGTGCAGACAGGAGACTTATTGGATCCACCAGTTAGGGACACTTACCCCTGGTGGACTCAATGAGTGTCTGGATGCTAGTACTCTAGTTTAATCTCCTGCCGGCCTGGACTCTCGTCGCTCTAACTGTGGAGGTAAGTTTACAGCTCTCTCCTCGGTACTCCCCCTTTTTTTTCCCCCACTCCCACATCCCTAACAATATTCCCCAGCATTTTCTTTCCATTCCACACATATAGATCACACCCCCTCACCACCAACCTCCCAAAAGGGTCCCTATTCCCTTCCCCTCACAGCATCCAATTTCATCATCACATCCATCCTTATCCCCGGTCCTTAGAATCATCACTGAGTGCACAATTAATCATATAAGATTTATTTCAAATTCATAAATTTATACATCTTCTTAATACAGTATTCATTGAAAATAATACATATACATATATCAGCAAATTGGAAATTCTTAAAACAATATAATATAATCATAATTATACACACATACAGTTTTGGTGTATTTTATACACATATCCTTATAACTCTTTCTCTCTCCCCTTCACTTCCCTTAGCTTCCCTGTTCCTTGATGAAATAACACATTGTCTACTATTAACACTTTTGTTATGTGTATATTAATACAATGTAATGTTTAAACTTTAACCCATTGTTACATGTAGGAATATATTGTTATTTCATCCTTTATATGCAGTACTTGTTTAACTAATATGTGTATTATTTTTTATTTTTTATTTTTTATTTGAGTTAGATGTATTCAGTCTGTCAGTTAATTTATCCCAACATATGAATTACATTTGTTTTTATTTTTAGAGTGTAATGCAGTTTTAATAATGTAATTTATTGTATTTTGTATATGCATTAAGTGATTTAGATCCTCCCATAGTGAGTGATTATCTCCATAGAAAATGTTTCCAAACTTGCTCCTTTTGCTGCCAGTCATTTGCAGTATCCATTGAATTAAGCAGTAACTTAAAAGCAAATTAAGGGTTAAATATCACCCTGTGATTAATCACGAATTACTGGACTGGTTGTATATAAAAGGGCAGGACGTTCATCCATGATCCATCAGCCCTTTGAGAAAGTCGCCGATTGGTGACGAAACGCGTCAGGGAGACTGAGGAAGCGCGATTACGTCACGAAGACGCTGCGCACGCGCATGAGGCCACACGAAGCGCAGGAAGATAACAGCGGCCATTCGGAGTGGAGAGCTGAATTCGATCAGCACACAGTCGGTACAAAGGCATCCTTATCCGGTTGGAGGTGATCTGGAGGTGATCTGGAACAGCTACCGTGAAGGGACCTTGCCGCAGTACCGGATGGTGGTGAATTTATTCACAAACTGCATTTTAATATTTTTTATCCTGTGAGTGCGATTCCCCCCCCCCCCCCCTTCCATCCCTTCCCCATTTTTATAATAAATTACGCAGTATTATGCTATGGGGCGTGCGCTCTCTCTCTTTTTCTGTTCATATATATATATTGTGACAAACGCCCCTCTTTTGTAGTGCTGACGTCTGTCTGGGTTCTTCCCGACACAGTCTTCTAGGGTTAATTATACAACAAACAGGATCATGCAAAGTATTATGCTGCTTAACTCAGGCTTCTGCCTGCTTTATTTTCATCCAAGTAAGGTACTGCAGCTTTAACATGTGAAGGTTAGAGGTACTCAAATACTTTCATTCAGCAGTTCACATATTTCAGTGTTACCATATTTCCCACACTGTTATTTCAAGAAATAAAACCAAAATCATATAAGCAAAATCCTATCCCTTTCAGGGATCTAACTACACATCAGAATCAGTCTCTCTAACAGCTGCTGGCCAACTAAACTGGTTCCCCAGCTTAAAACAATGCTCTCTCATTTAGGGTCACAAGATACAGTACAGTCTTTTAGCAACAGCAGTAACCATTTGTTTTGTCTTATCTGTTCGTGGAGTCCAGGCAAATCCTCTGGTACTGTGATACGTGGAGGGGCCGTCAACCCCGATACTGGATGCAGGGGAGCAGTGACACCCCCAGCCCCCAGGCTCCAAGGAGAGAGAGTGAAATGCAAAACCTCTCTGCTCTAAGTACCTGTGCATGTGATTAGAAGAGCAGGTGAGGGAGAACTAGAGCCATTGTAATCTGTGGTCTGGATTTTCCATCCAGCTGCCTGAGTTAATGGGAAGCTGTGGAACGGATCATTAACTATTCCTGCACTTTCTGCTCTAAAATGGGGCAGAAAGCTGCCTAACATCTTTGGACTATGTCACATAATATATATATATATATATATATATATATATATATATATATATTGTGACATCTCAGTCCCAGCGTAGGATCTTCTGTCCAGATCAAAGGCAGGAAAACTTAGCGTTTGTGCACAGGGGAGTTTATTTACACGGTTCAAATCAGGAACAGGATTAACTCAACATAAAACAGAAACAAAAGACTTAACTCATTTCAGGAGTTCTGACTAATACAGCTTAGTTCCTAACTAACAGTGGGAGAACAAAACTCATTCCCCACTTCACACACTGTACCTGCAGCAGCTCTCCTTGCAGTCTGTCACAGGGCTGTCTGTGTATGTGCCTTCAGATCAGCAATGCAGCAGCATAGGAAACTATCTGTGCTGCATTTTAACTTGAAGGTCATTAATTAGGGCTCAGGTGAGAGCGAAGGGAACACACCCTGAAACGTGCTGGGTCCTATGTACCTCCCCACAAACACCTTTTGCTTCAATATATCACAATATATATATGTATATATATTGTGATGCCGTCACTGCCCTCTAAGGGCTAGAATGGGGCAGTTGTGGGACTTTACAGCTCTCATAGAGTTAATCATTCTGGAAAGGTCTGTTCAGCTGTGAGTTAATGAGCTAATTAGCCTAGCCTGTATAGTCAGAAAGTCATACAGAGATTCCCCCCCCCCCCCATGCTGCCAGACACACACTGTTGAGAGTTATACAGAGAGGGTCAGAGACGCTGCTGCTGGACTGATCTGGGAAGGCACACACAGACAGCCCTGTGAGAGACTGAATGGGGACCTGCTGCAGGTACACTGGGTAAAAGTGGGGAAAGAGTTTAGTTCTCCCATGAGTAGTTAGGGACTAAGCAGTATTAGTCAGTACTCCTGGAAGGAGTTAGGTCTTTTGTTTCTGTTTTGTGTTATGAGTTAACCCTGTACCTGCTTTGTACCCTGTAAATAAACCCCTGCTTAGAAAGTACAGTGTTTCCTGCCTTTGATCTGGAAAAAAGATCCGACGCTGGGACTGAGACGTCACAATTGGTGGAGTTTAACGCGGGCAGTCCACAAAGCAGTGAAAGGGGAAAATGGAGGAATTTCTGACCTCACTTCAGTACAAACAAACAGAAAATTCTGCAATTTTAATGCGGGGCTTGCAGCAACTGGTTAAGACACAAGAGGAGATGTCAAAATCCTATAATGAGAGTTTGCTACAGATGACAAAGTCACAAACTGAAAGTACGGCGGCGTTAGTACAGCAGATGGCGCTGTCCCTACATCAGACGCTAAAAGAAGAGCAAAACGAGGCACAACTTCGCCTACACCAGGAGCTCCGAGTGTTGGTAGAGAAAATTACCGCCCAGCCTAGAGTGGCCACACAGGTCGCTCACCAGGTAAAAACGCACCTCATTCAGAAAATTAAAATGGACGATGACGTTGAGGCGTACCTATCAATCTTCGAGCGCACCGCAGTATGCAAAGGGTGGCCAGCTGAGGAGTGGGCGGGAATAATTGCTCCCTTCCTGGTGGGTGACTCACAACAAGCCTATTATGACTTAGTGCCCGAGCAAGCTAAAGACTATGACACCCTGAAGGCGGAGATTATGGCACGGCTAGGGGTCACCCTCGCTGTTCGGGCCCAAAGGTTCCATTCTTGGCGTTATGATTTAGAGAAGACACCCCGCTCTCAACTCTATAAACTTATACACTCTGCAAGGAAGTGGCTCCAGCCTGAGGTATGTTCCATCGCTGCAGTTGTCGAAAGAGTCATTATAGACCGGTTCCTGAGGGGTCTCCCCTGCACCATCCAGAAGTGGGTGAGCCAGAGTGACCCCAAAGACGCCGAACAGTTGGTCGCTTTAGTCGAATGTTACTTGACTGCCGAAAAGATGTCCAAGAGTTCAAATCCAGATGAGTGCTCCGGTTCTCGCTTCCTGCGCTCCAGGAGGTCCGATAAGACTGTTCAACCGAATAGGAATTCCCAAGGACTCATTGACTTGCGTAAAGGAGTAGGAAGTCCCACAGCACTTAGGAGGAACTCTGGTCTTGTTGTTCCCAGTAGACTGGAGACAAAACACCGAACCAGTTTTGGAAGATATATAGAGTGCTACAGATGCCATGAACTTGGACATGTGACCGCAGTTTGCCCTCGGAACGTGGAACCAATGGAATGTAACTTTTCTGTGGGGCATCATGCGCGCTGGGTTTCTATGGTTCAGCACAGTTCTTGCAGTTCAGAAGAGGACGATGAGGACTCCTATGTGGCCCCGCGGAAAGGACAACCTCCGTGTGCAACAGAAGCTGCAGGGAAAGTTTACCCCATGGCATCAGAAAAGACCAGAGCTGGACTACAACACAGAGCGCTTGGCGCAATCGTCACAGGAGTGACTACTAGCCTTGGTATGACAAAGGCTACCGATACCGCCATAAGCAGAAATCCAAGTGAGTCAGACCAAAAGAGTGTTGACTGGAAACGGTTCTATGAGGCGTCCCAACAAGACGTTCAACACCTCATCGGCAAGCAAGAAGTTTCTCAGCGAGAGGTCTGCACGTTAAAAACAGAGCTGGGTAAAGTAAAGCAGCAAGTGCTACAGGAGAGACTGAATACCCAGTGGGTCCCCTCCGAGCAGGATGATGAGCTGTAGGTCACCCTGAGCCTTACCCGAGCATCACTGGAAGCAGAATACGAAAAAATTTAAAATGTCCAAACCTTGGAATCTGAAAAACTGAAGTTGGATAAAAGGCTTCTAGAGCTAAAGCGGATAACTGAACACACATCCCAGCAACTCACAGCTATAAAGGAGGACAACCTCAAGCTGGAGAAAGAGCTAGAGAAGCAGAGAGCCTGCTCCATCACCAAAAATCAGTACTCTCAGGAGAAAGAGGCATGGAAAAAAGAAGCAGCAGCAATCCTAGCGACAAAAACTACAGAGATCCAAAATCTGAAGGATGCGCTGACACAAACCCAGAGCAAGCACCGGGAAGAGATGAAGGCCCTGAGAGGAATTGAATTGGCAGCTGCCTTGAGCCAGAAAAGAAGTATAGAAGGACAGCTTCAAGACCTGAGGAAGGACCTGGAGTTTGAGCGTGCTGGCCGCAAGAAGGCAGAGAAACAACAGCGGGACCTAGGCGAAGAGCTCGAAGCTCTGAAGACTGAGTGGGACACTACGCTGGACTCTATTACTGCTCAGCAGGAGGTCTAATGAAGAATACCTTTAAGAAGCGGTTAATGTCAGACATGTCTGACAAAGAGGTTGGTGCATGGGATAGTGCATGGGCCGCTCACAGGACAGTGTTTTGCTGGGTGGAGGGATATATGATGCCGTCACTGCCCTCTAAGGGCTAGAATGGGGCAGTTGTGGGACTTTACAGCTCTCATAGAGTTAATCATTCTGGAAAGGTCTGTTCAGCTGTGAGTTAATTAGCTAATTAGCCTAGTCTGTATAGTCAGGAAGTGATACAGAGATTCCCCCCCCCCCATGCTGCCAGACACACTGTTGAGAGTTATACAGAGAGGGTGAGAGACGCTGCTGCTGGACTGATCTGGGAAGGCACACACAGACAGCCCTGTGAGAGACTGAAAGGGGACCTGCTGCAGGTACACTGGGTAAAAATGGGGAAAGAGTTTAGTTCTCCCATGATTAGATAGGGACTAAGCAGTATTAGTCTGTACTCCTGGAAGGAGTTAGGTCTTTTGTTTCTGTTTTGTGTTATGAGTTAACCCTGTACCTGCTTTGTACCCTGTAAATAAACCACTGCTTAGAAAGTACAGTGTTTCCTGCCTTTGATCTGGACAAAAGATCCGACGCTGGGAATGAGACGTCACAATATATATACAGTTAGGTCCGGAAATAATTGGACACTGACACAATTTTCATAATTTTGGTTCTGTATGCCGCCACAATGGATTTGAAATGAAACAACCGAGATGCAATAGAAGTGCAGACATTTAGCTTTAATTGAAGGAGTTGAACAAAAATATCGTATGAAACGTTTAGGAATTGCAACCATTTTCATACACAGTCCCCTTATTTCAGGAGCTCAAATGTAATTGGACAAATTAACACAATCATAAATAAAATGTTCATTTTTAATACTTTGTCGAGAATACTTTGCAGTCAATGACTGCTTGAAGTCTGGAACGCATGGACATCACCAAATCCTGGGTTTCCTCCTTTGTTATGCTTTGCCAGGCCTTTACTGCAGCTCTAAGAGAACAGAAACAAAAACAGCAGTGCAAAACCGCAATAGTTAAGTATATCAAATAATTTTATCTAAATAGTAAGGTAAGTATTCTGCGTATATCAGGTAGAAAGAACAAGCGCAGTGTATGGATTTAACAATTGTTACCACACAGCAAGACTGGAGACACAAGCTGGAACCGAGCCCTGTGGTGAATGATCACAGGTGGTGTTTGGACGTCATCACAGCTCCTCAGGGATGGTGGTAGATTACACGATTAGTCGATCTCGGGGTGCACGTCTCATTCAGGGGTACCTCTCCAGGGCAGATCGTAACCAAAATCTCGAGCATGTTACTTCCAGGGGTTCAGCAAACTGTCCAGTTGGTGTTGGTAGGTCTTTTCGCGCGCATGTATTGCGCAGTGTCAGTCCATAAGACCCAGATCAAAGCATATCATGTGACCACAGTGTAGCACAGAATGTGTAACAATCAGCAGCAGGAACTCAGCTGATAGCTAATGACAGCCGCTCCTCCGCGATATACTGCAAAGTTATGGGCTAACAATTTAGGCAAGAGGTCTACCATTCATGCAGGGACAGATCCATGAATAAAATAGCAAATCACAAGTTAAAATACATCAATCCTATGCGTTTCGTAGCTGAAACGCTACTTCATCAGGGAATAGTTAAACATTACTTAACAGAGGCACTTTATACCTACCCAACCTCCCGTATTGGCTGGCTAATCAAGCCCATAACCAATCGGGTTAGCTGCGGCGGCAACCGTGTCAGCTGAGAAATAATGAATTCTAATATACATACATACTAAAATTAGCTATACATAAAAAACAAACCGATTTATTACAAATACATATCGCATACCTAAAATAAAATAAACATAAATTAGCAACAGTATCTTGATTAATAACAAGACAAATGGATATATAGTGAATTTCAGTATCAGAGAAGATTCAAAAGCTCCAACAAATAAACAAAGAGAGTTAATAAAGAGCCCATCCCACACGCATAGGATATCATCTATGTAGCGATGCCAAATTATGATATTCTTGCTAAAGGGATTATTGGCCCAAATTGGATACATAAATTGGACACTATGTCGCCCAAAGATGTCTGGGCTCTTTATTAACTCTCTTTGTTTATTTGTTGTAGCTTTTGATTCTTCTCTGATACTGCCATTCACTATATATCCATTTGTCTTGTTATTAATCAAGATACTGTTGCTAATTTATGTTTCTTTTATTTTAGGTATGCAATATGTATTTGTAATAAATTGGTTTGTTTTCTATGCATAGCTGATTTTAGTATGTATGTATGTTAGAATTCATTATTTCTCAGCTGGCACGGTTGCCGCCGCAGCTAACCCGATTGGTTATGGGCTTGATTAGCCAGCCAATACCGGAGGTATAGTGCCTCTGTTAAGTAATGTTTAACTATCCCTGATGAAGTAGCGATTCTGCTACGAAACGCATAGGATTGATGTATTTTAACTTGTGATTTGCTATTTTATTCATGGATCTGTCCCTGCATTAATGGTAGACCTCTTGTCTAAATTGTTAGCACGTAACTTTGCAGTATACCGCGGAGGAGCGGCTGTCATTAGCTTTCAGTTGAGTTCCTGCTGCTGACTGTTACACATTCTAAGTGCTACTGTGTGGTCACATGATATGCTTTGATCCGGGTCTTATGGACTGACACTCCGCAATACATGAGCGCGAAAAGACCTACCAACATCAACTGGACGGTTTGCTGTATCCCTGGAAGTAACCTGCTCGAGATTTTGGTTACCATCTGCCCTGGAGAGGTTCCCCCGAATGAGACGTGCACCCCGAGATGGACTAATCGTGTAATCTGCCACCATCCCCGAGGAGCTGTGATGACGTCTAAACACCACCTGTGATCATTCACCAGAGGGCTCGGTTCCAGCTTGTGTCTCCAGTCTTGCTGTGTGGTAACAATTGTGTTAAATCCATACACTGCGCTTGTTCTTTCTACCTGATGTACGCAGAATACTTACCTTACTATTTAGATAAAATTATTTGATATACTTAACTATTGCGGTTTTGCGCTGTTGTTTTTGTTTCTGTTCTCTTAGTGCTGCGGGGGTATTGAGCTATTCTCATTTGATACGACTGCAGATGCTTTCAAGACCTCACATGGTTATTGTATGTTACAATTTTATATATATTTTTTCACGTTTGATAAGGTTATGCAAAGTGCATTATATTCACATTAACACTAGTTCATTATTGCTTTATAGTAGAGTTTAGCTGTGCACCTTATATTCTCACTGGTCTTTACTGCAGCTGTCTTCAGTTGTTGTTTGTTCGTGGGTCTTTTTGCCTTAAGTTTTGTCTTCAGCAAGTGAAATGCATGCTCGATCGGGTTGAGATCAGGTGATTGACTTGGGCATTGCAGAATATTCCACTTCTTTGCCTTAAAAAACTCCTGGGTTGCTTTTGCAGTATGTTTTGAGCCATTGTCCATCTGTAAAGTGAAGCGCCGTCCAATCAACTTCGCTGAATTTGGCTGAATCTGAGCACTTCAGAACCCTATACACTTCAGAATCAATCCGGCTGCTTCTGTCTTCTGTCACATCATCAATAAACACTAGTGACCCAGTGCCATTGTAAGCCAGCATGCCCATGCCATCACACTGCCTCCACCGTATTTTACAGATGATGTGGTATGCTTCGGATCATGAGCCGTTCCAAGCCTTCTCCATACTTTTTTCTTCCCATCATTCTGGTACAGGTGGATCTTAGTTTCATCTGTCCAAAGAATGCTGTTCCAGAACTGGGCTGGCTTTTTTATATATTGTTTGGCAAATTCTAATCTGGCCTTTCTCTTCTTGAGGCTTATGAATTGTTTGCACCTTGTGATGAACCCTCTGTATTTGCTCTTGTGAAGTCATCTCATTATGGTAGACTTGGATAATGATATGCCTACCTCCTTGAGAGTGTTCTTCGCTTGACTGGATATTGTGAAGGGGTTTTTCTTTACCATGGAAAGGATCCTACAATCATCCACCACTGTTGTCTTCCATGGACGTCCAGGCCTTTTTGTGTTGCAGAGCTCACCAGTACGTTCTTTTTTTCTCAGAATGTACCAAACTGTTGATTTGGCCACTCCTAATGTTCCTGCTATCTCCCTGATGGATTTACTTTTTTTTGCAGCCTAAGGATGCCCTGTTTCACATGCATTGAGAGCTCCTTTGACCGTATGTTGTGGATTCACAGCAACAGCTTCTAAATGCTAATGCGACACCTGGAATCAACTCCAGACCTTTTACCTGCTTAATTGATGATGAAATAACGAAGGAATAGCCCACACATGTCCATGAAACAGCTTTTGAGTCAATTGTCCAATTACTTTTGGTCCCTTGAAAAAGAGGGGGCTACATATTAAAAAGATGTAATTCCTAAACCCTTCCTCCAATTTGGATGTGAATACCCTCAAATTAAAGCTGATAGACTGCACTTTAAGCCAGTATTCATTATTTAACTGTAACTTGAATTTATTTTGGTACACAGCCGAAATAGCAAAACTTGTATCAGTGTCCAATCATTTCCTGACCTAACTGTGTGTATATATTCATTATTTAACTGTGTGTGTGTGTGTGTGTGTGTGTAGCTTGGTGTCTGAATGGCACTTTTTTATCATGTACATACACATGTTGGTAGGTTCTGCTCGTATGAATATATTTCACTGGTGCACTTTATGTATGGCATACATTGATGGTATATGCCTAATTCATTTATATCACGTGTATTTAGCATTTTTCACATTATTGAATTTTCTAATTGTATATTTAGATTTATTACTTGTATCTTAATATTATTTTAGTGTGCAGGATAGGGTATATTTATTGGTTAGTATATTTCACTGCACAATGTCACGTCAAGCATTAGTACACTCCTTTGTTATTGTAAGAGCCAATTGGGAGTCTGATTCCATTGGCTGCAGTTGATACATAATGCACATTAGCTGGCTCTCTCGTGACTCCTGACGAAGCACGTTGTTGCGAAGCACTTAGAGGAAACGAGAGTAAGCCCTGCACAGTGGAGAGAATTGTTTGCCATGTGTTCGTGCAGTCCGGACAATTCACGTCCACACAGAGCACCCACAGCCGCTTGTGGTCAGTATTCGTTCCCCTCATTAGGATTTTAAATCGATGTGTCTTTGAACTCCCTAAGTGGATGTTAGTTTGACTATTTTTTTTATTTAAATTTGTGGTTGATTGTGCTTCACAGAAGTTAATATTGGTTTAGTATCCCCTTTGATGGAGTAGCCATGTATTATTATTTTTTGTATATGTTTCTTTATTGTAATTAATTATTTGATTATTGTGTTTTTGTGGTCAAGTGACATGATATTAAATATTGATATTATTTTACTAATCCATGGTGCGCTTGTGTATTTGGAGATTCATTCACAAAATACTATAGCCAATCAGTGCGTAGGAACTTTCTTCGATGGTGAAGGGGTTAACAAGACCCACTAATAAAGATTCAGCCCACTTGGTTACCCTTGATCCGTGTGTTGAGGTCCTAGAGTGTCAGCTCTTGGACCCAGATGTTATAAATGCATTACTGTGACTGTATGCAAATTATGCGACTTTAAAGATTTATTTGTAAGAACAGAAAGGATAGACAGCACCACAAAACTATGATGCAAGCCGATATGCAGGGTGAAAAAGGAACAAGGAGGACCCTATTTTCTCCTAAACAATAAATCAACAAAAAAATATGTTCCAGCACACACTGACTAATAGAAAAATCACAGAAGCTAGGGAATAAGCCAAAAATGCAACAATGATTTAATAAAAAAAGCACAAGATGTAATCCAAAATTGAAAATCAATGTGAAAACCACAACAGATATAAATGACCCAAAATTGGAAACACAAATGTAAAGAAATAGGGGGAACAACATAGGGGAGGGGAAAGGGACAACGAAAACCACACTTGGAAAAAGAGGGGGAAAAGGGGAGAGGAATATAGGGGAGGCAACGTTGTTGGGTAACGACCCCTTCCTAAGGCACGTTCCCTCAGGTCCCAAGGGACCAAAGGTACTTCCCTAACCCTGTGTACCCCAAAATAAAATGCAAACCCAAAGTAAAGCGAAGGTATAGTGATGTATGTGCCAAAATGCACAGATGATCAATAACGTCCAGAAACTGCAAAAAAAGGTTTGAATCCAACCGTACAGAGTTCTCAATGAGTGATATGTCAAATCTTTCTCTTCCTCTCTTGCTTTCCAACCGGGTGTTGCTGAATGTAGCCTCTCAAAGCTGCAGTAGAAATAGGCCAGGGAGAGTAACATCATCAGTGGGTGTGTAATGGAAAGGCAGTTCCTATTGGTATTTAGCAACTCCCTAACCAACAGCAAGAGACGTCCTGGTTCCTAGAGAGGTTTTAGAGCATGTCTCCTGATGTAAATCAGCTGTGTCTGAATCAGACCAGTGCTCAGCTGAGCAGTAGCAGACGCTGGGATGCGCGACAACAATGATCAGTGCACATGCATCCGACTAGACTTCAAGTGTCTTCTGTTGTCATGGCAACATTGATCGGGGCCTGATGTAGACCTGTAGCATGCGGCTGGTAGAATAAACAAAGCAAATGTCAGCGGATTCAGTGCGCATGAATCCAGCACCCACGTGTCAGAACTTCCTCCCTAGTCAGGATAATCAGCCACATCGTCGACAAGATGGGTCCCTTGGGAGGCAGCAGAGCACAGCAAATACACTCCAGGAATCATGGGAAATAAAAGTAGAAGAGAACAAAATAGATAATAAATAAAAATTGAACATATAAATTAATTACATTGTATATATTAGCAGAGAATAGCAACATACTAAGGAACGGGTCAAATGTACATATTACAGTAAGCACGTACCACTGTATCCAATGTACCCTAGACACTCAACATGGAGAACTAGAACATACAAGCTCAAGCCAATGAGTCAAAGTGATGTAGTCCGTCCTGGGGTAGAGGTGGGTAGAGACAATGGTGCACAAGGACACCACAAAGACCACCAAATAGGGATCCATAAGGACAGTGCCGCAAAATTCATAGGAGAGAGCAACCTGTAAGCACCAGTAGATGGGTTAAAGGGCATTGCACAGAAGATCAAAACGCATTGTGTAAACACACTCCACAGATACAAGTGTGAAAATAAGGAGGGTTTTAAAAAAAGCAACTTAAGTCCAACTCTTTATTCATACCTCTTGAAACCATAGTATTGAGGCGTCGGATCCATTTGGATTCCTTCATGAGAAGCATTTTCCGTACCTCCCCACTACGGCGTCTCTTCCTCATGCCATCAATAACTTGAAATCTAAGTTGACTGGCAATGTGCCCAGCTAGTGTGAAATGATGGGCAACTGGAGCCTCAGGGTCACACCTTGGCAGCCTTATGTTGTCGAATCCTGTCCTTCACTGACTGGGTTGTCTCCCCCACATATCCTAGACCACACAGACATTTTATTAGATACACAACATACTTTGATAGACATGTAAAGAAGTCTTTAATTTAATACAGTTGACCCGTGTGTGGATGTTGAAATGTGACCCCGTCCTGCATGCTACTACACTGGCTGCACCCATAGCAATTATAGCATCCTAGCTTCGGTGTACCCAAAAAGGTCTGTCTGAGTGTTGAGCCCCCAATATCAGCTCTTACCAACTGATCACGCAAATGTATCCCTTGTGACAGGGTCATTGACCTGTGTATGTTAGTACGAGATGGCAGTATGCATGCTTTCCAGTAGACGAGGGGTTAACCCAGCTTATTAAGCAGTCCACAGGTGGTTCAAATTAAGCTAGTTCACCTGCTTCAAAACAGGAAGAGGAAATGCCTCTGGGGTGGCAGTCTCTCTCTGAGGCACAGAAAGAAGACAGAGGAGTGTTGACAGACAGACACAAGCTGCTCAGATTGACCCTGTCCCAAGGGGGGAATAAAGCTCCCAGGTAAGGAGCCAACTGGTATTGTTGAACATTGTTGGGCTGGACTAGGTTAGCTAGCCAGCCAGGTAGATAGCCTGCACTTTTGATTAGTCAGTGCCCCGACCAGGGTTAGGTTTTTGTTTACGTATTTAATTTAAAGGGACAGAGTACCCTTTGTTTTAGTTACCCTTTTTGGACAAATAAATCCACCAGCACTATTTCACCAGAAAAGTCGTGTTGTCTCCTCACTTACCCCGGCCATCCTGCCACACCCTCTTTTATTTGAAAAAAGGGGTTTAGAGGAGAATAAGAGGGCCAACAAGGGATCTCTCTGAAGAAGAGTCCAATGACATAAAATTATAGTTTTGATTAGTCAACTCTGTGCGCTATAGGTTGATACAAAAGGTATTGAAAATTGTCTAGTAGTGCAAGTAGCATCAGAAGTGCCATGCAGGAGTGTACTCCTCAAGGAGATATCTGCCTTAGATCTCAATTACGTCAATAAGCCTTTGGGATAACCTCTCTCCTCAAACTTATCTTGCATAGTATCAAGACTATGCTTGATGGCCGTGGGTGTACTTATTATTCTCCTGGCCCTCAAACATTGACTAAAGCGTAAACCTCTTATGGTACCAGGGAGATGAAAGCTAGTATAATGTAGGAGATTATTTCTATCTGTCTCTTCGTGAAGATGTCTGATTTAAGTTTATGATGAACTATTCTTATTGTTGTATCTAAGATCTTAATCACAGTTGTACTGTGGACACTACTGAAAGTGATGGTGTTATGAGCCGTATTGATATCAGAGATGAAACTGTGTAGTGTTTCAACACTACAATCCCATATCATAAACACGTCATCTATATACCGCACCTACATACGCCCATGGTGCACAAAATGCGGATGACAGAAGACGTGATCATCCACAAACATAGCCATGAAGATGTTGGCATATGTGGGTGCGACATTGGATCCCATAGCCGTACCCTGTATTTGTATATAATAGGTGTCTTCAAACAAGAAAAACATTTATTTTAAGATAATCTCAACAATATCTATTATGAACATCCGCTCCCTAGGTGTATAAAGTTCCCCTGATGCTAATGTCTCTTTAACTGCAGATATTCCCTCAGTATGCGGAATAGATGTAGCACCATAGGATCTCCCAAGAGGGAGGAAATGGGGCTCAAAAGGTGTGGGATGAACTAATAAAGGAAGCAAAACAGACTGAATATAAATCCAAAGCTCCTTTCAATAAGAGATAATTACAATGTTGCAGGAGGCACCCTAGGCAAGTCTAGTATACAGTATTCTAAAGTATATATACATATATATATATATATCTTGTGGAGGTGTGGAAATCCCATTCAGAAAGTGCAATCATGCATGAAATATAAATGCCCCATTGTCCAAGGGCAACCTCCTATTATCAAGACAGTTCAAAATTATGAATAAGCAAGTACTCACATATGAATGAATTAATTCCTTCTGCTTTGGTGTAATCCACTCTATAATAAGGAGTCTTCACTTGCCGGGTGCCATCCCTGGTGTGCAATGCGCTGAAGATACAATCAAGAGAAAAAGAGGCAAAAAAGCCAAAAAGTCGTCGCACCACTTCAATGAATAATCGAAGAGCGTGAAAAAATAAAACAATTTTAATAAGAGCAAAAACGGGAGAAAATCGCACTGACATATTTCGCTCCGTAGAGCTTTATCAAAGTACAATTTGTAACTATTGTTGTCGGCCAATTGTCTTAATATCTCATTTCTATAGTCACGTTTGTTCATTATCCCTATAGCACCGCCCTTATCAGCTGGTTTGATAATTATATCTGAAACCGCCTCAAGTTGTTTGATTACTTCTTTTTTTTTTTGGAGAAGTTGGATTGTCTACCAGATGGGCTCGACCTTTTAAGGGCATTTATATCATTCTGAACTAAATTAATAAATGTTTCTATGACATGATTACACGGTGGAGGGTTAAATTTACTCTTTATCTTACATTCCTCTGTTAAAAGATGGAACGGTGTATCTAGCTCAACATCAATAGATGATGTTTGACATGTACCAGGATGCTTAAGAAAAAAACCTTTTAACCTCATATTTCTATATGATCTCCTGTGACAGCGACTCATTTATATATACTTTGTATAGACATTAGCATATCTCCCATGGTACCTCAGGTATGCAAGTACACCACCACCATCACCACCACGCTAAACCCCTATTCAAAGCTATGAAGGAAAATCGCACCTTCAGGTAATTTCACTTGTAAAGCAAGTACAAAATTGTGCAGTTTGTCAGGTTTTTTTACATTCGATTTTACAATAGAGAATACAATTTTTTTCACACATTTCATACCGTGAATTCCGATCATACCAAAATGTGCGATTTGGCAATGATAAATTCAAAGCTACTAGAATAAGCCGCTATGCCTATAAGCCACAAAAAGATGAGAACAGTGAAGAGAAAATAATTGTTTCATGACATATCACTATAATTCAAACGCTAAGATAAAAATAAAATGTGTATGACAGTCCTGACAATGAAACAAACAAAAAAAAGCATCCAACATTATGAAATGTATTCAAATTCAAGTTCAAGCTACCATTGGAAATAATTAAGAATGTAAATTCCATTATCTCGACAATAATGGAATTGAAGGAACAGATAAAAGAACGTATGTTATTATATAATCTTTGCGAAACAAAATGCTACCATGCACGACTATTACTCAGAGTGTCAATAATTTAATTAGGCTCTGAAATAATACACTTTAAATGTAGGAATTTCCAAATGTGTCTTTATAACAAGCTATTGAAAATAGAAACATATTCGTTTCTGGGAAGAGAATATGTGCTTCACTGCCTCATATACATTTATACGCATGCCACAAATCATGTTAGCAGCTAAAAGCAATTGTGTATCCATTTCTGCAACAAATTGAGGGCCCTGCAGACATTTTACTTGGCTTAGTGAATAAAAGATGCATATTCTTCACTGCTCTTTGTTTTCATTACCAGAGAGTTGCAATGTTCCTTTACCCATTCTTTTCTTGGGGTTGCTTTGCTTCTGAAAGCAGTCGGTCAAAATCAAAAATCATAATTTTGTATAAGTTGCATTTCCTTGTTCTTATTCCCCCTCCTCTTTGTAAAATCATTCAAAAGCTTTCTGTCACAGAGAAATGCTAATGTGAAAACCTTTTCTCTGTGTGTCATCAAATATGACAACCTTTATGATTTTCTAAAGTAATTTACAAAGCTTTGATCACAGTAATTGAGGATTTTGTGCTGCATTTTATCCTCGGTTAAGTCCAAGTTCCATTGGACTCCACTAATTCCTGAACTGGTGAGCACTCAGGTCAGGCTGTTGGGTTGCCCAAATCATGCCTGGTGACCAAGACAAAAGTATATGCGCTATGCCCACTATGGCTCATGCTTACTAAGTGGTGCTATTTCATAAGACACATTCTGACACTGGTAAATACCTTATAGTCCACTTGTTTAAATGAGTCAAAATGTGTCTAGTGGCGCCAGATTGTGTCTTCTGAACAAGCACCCGTTAATAAATATGGGCGTTTATATGGACATTCAGTCTGGATCATTTAATGGAACACATTGTTTGAACAGACAAGGTCTTTTTAATTCTTTTTGTGCCTATGAATTGATGTGGAGATGGCGTTTGAGAAAATAATTTCTTTTTAAATCTGTGGTTTATTTTAAAATGATCTCCAATATACTTTTTGAATAGCCATTGCATGCATTAATCTAGTTTCAACTATGTTCCAAATCATACACAGATCACACGTTGCGTACTGTGACTCAGATATTAGAGTAGATATGTTCGCGAATTGTTGACCTGTTCAAATTTCTAAATGTTTCTGATACCTACAGTAACACTTGGCACTGTGTTTATGCTCTTTAGCAGTAAAACATGTCTTAGTTTCCTAAAGATAACAAGTCAGCATGATAAAGCGTATGAGGTCCCTGTAAATATTTTACATTTTGCATCTTTCTTTGATTCCAGTTGACTTGTTTCATGCTTTTTGTTTAAATATAGGTCCATATTGAAACAATTCCCAAACCCTAGTGATGTACTAAAAGGATTTTCTATTCTTATCACCCATCATTCTTAATGCACCCTTGATTTCACTGAAAGGAGGTTCTCATTTTATTTGAACACACTGATTATTTACATAACCACGTGTCATATTTAATTTGTGACACCGTGATATGCCATGAGACAGGCTATGCAGGCTGTGTCCGAGACTGTGACTTTTTGTAAAGTCTGGAGCTCCCTCAAGTGGAGAGTTAATGATGCATCCAACAAACACAATCCTTGTTTTGCTATTTACAAAGTTCAAATATTGTACCAAATAATTTTTGTGGGAACTTCATACGAAGTAAAACTGTACTCAAGAATAACAAATTGCTGTTTTTTCTTGAATGAGAAAGATATCAATAATGCTAATTATCTATTCCTAGAACAGTCCAGAGGTAGGGGAGCTGCTTTTCCAGGGGGAGACTGTTATTTTGTCCATGCAAATATTGATTTTGTCTTTTCAAATGTAGAAAACACAGAATACAGTAGTTGATGTATGTGTTAAAAATAATAAGCTACAGAATTCTGTTTAACATTTTACTTTTCATGGAAACGTAAGTATTTGGCGATTTAATTTAATTAATTATTGCTCGGTACATTATTCGCTACCAGAGAGACCTGCAGTGCTTTGCAGACCAATGAACTGTGGGCCCCTCTGGCAGCAAATGTGTTAAATACACAATTTTAAATAGTGATAGAGCAATGCCACCTGTCACTACCTATTTTAACATGGTATAGAAGTGGGCACTTGGTGTGCTCAATCCTGCTGTTCAGCAATAGGGTTCATGCAGAAGGCTGTGTGGTAGGTTCTCTCTCTCCCGTGCGGCTTTGGTATCAGGGACATCTCGGCTATCTTGTTTGAATCCTGAGACTTTGGGAATAATTCATTAAGGTGCGATAGTTCCAATATGACTTGACTTGAAAGGGAGATTCAGTGCGGTTGTGCCAAATCTGTGCTATAACACATTAATGAATTACCATCTGCTTTGAAATGAATAGTCTTCTCTTAGTACATTATGCATCTGTGGTGTATAGATTTTTATCTTTTGTTTTACCTATTTGTACCTATTTTTTCTGAAATAAAGTTGTTTTTTACTTAATTACCTGTAGTACCGGTAGCTAGCTTGTGGCATAGCACCATTAATGCGTGTGAATATACATTCTATAGTGGTTTACCCTAAGTATCTCTGTGAGAATTTTCAAATGTTTCAATTATTGTATTTCAAAAGGTGTTTCCTTTAATGCAAAAATAGTCTTATGCTGTGGCACAGTTTGTTCTTTTCTTTATTATCTGTAATTTAAAAAAACAATGTATTAGGAATAATTGCACTTGTCCAGAATGCAATTCAAGCCTTTCAGTGAGCTACTTTCACACATAATGTTTTTAAATTATATTTTTGTATCATATATAACATTTCTGATATGTATATCATATTACAAGGGAGTCGTTTAGGAGTCACCATACATGCATAAGTACCAACAAACATCCTGAACCTCAATGTTACATTAGTACCTGTCATTTGTTAACATCTATGTTTGTATTTGTAATGCAACATTTACATTAATACGTGACAGTAGAGATGTGCAAAACTATTGTGAAAGTGTGCAAAACAGATGCATTTTGTACTTTGGCTTCTCACAGGGTCGTCAACATTTGCCAAAACTAGTCAAGCTTTAGCAACTAATTATGCACTGGAAATGCTGGTGATAAAGTGCCTTCTTCAGCAAATTTGCTTTAAATGCTTTACTGCAAGTACTATAAATATGGCGCAAAACACTGCTCTAATTATTTTTCAGTTCAACCCACAACATGATGTTGGTGTAGTTTTACTAAATCCTTTAATTAAATGCTGTGTTTAATTGCTCATTATATTTGGTAGATACATCATCTTTACATGAAAGCTAGTTAGTTTACATCCACTACATTTTTAGCCTTTTAAAGAAATTTACAGAACAAATTGATAAGCAGAGTCAGCATAATGATTTCCGTTTTTTTCCTTCCTATGGCTCTCTGTGCTGTAAGTGTGCATATAATTGAAAACTAGTAGACCAAAGGGATCACCAGGAGGGTGTCTGACTCACTGATGACCCACTCCACTTCCTCTGGCCTGTGTTTTCCCATGCTGGTCCCCCTGATTCGTCCAGGATTGGACACCTATATATACAGTACATGCATATATGATTATGTGGTTAGTATGCATATATTTCCCCTTTATGGGGACTACTAGTTAGATAGGGGGTTAACATAATTAATGGGTGAACTGTGTGGGATCACTCAGGTTACTCCCCTCAATATCATGTGATGCAGGATGACTATGCAGAAAGGGATAGCCACTCCTTTGCATGTCCTGTGACTAGTGATGTCACTATAGGGTGGTAAAAGGATATATATTGATCAGCTGTTCTTGAAACAGGTTTCTCAGAGTTCAGATGGAAGCCTCACTGTGAGTCCTGTAAATAGGTTTGTGTTTATATTTATGTGTATTAAGGATATCCTGTCACTATTTATTGTTTTCAGTTAAGGAACGTGCCCTATATATCTAGAGCCAATAGTAATCACCCAAGATTGTTCTCTGATCAGAAGAAGAGTAAGCATGTTCTCAGCAGAGAGTTCTCAGAGTTGAAGATCCAGAGCATATTTAGATCAGCCCCATGGAAGATCCTAAGTAAACTCCTGATTGGACAAGTATAGACTAAGAACACCGAGCACCGAGCACACACACACACACACACACATTGCACTTTTCGAAATAAACCTACGTTTCTATGAAAATTGAAGTTTTTGTTTTTTTGCGGCCCACATAAACGTAAACATTGTTTATATGGCCCGTGTTAGCCTTTGAGTTTGACATGCTTGCTTTACACTGTAATTGATCATGCACAAGGTATTCACGCTATACAATACTTTCTCAACAAATCTCATCTCTCGCAAGCACAAAACACATTTATTACTGATCCTATTATCTTTTTATTACATCATAATTACTTTCTCTTTGACACTACTTATTATCTACAAACACGGGGTACTGCTATGGGCACTTCTTTTGCACCTTCCTATGCTAACTTATTCATGGGTTACTGGGAAACTATGTTTACTTTCGCGGATCACAATCCATATCGATCTAATATTATTTTTTACTGTCGCTACATCGACAATCTGATTCTTCTTTGGCAAGGAAGCACTACAGAACTAGTGATCTTCATTGACTATTTAAATAACAACATTTACAATTTAAAATGTACGCAACAATCTAACAGACATCACATTAATTATTTAGATGTATGTCTGTATATCGATATGGATTGTCACATACAAACTGATCTTTACAGGAAATCCAACTCGTGCAACTTCTTCCTCAAGGCAAGCACATCCAAGATCCCTAGTTAAGGGAATGCCAAAGGCACAATTTTTGAGACTGTGCCGAATTTGTTCTAATGAGGAATCATTTCTTAAAAAATCTGACTATTTAAAAAGAAGTTTCCAATTAAGAGGCTATGAAAAAGAAAATTTAGCTATAGCTTTTGAAGAAGCCCTCCATACTGACCGTATGGACCCTTTGAAAAAGGGTAAAAGGAATAATAAAAGGGTTCTGCAAGACGATGCAGTTCCCTTATTTATTTATACTTTCAGCAAACAGTCTCAACAAATTTGTGCTATTATCCAAAAACATTGGAATGTGCTGAGTCTTGATAATGATCTAAAGACCTGTACTAAAGTTCCACCTAAATTTGTATTTCGTAGAGCAAAAACATTGGGGCATTTCTTATCTGCCAGTCTTTTACGCTCAGACATGAAGACCAACATTTGGTCTAAACGAAAAGGTTTCAAATCCTGTGGTAACTGCAATGTTTGTCACTATGCAGTACTTTTAAAAACAGTGAAAAATCACTATACAAAAGAAATATACAAAATGAAATCTTTGATAAATTGCAGCTCCAGCTATGTTATATACATGCTTAAATGTGGCTGGGGTAGTAAATACATTGGAGGAATGATACGTCCTATAAAATGTAGAATTATAGAACATTTAAGATCAATTAAAAACAAAGATTATAGGTACCCAGTGTCCAGACATTTCTCTGTATGTCCATTCGGTAGTTTGGATTCATTTACATTTAGTGCTGTTGAACAGATTTATTCACCAACTAGAGGAGGTAGCAGACAAGCTATCCTCAACCACAGAGAAATGTTTTGGATTTATACACTAGGTTCACTGTCTCCCCTTGGGATCAATATAGACTGGGAATTGAAACATTTCCTGATATAAGTCCCTAAAGAATGAATTGTTCTCTATTTTGTTCCCTTTTTATTTGCTACACATCATATTGCTCTTTATTATGGTGACATCTCGGTCTGTATTTAGCTGTATTTAGCTGTGTTGTTCATTCATAGATTTCATTAAAGATTTATGTTCATATAGAAAATATCTCCAATGGATATATACATTATCTTCAATTTCATGAATGCATTTATTGAATCCTTATGTATATACAGTTCTTATATCTCCTGTATGTATCATGATGTATTAGTCATGATCATAGCTAATGAATAACTTTCTAACACAGAAGATGCATTATTGATTCACAGTTCAAATGCATTACTGTTATATTGAATTAGCATATATTCAACAAATTGGATTATATTATATTGATTCAGTACTTTCGTTATTTATTGTATTGGGGCATATGTTTTATTTTTTCCTTTATGTTTTTTATTTTTATATAATTATATAATATATATCTACAGAATAGAAAATAGAAGAAAAAAGCGCCCAATCCTAGTGCATTACTGTGCAAACAATTGTTTAATTCCCAATAAAAGGCTCATAAAATGAACTCACAAACATAAAGGATAAAAAAGCATTGTATGAGTAATACTCATGCTCCAAAGGATCTGTAAGCGCTGCTGCTCTGCTCCTCTGCTCCGTGACACCACCGCATCCAGTACAGCCCTCGTGTATCTCTGCCAACAGGAACTCACGTCATCAGGCTCCTCACAGTATTCTTTCCCCAGGAACACACCTCCAGATAGTTTAGGTTCCCACCAGGGACAATGTTTGCGGTGGAACGAACAGATGACGTCACGCCGTGCACGGAGATGGCAAGCAGGAGAATGTCAGGCAGAACTCATAAATCAACGCTGAAAGAAACCACAGCACACCTGGCACTACGCGTTTCAACAGCTAAACTGTTTTCATAAGGGGATGAAACTGCGATCCGGAGGGGGGATTCTGCCTGGACTACGGACCCTCTGTTTGAGTGATATACCCCTTCGGTGTACTTGGATCCATATGATCCCACTTTTATTGTAAGTCTTGTACTTGTTATTTTAATATGTTATTATAAATTGATTTATATGCACTTTTAGTGATTCTTTTCCTTTTCTCTGCGCCCCCATTCTTTATGTTTTATGTGTTTGGGTCTTCTCAAGCCCTGCTGATCACGGGAGACGGGGAGCAGTGTTGAAGAGGGATTACAAATGAGATTATTGACGGCCAGCGCACATTTAACTCTTTACTCTATCATTATACTCTATGACAAAGGGCATCACGTCCGAAACGCGTCAGAGTTTTTTTCATATACCCACCATCTTTGATGTCTCATATGTCAACCCCTCAATAAATAGTTTTTAACCATTTTTTGGAAGTGCTCTACTCCTGTTTTTTCATTCCTGATATTTTATACTCTGCATTTCTCCACTGAGGACCACGCCATTTACATTTTTTTCATTCTGGATGCATGATTTAGAGCCAAGAATTTCTACAATCAGTGAGTACTAATAGTTCCATAGAGTTAAATCTTTATGGTATACAATATGATCACTATCAACAATATTACTCTAAATAGTTTCTCCTATATGTGTAGTGGTTAACAGGTCAGAAAAGCTTCACAGGCTATATCTGTCCCCATTATACCATAAATTACACTTGGAGATAAATGCCCTTTAGTGTGGCATCTACTAAAATCTGAGTAGTACTTTATCATATTATTGCTGATCAAGTTAGCACAAATAATTTATTACAAACTCCTATATAATGCTGCACTGTCTGGATCAACTTACGGGACTTTAAGATACAGATATACAGTAATCAATAATATCCTGTCTAACATTCAGTCGCACTGATATTGGGATTATACAGTTCAAACTTTCTCTATGTGTACATATTCAAATCGATGTAAACTCCTTTAGAGCAAGGCAAGGAGGGTAACACATATAAGGTATATTTAATAAGGGCCTTGGCCTTTACCTTCATAACTTGTGTGATGTGTCATTATTAGAACTGTCATAGTGGATAGAGGAGGAGGGTAAAAAGGGACTTTTGTGGGGGTCAGATCAGTACATTTTAATTTATATTTTTAAGTAAATTTATAACATACAAAACATTTTCACTTTTTTTTATCTCAAAATATAAAAACTGAAGTGACAAGTCTAATTTAATGTAGCCATGGCAGGTCCAGACTGCATCTCTGCCTCCTGTCACGTAAGTCCTTTGTAGCTACAGGCTGTGGCAGGCTATCCTAGGGGCATTGACCCCCATCATGCTGACTCTCTGAGTGACGGAAGAGGTGGTGCCACAAGGGTCTGTGTACAGCCAATAGTGGTACAGACATTGTGCCCTCACCTTCTGGTGCATCAGCAAGGAAGTACTAAATTATAGTTCAGATCAGCTCCCACCCTCCTTGGGTGAGGAAGCAAAAAGTTGAGCTCTCGGTTGGGAGTGAGACATGCAGTCAGTCCCTCATGTGCTGACTGAGCAAGAGAGATTATAGGCCTCAAGTCTACCATAGAGCCAAGGCATCATCCAAAGATCTGGGGACCCAGGTCAATCCTCTTGCATATGCTTTATTGCTAGCAGTGGCTGATACCAATAAACCATCCCGTTTTATATGCCCCTGCCTGAGCTCTCAGTCTATTGGGTAGGGGTATGGATGGAATCTGCCCTAGGGGGGACTAACTCTGGAAATCCTGGAGCCCACTGGAGCTGGAGGCGCTGACTCCTTGAGTGAACACTGAAGATCTACAAAAGCCTGTCCTGTTCCCCACACCATTGCAGACCACTCAGCTCTCCTGGACCCTCACAGGTATGACCGCACCACAAACAGCAGTAACCAGTAGTACATCTTCCAGAGAGGGGGGGAAACTGTTACATTAATAAGGTGGATGCAAACTTTAAAGTCCATATTGAATCCAACTCAATAAAGACAAATCAATATATACTAAGGGAAGTGGATATCCACATTTCTTTCAGCTCCAAGTTCCCCTGGGTCACTGTCTGTTAAGCCAAATATTGGAACATACAATCCTAGCTCATGAGACAGTGCCTGACCCTGTACAAACAAAAGACATCTCAGCAGCATCTCTTAATATAGTCTGTGAGTGAGACTCATATTTCGAATGTAAAACAAAGTAACACATTTCCAGATCAGCTGGAATAAAATTAACTAGTCATTTTTATTTCAGTTAACTGAATATGTTAATATTGTATATGTGCTCTGTCTGTGGTTACCTTAGGTTATGTGATAACAGTTTCAAAAGCAAACCGAATGACAATTGTGGGCCTAATCTGGAAAATGGTCAGACATGAAGGAAAACGGCTGCAAGTAACAGGTCATATAGCCATATTTGGCACTTAAGATAGCAGTGATGTGTCTTCTTATATATATATATATATATATATATATATATATATATATATATATATATATATATATGTAACAGGTATTCCCTGTGAATACAGACGCTACTACCTGCTGTGTAACCTGTGTGGCTCTCAGGAGCCTAAGCCTCCGCTTGGGGAGCCTGGGGTACATACATATAATACGATCTCGTGGTGCAACGCCTCCACCTGGGAGGGATCCCAACGGAGTGGGAGGAGGCCCTCACAGGAAACAATCACGTTAAGCAAACAGTTGTAAAACAGAACTGGCTTTACTGCATATATATAAGCATAACATTCACTAAACACATTAACGGTTAGCACTGCATAAGGATATTGCATAATCCCCACACCCACCACGTGTATCCCCACACCGTGTCCAATCGCACTATACAAGGCCCTTGGCCACTCTCCACGTAAGTGTCCCCAAGTGATACACCCACCCTTTAGGCATGCTTCTTGCATTTCTGTACAGTGTTGGTGCACTTGTAGAATGATACCTGCCCGGGGCTCCCACCCCGGCTTCCGCAGACTACGACAGGGATTCTGCTCGATCCGACGTCGTCCTCCGCACCGCGTTGGGTGAATTCCAGCGTGGATAATATCACCTTAGTCTCAGTGTCTTTGGTGGCGTTCTGAGCACAGAACCCACCTCGCAGGGCTGCACGGCTTCAGCGCTGTGTCCCTGACTATGCAAACAGCTAATGGGGCAGTGTCCCTATCTAGGGCCTGTCCCTATAGCACAACAAGCTACCCAGTGGCTCAGGACCTAACTGGGACCTAAGGGGCTGCTGGCCTAATGCAGTGGGTCACTGACCCCTGCACTCACCTCCTACCCCTAACTTGTCCTGGTCCTGACTAACGTGCTCCTCGCGCACGAAATGTATCAATCCCTCTGTGCAGGGAGATACTCTAGCCCTATTGGCTCCCTGGCGTCACGTGGGGCGCTCCGGAGGCTCATGGGACTTGTAGTCCCTACAAGAGCCTGTCCCTGGTAGGCTAGGGTTCGCGCGCTTGCTGCTCGCGCATGCGCAACTGTCCCGGCCAAGATGGCGGCGCTCTGCACGGGGAGCCGCCGAGAGCCCTAGCGACGCGCTCGCGGCCCTGACAACCGGCCGCTCGCGTCCCCAGAATCCTCCGCTACGGTTCCCGTCTGCCCCTCACCCCTGCAATCGCCGACAGGTCCGCCATTGGGCTCGGCGGCACCCGCGATCGCCAGCCAGGTGAGGGAGGGCGACGGGCAGAGGGGGACCTGGCTACATAGATTGTTGAATCTGATTACAAAGATCGCAAGGTATACAGATGGTTGCTGGGGCTAAGTGATCTACCCACAGGTGCGCAAGGTCAACAGAGGGGCCAGTCCCGCCGAAGACGAGGGGGATATAGAAAGCCTGGGTACAACACCAGCGATACGGACTTCTCTGACGCCGCGGACACATTCAGTGATACCATGTCTGCAGAACCTTCTTCTTTTTTAGGACAAGGCCCGGATGGGAGAGCCAAACCGCCTATAGGAGCCGGAGATGCCGGAGGAAAATCAGGCGAGGAGGCCGAAAGACGAAGATATCCGGAGCGCTACCCAAACAGGGGGAGAGGTCCAAAACAGCAGCCCAGGAAACGGTAATCTTTAATCTTTCCAAATACACCCTCTCGTCAGCGGAGTTAAATGTTTTACATAAAGGTCTTGGCTTTGTGCCAACATATAAGCAAGACCCGTTTAAGTGGGAAGTGGACCTCTTTAAATTGAATAGGCACCTTAAACTCAAGGACTTCTTTTCAAAATCAGAAGCTAACCTAGCACCTGAATATGCGAGATCCCACTTCAGGCCACGCAGTATGTTTGATCCACAGGTGTCTAATCCCAGTATTGCAACATTTATGAACCTTTTAGGCAAAGCCACAAGAAGCAAGATTAAGACACAAAAGACCAGCTTCTTCAATATGACGAATGAAGAAAGATTGGCGGTAAAATCTTTGAGAAATAACAAGAACATCATCATTCGGGCCGCTGATAAAGGCGGCGGAATCGTCATTTTGGACTACCTCTATTATAGAGAAGAAGTGTTGCGCCAACTGGGAGACACTGAGACGTACAAACAATTGGGTAAGGATCCTACTGCGGCGTACAAAGGGGAAATTGATGCCATAATCCAAATGGGTATATCCAATGGATGGATCTCGGAGGACACTGGTGGTTTCCTTATGCAACAGCATCCAAAAATACCTGTCATGTACACGATCCCTAAGATTCACAAATCTACCACACACCCACCAGGTCGACCTATTATCTCGGCTCGGACATCACTATGCCATCCGATTTCACAATATGTTGACTTCTATCTACAACCGCTGGTGGCGGGTATGGCCACGTTTGTCAAAGACACTACCAACTTCATGGAGCATATTAACGATCTAGCATTTAATCCAGCTGGGTGCATATTGGCTACCCTCGACGTAGCAAGCCTCTATACGAATATTCCGCATGAGGAGGGGTTGGAGGCTATCAGGAGAAAGTTGATAACAAATACTTTACAGACTGGACCACCGTCTGAATTTTTACTACTCCTGATAGAAGTCATCCTAAACAAAAATTTCTTTAGGTTTGAAAATGCATACTATCTCCAGCTCAGTGGGACAGCCATGGGCTCAAACATGGCTCCATCATATGCGAACCTTTACATGGACATGTATGAGCAAACCCACATCTTATGCGATGCGCCCAATGCACACTACATCAGAAAGTTTTTACGCTACATTGATGATATTTTTATTATTTGGAGTGGCTCTTCTGTGGAATTACAGGACTTTGTTAACCGTCTTAACGATATTCCATCAAAGATACGTTTTACGCTGTGTTACAGTGATCTAGAAATTCCATTCTTGGACACGATGGTATACAAAGCTGGCGACAAATTGGCCACAAGGCTGTATCAGAAAGACACTGACAAAAATACATTGCTTTATGCCACAAGCCACCATCCGGCCCCGTTGAAAAAGGGGCTTCCGTACTCACAACTTCTACGGGTGAAACGAATCACCAGTGATCACAATGAGTTGGAACCTGCACTTATCAACATGGCTAGCAGGTTCCTAGAGCGAGGCTATAGTCCGGTCGACGTCAAAGATGCACTTGATCGTGTGATTAGAGGGGAGAACTCAGATCGTACTAACATCGAACTGGGCGAACAATCAAAAAGTTCAAGATTTAATGTCATAAGCACATTTAGCACTGCGTCCCCATGCATACAACGTGGCATTAGAGATAATTGGCATGTACTAGCCAATGATGATAAAATAGGAAAATTCTTCCGTGAACCCCCCTTGTTTTGTTTTCGTCGTGGTCCGTCAGTTGGGGACATGATCACGCAAGCAGATCCTGCTGACAAATATAGCAAGGACAAAACTTGGTTAACCCAAAAACCTGGGGCCTACAGGTGCAAGGGTTGCACGAATTGCCAATATATGCAGGTGGGATCTTTCTACTGTCATCCACATAATGGGACTAAAATCAAGATTCATCAACATCTGAATTGTGAATCAAAATTTGTTATATATTTGATTAAATGTCCATGTGGGTTACTTTACATTGGGAAGACAGTGCGTATGCTTAAAGAACGTATAGCTATCCATCGTTCAACAATTCGCAAAGCATTATCTGCAGACGCCAAGGATTTAGAGTTTAAATGCCTCCCTGTTGCCAAACATTTTAGGGATTTTAAACATTCATTGGCAACTTTCAGATGCATGCCTATTTCACAGGTCAAAGTGCTCACACGAGGGGGTGATAGAAATAGATTGCTATTGCAAAGTGAAGCGAGGCACATCTTTGAATTAAAAACTGTGGCCCCTTTTGGCCTAAACGAAGATTTTTCATTGGGATGTTTCCTATAAAACAAGTCAGGACTATGACACTTCGTTTTGCTGAGGAATCATTTCTTGTCCTGTAATTATGTGTCTTTTTGTGTCAATGTTCATTTCATAGTATTTCTGCATTATGTCCTTATGTGTTATTTCCATATGTGCCCATGTATTGTTATTTTCACTTGTTCACTTTAGGGTGTTGGTATGTGCATCATGTTGGCTCCATGTCCTGCTTCGAGATCATAGACACTACATGATATATATGAGACTTCTAAATACGTGATATGTCGTGTAAATAAGGCCTGTCATAAGCTGGCTCTAGGACATAGTCAAAGGATCACAGTATGAATGGTGATTCCGGATAGACACGTGTATAAACTAGATGTTGTCTCATTGGGCATATATATTAAAAGCCCATTGGTCACTCTATTTAGGAAGAAATATGTGTGACCAAACATGTTATCTGGTTTTCGATTTTAGACTAATTGTAGTCATTGTAGTAATAGTATTTATTATAGTGGGACATGGATAACAATATATTGTACAGTGATGCACACATCATATCACATGTTTGTTGTTTAATATATTGGTTTTTGTATGATTGCTGTGAGCGTTTTGCGTCCTTATGCTGGAGTGGGTCCCTCTGTAAATAAGATCAAGCATATATTTCAACACATGCAAATCTGCTTTAATGCGATCACACTTTATAGCCCCCCCACATGGCTCTATTGGCTAGGTGCCTTGCTTTATGAAGTTCTGGCATTTGTAACTATAGATCCTCTATCTGATCTGTAAGGGCACATCCTCATATGGGTGCTGTTATGCACATATTAGGGTTAGCTCTTGAGTAACACTATGCTTGCGCTGTATATATACATTTTGCACATTGAGTGGCTTGGGCTTGTTCGCGCATGCGCGAACCGCCATTATAGATAAACTATGCACTATGTGGGCCACTGTAGTTGGGCTAAACATGCATTAGGCTGAGAAGCAATATGGTGATGCGTTTCAGCAGCGTGTTGCGGGTCACGACACAGAGAGATAGGATGAGTCCGCGCATGTGCGATTATGCCTGGTCAGACCATTGAGGCCACCGTAGTTTAAAGGGAGGTTTGTGTAAATCCAAGATGGCGATGCGTTCCAGCGGATGTATGCGTGCCACAGCGGCGCGGTTTCGCGGGCAATGTTGCGCCTACACGGGTGAGTTTGATTTAATTTTTATTTGTTTGGGTATATAGGGTGGTGGATTAGCATTCACTTATTGCACGTCCCTGAGGAAGGTCACGTTGAGTGTACCGAAACGTTGGAGGTGGTGCCATGTTACTTTGATTACATCTGCATTGGAATCACTAAGACTGTGTGCTGTCTCGTTTTTTCCGGACTCCAATCTGGTAAATTCTATTTTTACATGTGCATATGGGGCAAGCATCAGCATTTTATCTATGTTTACAGTGTGCCAACTGAGATGATTTTTTCATATATATATATATATATATATATATATATATATATATATATATATATATATATACAGTGGTCGACAAATCACCAAAAAATCTACTCGCCACACAAAAAAATCTACTCGCCACCTAGTACCAAACGTGTGCTGCTTGGGCCAATAGGAGCTCGCCACGATGTTAAATCCACTCGCCCGGGGCGTGCAAATGTATAGGTTTGTCGAACACTGTATATATATATATATATATATATATATATATATATGCAAATATAACTGTATGCTCATCTGCATGTCTTAGGCAGGTCTGCAACCCCGCCTTTACCCATTATCACCCAGCATACAGCACTTCCACTGCAGCAAGGGATTCTGGGAAATGACATGCAAATGAGCACACAGTGTCACTTTTTGCCTCAATATCCATTTTTAACATGGTTCCCTATATATATATATATATATATATATATATATATATATATATATATATACAGTATATATATGTGTGCGTGTGTGTGTGTGTGTGTATTTGTGTGTACTCTTATGCTATCCCATTTTACTGTGCAGTTTGAGCTCTGAATCACAGTGTGTGTATTATATATACATATATACACACAGACATGCATGCAATAAAAATTTAAAATGTACAGTATTGTTATGGCATGCATGTGTGTGTGTATACAGTATATGTATATATAATACACACACTGGGATTCAGAGCTCAAACTGCACAGTAAAATGGGATAGCATAAGAGTACACACAAACACACACACACACACACACACACATACACACATATATATGTATGAGCTCTGAATCCCAGTGTTTATTTTATCATACAAATAATGATTGCAATCACCATCCAGGTCTTATGCTGCTAAACATTAAGCAATTCAGTTTTGTTTGTTCCTAATTAATATGCTTGTTACAAAATATCAGAATTTCCCAGCACTCTAATTACCACTAATGTATAGATGCCAACATGTCAGAGCCAAGATGCTACTTATCACAAGGTTTCAATGAAGCTTGGTGTGCAGTATGCAGCATTCAATGTTTCACTGACATCTTTCTATAATCTTTTATGATATAAAGAATAAAATGACAGCAATTTTTACAACTATCTTAGAGAATTTAGAAGTATAAAATAGTACATCACTTATACTTTAACTCAATGTTAACTGTTCCACCACAGTGAAAAATAAATAAAAAGGAGGAAAAACATGTTGATTAATGAGACTAAGTCTAAGTATGTAGCATTGCAGTATTATTTTTTTTAGATTCATCTTCATTTTAAGAAGCTATAATCCCATGGACTTTCCCTGCCGTATGATGAATGTCACTTTTTCATAGCTAGTTTGGGATTTTATTCAGGTATCTGTCATAAACGAGTGCTAGTGCTTCAAGTCAAAACATGAATTTAAAGCAAGGAGAGGATTTTAAACATTTGCTTCTTAGCATCAGCATATCATGGTTTTCCACACTTGCCTGTAAGTCAGTGAGTAAGTATCAGTATAAGGGGTTAATAGACAGCAAATAGCTCTATATGAAAAGGAATCAAGAAAAACCCTAAAGAAGGGTATACAGTAAATAGTGTTGCAGGTGGCTTGTCCAAAAATACTGGACACAATACTGGACCCCCACGCCCCCCGAATACATATAATAAATACACCCACGCCCCTTAATACATATATAAAATACCCCAACGCCCCCCGAATAGATATAAAAAATACCCCCACGCCCCCGAATACATATAATATATAACCCCACCTCCCCAATACATTATAAAATATACCCCCACCTCTCTAATACATTATAAAATATACCCCCGCCTCCCCAATACATTATAAAATATACCCCCACCTCCCCAATACATTATAAAATATACCCCCACCTCCCCAATACATTATAAAAAATACCCCCACCTCTCCAATACATATAAAATATACCCCACCTACCCCCATCATCACCTCACCTCATCCTGGCCCCCCATCATCTCCTCAGCTCATCGTGGCTCCCCCATCACCTCACCTCATCCTGGTCCCCCATCACCTCACCTCATCCTGGCCCCCAATCACCTCACCTCATCCTGACCCCCCATCATCTCACCTCATCCTGGCCCCCATCACCTTATCCTGGCCCCCCATCACCTCACCTCATCCTGGCCCCCCATTATCTCACCTCACCATGACTCCCCCATCACCCCTCAAATTGTGTCCTTACCTTATTGCCAGGAAGGACACAGACTTCTCTGGGCCGCTGGGGTGTGTACTCTGCCCCGGTGTCCTCTGATTGGCTCTCCGCTCCTCCAATCAGGGACAGGTTGCACAGACACTCACACAGTGCTCTTGCCCGGCCACCGTCCGCCCCCGCCCCCACCTCCAGTCTCAGCACTTCCAGCCCTCCACCGTTGCGCCACCTCGCGCTTGCGCTGCAAAAAATGGTAATACTGGACACACACGTGTCCGGTATTACCTCCGATCTTATACCGGACAGGCATCGGAATTATTGGCCTGCCCGGTTCAAAACCGGACACCTGGCAACCCTAGGTATAAACTCTCCTTAAGAGCAAAAGGGCACTCAGCGATATGCAAAAAGTACATACATTTCTTAACAAGAATGCAAATGATCACTACAGGATAGTAGACAAAACTTTAAAACAATTAAAACAACATCAGGAAAATGTCTTATTCACATTTTTATAAAGTTTTCCACAGAATTACACTACTGTATGTTTTCATTCGATTTGTTTTCATATGAAAATCTTCTGATAAATCTCCTGACCTCTGAGGACAATCTTTTCCCGACATCATTACCACTAGTTTCATTGGTCAAAATGCTTGAAAATGGCTACCAATTCGTGAGTGCATAAACTACTAACCTATTGGACTTTTCAAATGTTGAGTCAAACTCTGTTGCACTATTTTTTGTACTATTTCTCTTACTCCTATATCTGAATGGAGACCTGTGCTTCTGATGTCTCCCGGTGGGAGATTTGGCCATTAGTGGTCGTCTGGTACATGATACCTGCTGGTAGCAGAAGGGCTGAGTTGTCCGCCGGTGGTAGTGGGGTGTCACAGTAGACCAGGTTTATTAACACCTTTTTATACCGGGATCATCGATTGAGCAAAGCAAGGAGGTAAAATAAATTGTAATTTAATTCAGGAAAAGACATACATACAATGTAACACCATTTACAAGGTTAACACACCTACTTGGAATGGGGCTAACGAATAAATGTATCCTTGGAATTAAATTCGCAAAAATGACCTCTGTAGGAGCCCTTTTCTTTGACCGGTAGGTACTCACGAAAGTCCTGGAACTGATTTCGGCATGCAATGCCAGCCGCAACCACTACGTTCTCAAAAGCATGACTTAGAAACTTTTCTGAGTTGAAAATCCTTGATGTCGGCTCACGTCTATTCAGTACAGAGCATCTTTGAATTTGGCACTGTTGGTTTAGCACTTGGAATCTGCGCTTCTCATTGGCTGCAAGGTTTCTTATGAGTTTCGGTGTCCCACTCACAAACCGCTACAGCCTATCAGAGAGTGGGATTTCTCCTGCCAGCCAATCACCGATTTGCTGGTATTGTAAAACCGGACGGACACCTTTTTTCAGTCTGTAAAGGGGTATGCGCCAACCTGGCACCTCTGCCTCTTTGCATACTGAGCCCACCCGCTGCCCAGGCTCCACAGAGTCTGGGTTCTGGAAAATGGTGGCCGGATAGCCCTGTGTTATCCCAGGATGTGGGTACTCAAGCAGAACTGCAGCACCGCTCCTGTTCTAACACCTTGGCATCCCTGATGCTTCAAGTCCTGACTCCGCATAGACCCATAGGCACCAAGCTTGGTAGCCATCTGGTCTCCTGGAATCCATGACTTGGATATCCCACAGTTCATTTACAGGTTATCATTACATATACCTATTAAATATAACACTTTTAATAAAATGTACTGTCCTGTCTTTTGTGTGATGAAATGTATACGGTCATATTCTGGTGCCAGGGATAGAGTGAGACTTGCCTACCCTCACTAGCCTAATTCTTGGCACACTAGAAATAACTTTTAAAACTTTGTTCACACAATAAATCCTGCTCAGCTTTATCACATAGCTGGAGCACCCCCTGAACCCCTATACCAGGTTCAGGGTACCTGGGCATGTATCTGGGTACTCCATACTAGGGCCCCTGTTATACTAGGGACCTCCTGGATGGCTGCAGGTATACATTAACCCCTTCATGCCCATTTAACTTGTCTGGAAGATGCTGCAGCAGGAATTCTGGCGGTGAGTCGTAATAGCGCTTTCAGAGTCAGAGTTGGACCGGAGTAATGTGCTTGGCTGTATCTGAGAATCTCACCCAATTCCCGGATCCAACTTTTGGGGTATCCCATAACTCCGGAACCCCGATACATAGCCACATTCTGTAAAGGCTTTCTCTGACAAACCCACCCTGAAACTTACAGCCTAGAAATCTCCCGGTCCCAGCATCCCAGGAAAGGCAAAACACACATAAATCTTTAATGTAGCATAATTTGCAGACACAGTTATGCATTTAGGACATCTGGGTCCAAGAGCTGACACTCTAGGACCTCAACACACGGATCAGGGGTAACCAAGTGGGCTGAACCTTTATTAGTGAGCCTGGTTAACCCCTTCACCATTACATGGGGACACAGGACTTGGTTTCTGGGGTTCATAACCTACATATCTCTTTAGCAGTGCCGGGCCTCCATATGCCATAGGCACCAGGAACTGAAGGTTATCTTCCACGGTAGAACTATTACCTCTCCCCCCAGTAAGGTCACAAACCAGGCAGGAGGTATAACAACAGGAATAGTTTATTATCTTCTGTACAACACAGTCAACGGGCAGGGTTCTGCCCAATGCAGTAGCACAGCTAACACTGAAGGATTGTCCCTGGACCCTCACTTAAGGCCAAGGGCACCCGCAGCCATCCTAGCTCTTCCTTACCAGCCTTGCAGAGGCAAAGGTATGGTCCACACTCACTCTCCCCGAAGGTAAGAGGACTGGAGAAGACCCAATACTCAGCCTCTCCAATGTGTGACCTGCCTTCCTCAAGTGGGGAAAGACACTCCTGAATTTGGGCGGTTCCTTCCCTTAAGCACAGCCAGGAGGAGGGCACAAGGTCTGTCTCATGATTTGTTCTGCTGTCACTCAAGTGCAGCTCCTTGTAGAGGGAAAACCCCATATCAACTACTGGCAAGGCCTGATTGTACAAGGACTTACTGCCAGAGGGAAGCAAACTAGTAGCCACAGATGGCATGGCTACATTCTCCCTCTGGTGGAATCCAAATATCCACGCTTGGTTCCTATATTTTCAGTTACCATCCTCGAATGTAACCTGAACATAACAAGAGAACATTTCACATAATGATTATCACATTCGATATACATGATAAAATTTCTCTGACCATAGTCATTACAGCTTTACTAAAACCATAAAATGGCTGCCTTACAGAAAGAAATGTTCCTCCCAACATGGAGAACCTTTATCAGTAATAGTGCTCTGGGTCTGGTTTGCTGAATGCATGACTACACTAAAATAAGAGTACAAAAAAATAAGAGATACTTTAATTGCTATTGGAAACCCCCCAGTTGCCAGATCCCACCATATCCTAAACATAGAAAGAATGGGCAGCATACAAAAAAGGAGCAAGTCCCCTCAATTATTACTGTATAATGAAAGCAGGAAGCATTGTGAAGTCAATGTTTGAGGTAGCAGTCTCTTCATCAGGACTGTCTCTAAATCTCCATAAAACACCATGAGAGAAACCCTGTATGGGAATGACTCTTATTCATCCATTGGTGTATGACAAGAGCGATTCCTGTGCTCCAGCAATTAGGCTAAGCCAGATTTTAATTGCACTACTCACATAAGCACATGCTTTATTTAACCCCTTCAGGGCTTTAACACTTTTTTCACCAGTCCATGGGACAATTATTACATATATATATACAGTATAGTGTAGGTACCTGCATTAAACAGGTTGCCTTGACGTGGCATGCAGGCTTACAAATGCTTTGGCCAAAGGGTTTAACCAAATACCCTTTTTCATGAGAATATTATTTTATCTTAGCCTAATTGGTAGGAGCGCAGGAATCGTTCTTTTTATTTTTCTATTTGTAAGGCCTATCTTTTTACCTGCAGCAAACTTCTATAGGGAGGAGCGCGGTATTATGTACAGTTTCTCATTGGTGTATGAAAGGCAGAATTTTTGAAAAACGGACCTATTTTGGAATCATTTCAAATGATACTGTCGTCAAGAATATGAGTTCAGAGAGAGTTTGAAGACTTCAGAAAATATAATTACAGTATACCATCATACATTCTGCGCCTGTTACGGAAGACCAGGTATTTACACCTTTTTACCGGGATCATTCACTGAGCAAAACAAGTTAGTAAAACACATTGTCATTTATTTATTTGAAACAGACATACACACAATGGATTACAAAATACAAGAGAAAACACACTTACTGGGGGTCTGTGCTACAAATCTAGACTTTCCTATGTGAAATATGAGGTAAAACAAAGTCTTTAGGTTTACCCGGACTTGTCCCAAAATATCCTGGATCTCAAATCGGCATGAAGTTCCTCACGCCACCACTGTATCTACTGCGGAGCCGCCAAAATCCCTTGACTGAGGTGGGGATGTGTATCACCGCTGTCCTACAACCACGGTGTGAAGATTCACCATCCTGGCGGTCGCAGACCGTCTCCTCACCTCAATAACCCTTCCGTGACTGACACCCAGGATGCACTATCTCGTGGCCCTGTTACGAGTGCGTGGATCTTGCGTGGTCGTACTCTCCGCCCGCGGGTTCTGACTCCGCCCCCCACTCTGACACATGATGAGTGCGCTCGTCCAGCCTCCCCGCTGACGCGTGTTCCAAGCTCCGCCCCCTGCTCTAATGATAGACAGGACTGGCGTGGGAGTGACACGTGTCCCAGGCTCCGCCCACTGACCTCCGTGACACGCGCGGTTGGCGAGCGATTGGTTCCACCCTAATCACTGATTAGGCTGCATCATAGGGCACACCTCTGTGCACCAGCAGCCTAATGGGATCCACTTCCTGGTTCTGCCCTGGCTGGCTATTGGAGGCCCTTCCTTTATATATCTTCCTGCTGTATACTCTCATTGCTGAGCATAGTCTAGTGTGACGCCGTTCCTTGCTGCATTCCAGTTCATGTGACCTTGCCTTGCCTGTTAACCTCTTGTTGCCTGACCCTGCTTGTCTCTTGGACCCCGCACCTCTCCTCTCCTGATCCGGCTACGAACGTCCATTCTCCTGTCTCCAGTCCTGACTTTGGCTAAGTACTCCAGCGATCCGATACTCTCCTATCCTGAACCTGGCTACATACCCCGACGATCCACTACTCTCCAATCCCGAACTTGGCTAAACACCCCGATGATCCACAACTCTCCGCTCCTAACCTGGCAAGTACTTACTACTATTCTCCAATCTATAATCCTGACCTGGCTTGCACGACAACTTTACATCCTAGGCACGCCTGCGTGGCTGTGGGTCGGCGTTAATCAATTCCCTACCTCAGCACCTGTGGTAGCGCTTCGTTTTGTGGTGAGCTACACGTTACACACGTCCAGATTGCAGAGTCAGGGTTGTGTAGCCGGGTCAGGATTTGAGAGTACAGGTAGGTCGTGATACTTGCCGTAGTCAGCGATTTGAGAGAGAAGAGTGGTTGTAATCCGTAGCCATGGTGAGTAGTTATTGGGAGTCCAGAAGCAAGCCGAGGTCCAGGGATACAGAAGAGAGAAGTCCAGATATGAGCAGGGGTCACAACGAAGGTCAGGCAAAGCACAGAAACAGGCAATGAACAGTCAGCAGCAAGCACGATACACAAACAATAGTTTATGCTCAGCAACCAGCAGAGGACTGACTGGGCATAAAAAGGAACAGGAGCCAATAGGGAGGTAGCGGGGGTAGTGATGTTACATGTAGGCTGTCAGCCGATAGGAGGAAGCTGAATGGTTTTCAGGTGAGAGACAGCTGAGTTCGGTCCTGCGGCGCAGTTTGTGTGCGCAGGGGGGAGCGGCGTGAGGTGACTACATAGCCGATGAGGTTGTCTGTCGTGTTTACGTCACGGGAGCGAGGACCTGAGATCTCCCTACTAGTGCGGCGCGTACGTGCAGACGGGATCTGCGCGCATCCCTGGTGTTGGTGCGTGACGCGTCCTGGGGGTGTGGTTTATCCGTGATTGTGACGGTGAAGGAGTTAACCAGGCTCACTAATAAAGTTTAAGCCCACTTGGTTACCCCTGATAGGTGTGTTGAGGTCCTAGACTGTCAGATCTTGAACCCAGATGTCAGAAATGCATTACTGTGACTGTGTGCATATTATGCGACATTAAAGATTTATTTGTGTTTTGCCTTCCCTGGGGTGCTGGGACCGGGAGATTTCTAGGCTGTAAGTTTCAGGGTGTGTTTGCCAGAGAAAGTCTTTACAGAATGTGGCTATGTATCGGGGTTTCAGAGTTCTGGGATACCCCAAAAGTCGACATTCTCGGATACAGGCAAGCACATTGCTTCGGGCAAACTCTGACTCTAAAAACATTCTTACGACTCACTGCCAGGATTCCTACTGCAGCATCATCCAGACAAGGTAATGAAGGGGTTAATGTATACCTGCAATCATACAGGCTGTCCCTAGTATAAAGAGGGGTCACTAGTATGAGTACCCAGATACATGCCATTGTACCCTGAACCTGGTATAGGGGTTCAGGGGGTGCTCCAGCTAGGTGATAAAGCTGACAGTTATTTCTTGTGTGAAACAGTTTTAAAAGTTATTTCTAAAGTGTGCCAAGAATGAGGCTAGTGAGTGTAGGCAGTATATCCCCTCACTAATTCATGACACCAGAATAGGTACTTACACATTTTATCACACAAGATACAGGACCCAGTATATTTTATTAAATAGTTTTATTTAATACGTATATGTACTGATAACCTGTAAATGAACTGTGGGATTTCCAAGTCATGGATTCCGAGGGACCAGATGGCTACCAAGCTTGGTGCCTATGGGTCTGTGCGGAGAACGGACTTGAAAGCCTCAGGGATGCCAAGATGTTAGAGCAGGAAGCCGGCTCGCGTCTATTCAGTACAGAGCATCTTTGAATTTGCCGCTAATAGTTTGGCGCTTGGAATCTGCACTCCTCATTAGCTGCAAGGTTTCTTATGAGTTTCAGGGTCCCATTCACAATCCTCTACAGCCTATCAGAGTGTGGGAATTTCCCTGCCAGACAATCCCCGATTTTCCGGTATGTTAAAGCCGGGTGGGCACCTTTTTTCATTCTACAAGGGGACATGGGTTAACCTGGCCCCTCTGCCTCTTTGCATACTGAGCCCACCCACTGTCCAGGCTCCACAGAGCCTGGGCTCTGGCTGTCATGGTAGTGCTGCCCGCAGACCAGACCCATCCCTTTCACTGAGGTGGGACATAAGATTACACACACCCGCTGCAGAAGGAGAGTGTCCGGAGTGTGGTGATTGAGTGGCCAGGCCAGGAGACTATAGCTATAGTATTTGCCGGATCCGAAGAGTAGAAGTGCCGCAGTTGTTGCCATAGCCGAGATCAGTGAGCTGAGAGGTCCGGGAGGTCGAGGTACAAGCCGAGTTCGAGGGATGAGAGAAGCAGCGTAATCAGGGGGAAGCCGGGGTCGAGAGCCAGAGAGAATCGTCAGCCAAGCCGGATCAGAACCTGAGGAGCACTGTAACGAAGACACGAATAAAGCACACATCCACCAGAGCTAAGACTATGCAGAGCAAGGTTTGCAGGGCAGGACAGGGGTAATAAAGGTAGGAGACCCAATAGGAGCAGAGGACAGGACCAGAGTGTGCTTAGGAGCCGCAGCTGATTGGTGCAGGTATTTAGAATACCTTTGGCACAGCTGATAAGGAGGAGGAACCCTGCGTGAGTTGTGTGGAAGCCGGGGGGCGTGGTCAGAGCCTGAGAGGGGTGAATAAATTATAGCTGGGGACGTGCACTCTGTAAGCGTGTCCCGCACGCGTCCCAGCAAGATGGTGGCCGCATGTCCCAGCGCCGACTGTGCAGAGAGAGAGTTGCAGCGGAGGTGCCGGTGAGTGGGGGCTATAGGGGGGATGGAGCAATTGCGCCATGGCCCGCGGCTCCTTACACTGGCAAATAGTGGCTGGATTGCCCTGTGTTAGCCCAGGATACGGGTACTCAAGCAGAACTGCAGTACTCCTCCTGTTCTAACACCTTGGCATCCCTGAGGCTTTCAAGTCAGGATGCAGCACAGACCCATAGACACTAAGCTTGGTAACCATCTGGTCGCTTGGAATCCATGACTTGTAAATCCCACAGTTCATTCACATGTTATCAGTACATATACCTATTAAATATAACCCTTTACTAAAATATGCTGTGTCCTGTCTTCTGTGTGATAAAATATATAAATCCCTGTTCTGGTGTCAGGGATGGAGAAAGTGTATATATTTCCTATACTCACTAGCCTCATACTTGGCACACTTTAGAATTGACTTAAAAAACTTTTACACACAACCCCTATACCAGGTCCAGGGTACCTGGGCATGTATCTGGGGCACCCCTCCTTATAGTAGGGACATGACTATTTTAGTTACACTTTTCCTCCCTGTGCCTCCTTTTACCTTTTGTGGTCTGTACTGAAGCAGGACCTCCTAGTGGTGAGTCACAAGAACGCTTTTCATGGTAGGAGCACTGCGCTTCAATGTAGCCGGGAATCTAACCTGAATCCTGGGTACATTTTTGGAGTCTCCAGTAACTTTGGAACCCCACTAAATAGACGTAATCTGAAAGAAGTTTTTCCGTGAAACCTACCCTGAAACTCACAGGCTATAAATCTCCTGGTCCCAGTACCCCAGGAAAGGCGCAACACAGAAAAATCTTTATTGTTGCATAATTTGCTCACAGTCACAGTAATGTATACACAATACACGGGTCCAAGAGCTGACACTCTAGGACCCCTAAAACACAGTTCAGGGGCAACCAAGTACTTAACCTTTATTATAAAGCCTAGTTACCCACTCATCATCACAGAGTGACAGAGGGTATAATCTCTGGGTAGCCTCTAAGGTGGCCAGAAGGAATTTGCTATGGTCATTTTTACGAATACTGCTAGGGTGACCCCCGCATCTGCTAAGGTATAATATTGGTGGAGGTGCTCCCTAGGTAGATTTATGAACACAAACAGAGCAAGAAAAAGTAACTTAGTTTTGGGCACTCAACCACCATCTGAATGTTTAAATGAATGATTTAAAATATATAACCTTTAATATCCAAACTTAAAATAATAGGTGTTAAAACGACTATTAAACGCATAAATGATCCTACAATCTGAACATTAAAGTAGATGTTCTGGATCGCTACTAAAAATATGAGAGCACATATAAATGCCTATTAGTTGCAATCAATTGGATCTAATTTTCCACTGCCCTTAATGAAGAGCATGAATAGTATAGTCTGGTTTAGACGATCACTGCTGCTGTGTTTATGCCTAATACAAAAGACTATCTTAATCCCAGGTCAGTGTATAATGATGATAATATCTCAGAGCCCTTGCCTGGTCTACCAAATTGAAACAATATTGTTGAAGCCTGATGCCTCACTGATGTAACGACAGAATCACTGCTGTATAGCAAAGAAACCAGTGCCTCACTAGTATAGGTATGCTAATGTCATCAGGTCAGGATAATAAGGCAAGTTGAAAGGCTCACACCGCTGGATAAGGTAAAGTGTCTATGCACCAATTGTGTGTTAGTGAGCAGACTCCATGTGAGTCTGTTCGTGATCTTACACACTATGGTGACTACCAAAGAAGCCGGGGGCTGTTAGCACATAAACATTTAAGCACCATAGGGTACTGGCTATGATAGTAGTTATATACTGACCGGCACCAATCAAGTTAAAGTAGGCAGGCGAGCGGACTCTGAGTCTATTTGCGTGCCTTCAGAGTGGGATAATTACCCTTACAGGACAGAGAGCTGGTTAGCATGTAAACCTATTGCGCCCACGTAAATAAGCTATGTTAGCTATTACATCTATAAGAGTAGACCATATGGATATACATATCAAAACTCCCTATATTGTCAGAGCTGGTCTAAGAAAAATCAATAGTGTAACATTAGCCAGAAAAACCGGGGGGCTGGTGGCACATATACAGTTTTGCCCCATAAGGTTCTGGCTACAATAATAGTTGTATACTGACCGGCACCAATCAGGTAAAAGTAGGCAGGTGAATGGACACTAATTGAGTCTATTTGCGTGCCTACAGAGTGGGATAATTACCCTTAAAGGACAGAGGGCTGGTTGGCATATAAACCTATTGCGCCCAAACAAGCTATGTTAGCTATAGCACCCAAAAGAATAGAACGTTCGGATATGTAGATCTATACCCTCTCTGTTGCAGAGCTGGTCTATAAAAGATCAATAGTATAACACGAACTATACTAGATAGTAGTTACACTATATTAATATATATGTCCATTTAAATCAGCAGATCAGATCGCCAGATTATTAGAGGCTCCACAGACCATTGGGTCTACTGTGAAGGAGCAACAAATAAGCACACGCTACAGTTGCTGGCTAACAATGTAGCCAGCCGGTTCCTTGCGGGAAGCGTGGGAGCCCTGCACATGCACCCGAGATGCTGATGCGTGAGTTTTGCATTTACACACTTTCTGACGGCACGTATGGGGGAAGGGACCCATTGAGTATGTGCATATATTTATAGCACTGCGTTAATTGCTCTTGATTGCGTCCTTTTAGCCCGAGTGGTACCACCTGTGCATCTTGCCACTAGTTACATGTGGCTGCCCAGATAGTGTTTAAACAGAAGGTACATGCACATCCACAATATAATCATAATGCATATTAATAAATGTTGCCCTATCCAAGTGGTGTATATACATATTACCCCCAAATAGTGATTAACTTGTGACACTTATTCCAACACAAATATTATCCAGGTGCATTGTCACAGCTATTCACATGATATGGATAAAAAGGCAGTACTTAAAGTGAACCATATTAGGTTCATTAGGTAGTGGATGGGTAATAACTAATAATGTATGATGGATTTTATAAGACATTAACTCATTAAGCTATTAAGAGGGTAGTATATCTGCCAACCCACCAGATGCCCTCTACTGTGAAAAAGTGGATTCCAGAGTTCCACTATGGATAGTTTAATTTGAATGGGTTGTATTAAACAGGATTTCAGTATATGTCCAATAACTGGACTGGCATGGTGAGAAAGAAAGCATTACTACATGATGTGGCACTGATTATATACTGGCATTATTTGGTAACAACTGTGAGACTGCTCAGATAAATGGTGTATACTGTATACAGTACAAAGCCCTCGTTCAGTCATCCTGATGACAAGGTCTTCAGAGTATACTGCTGCGGCTCATTTTATTCTAACACATCGCCGGTTTTTCCCTCGCTTTTTCCTGGAATGCGACGCACTTCACCGGGAGCATGCCGCATTCATTTTGCGTTCTCAGCCACGGGTCATGCGCGGGTCATGCGCGGTTGACGCGCGGTTGATGCGTTTATTGAGAATGGTTCGGATTTAATAGGTTGCAATTCTTCACCTGTCTGCCAGATGGCAGATATTCATGAATTGTAATGCGCATGCACTTCAGTAATGTGTCGACTTGCAGGTGTTTCGTTTAAAAAAGATACCACAGTGTGCTATTGTAAATTGGCCTTGAGACTGAAGGAAGAGGTTGCAATAATGTATCAATTTAGGCTTTTCATATTAAAGAAAGACAAAGACCAGTTTCTGTTACAGTATTCTCCAGAGAGCCGCCGCCATGAGTGTTCAAGTGCAGCCCGTTTTCCAAAAACCCGACAGAAGTTACGCGTATTTGATATGGGCCGCGATTAATGCAACAGATGATAAGATGGCAACAGTTGTTCAAATTTATCAGTATTTTATCGAAAACTATGACTTTTACAAATTTTTGCCAGCTCCTCATACGTGGAAGCGTGCAATAAGGAAAAGGTTATGTAGCGATCCCTGTTTTTATCGTATTGAGCTACAATTTATTGCAGGGTATTGGTGTGTATCACCGGCTTTTTCCTGTATCTATGATCATGCAGACGGCAAAAGGTGAAAGGTCGTGTTAAAACCAACTAAGAAACGACAGTCGCTGCCAAGCAATGCACCAGCACCGGCTTCCAATAACGGTCCCACCGTCAGTGATAACCCTTGCTGTCTGTCCAGCAAGCCTGAGCCGGATTTCGCGTGCAGTTTCGATGAAGCTTGCATGTACCTAAGCAATTTCCAGCTTCATCAGCTGACTACAGGTGTAGTAGTCCCGCTGCCAACTATCGACGTGGATGATCAAGAACACTGGACTGGCAGTGGCCCAGCGCCGGCGCCAGCTGAATGGGAAATTCTATGGTGAGTATTGTTGCCGTATTATTTTCTGTGTTTTTTTTATTTTAACAATACAGTATCAATATCGGTGCGATTCAAAAGTCAAGCGATTCTCCTGTAAGCAATATCATTGGCTGAGCGGCTTCTCCAGTACTGTACTGCAGATACTGAACAATTGGTGGAACGCTAGGCGCATGTGCATTGGAACCTTCTTGAAACACATATGCGTGTCATTACATCGACGGTAGGCGCATGCGCATGTGAACAGGAGACGCCCCCCGAGAAAATTATTGGTGGGACTGGCTGGGAACTTCTTTAGGGGGCTGACCATTACAGTAAAACTTTTCTTTTTGTTTTTCCTCAGAAAAGAAAACGGCTAATGGAGGGATTTCGATGGATAATATCGCTTTGTGTAACAATGCCTGCACATTGCTGAATCGGATTAAAAAACCCACGTACCAGAGTCTTCAGTTTAGTGGCCGTTGTTATTGATTAGGATAGAATACTGTACCTGAAACAGTACAGTATGCTGATGTTTTGCGGCCGTACAGTATATAATACTTCTTTATGTACAGTGTACTGTGTAATAAACAGTATTACAGTACTGTACATACAGTATGTGTCTTCTATACAGTGCCAGTACATACAGTACAGTACAATATGTGTCTTCTATTTTTTTTTAATACTCTTGTACTGAGCATGCCTACAGTATACAGTACAGTATGCCTGGACATTAGTGTACATTCTAGAAACACTGTATTTTGTTACAGTAGCAAAGGAGCCAATGGAACAATGTAAAACAAATCAACATGTTCTTTTATTGGTGGAGTAAGTACAAAAACATTTATTTACAAATACTGTACAATGTAGAAACATTTTAAGTGCACAGCAATTCAAAACATCAACAGGTGTATGGTTTACTGCTACAGTAGTGAAAACATTTATGTATAGAAAGTAAAAACATTTACAGTCAGTCAATATGGTTTACAGTCACATGTTTTAAAAACAAATTCTTTATTCATAAAATATACAAAACGCAACATCTCCTTTATTAAAGAACGGCAAGTCAAAACATATACAGTGGGATGGTGTGCAAAACAGTCTGCACCAGTACAGTCCTCGAGGGCAGCAAACAGGCCCAGTTTTCAGGGTAACCTTTGAAAACCGTGCCTGTTTGCGGCCCTCAGGGACTGGAGTTGTGCAGGTCCTGTGTGTGTGTACAGCAAGTTAAAACATTTCTGTATAAATACAAGTTAAAAAACACACAACAACATCTCCTTTATTTAAGTACAGCAGGTCAAAACATGTACAATACAGTTCAGCACAACAGTATGGTCTTACCTGTGATTAAAAAAAATCTTTATTCATAAAATACAGCATACAAAACGCAACATCTCCTTTATTAAAGAAACACATACAGTACAGTGGGATGGTGTGCAAAACAGTCAGTCAGGCCTGCACCACTACAGTCCTCGAGGGCAGCACACAGGCCCGGTTTTCAGGACAACCTTGAAAACCGGGTCTGTTTGCGGTCCTCCGGGACTGGAATTGTGCAGGTCCTGTGTGTGTGTACAGCAAGTTAAAACATTTCTGTATAAATACAAGTTAAAACACACAACAACATCTCCTTTATTTAAGTACAGCAGGTCAAAACATGTACAGTACAGTTCAGCACAACAGTATGGTCTTACAGTACCCGTGATTAAACCAGAAAGTCCAACAGATTGTCCGTCCATGGCCGATTCCTTGCATGGCGCAAAACGCCATTAATGCAGTCTCGAACGCCTTTCATTACAGGATCTGTAATTGTATAAATGCGCCGCAATTCCTCCAGAATGTTCTTTCTTAAATTGGCAGGAAGCGCCTTTTTTACGCAATTTCCTTCGTAGTTCACTCTGAAGGCCCAGTCGCAGTTCAACGTGTAGGGCACATGGTGCTTAAAAAGTAACAAGGCATACTTGTGGGGTGCACCAGCACTCATCACCCTATACTTCTCCCTGAGCGCCGGTGGCAGACCACACAGGCTGATGTCGGGCACCGTATCGATGCGAGCGAATGTAGGTCTTCTGCGAGCGGGTGTGCTTGAGGCGACGGGCGAGGGTAGGTTGTCTGGGAGGAAGCTTTCCTCCTGTCTTGGTCGCTGTGTTGTCTCCTGGCGTGGTCTTGACGGGGTTGTCATGTCCTCCTCAACGGCATACATGTACACTACAGTACATCTTCTGGTTGAATGGGTGCGCTTTGTGATGGAAGGGGGTCGATGCTCCCATTCATCACATCCATGCCACCCTCCTGCTCCGGCGTCGGGGAAACAGGGGCATGAACACCGAGCAAATGATGTATACCCGCTATGTCAGCCTCTATTTTCTCCATCCGTCGATCCATCCGTTGATCCATATGTTGAATCCGATGATCCATATGTAGCATCTGTTGCTCCACATTTAGCATGGTCTCCAGAAGCAGATCTATCTTTGCCAGCACAATAGAGTTCCCGGGGATATCCACACTTATCGCATTCAGCATCCGGTCTAACGAGCTGCTTCTTGTGCATGGCGTGTGGACATCTGGGTGGATGGGTGCAACGGAGGATGAGATGGGGGTTCCATGGAGAGAAGCGGCAGCGTCGTCGAAGAAGGGTGGAGGAGGTGACCTGTGGATATCCGGTAGAGGAGAAGCGGCAGCGTCGTCGAAGAGGGATGGAGAAAGTGACCTTTGGATTTCCGAGCGAGATGCAGAGTTGTCTAAGAGCAAAGGAGAAAGGGACCCGTGGATTTCAGAGGTGGCAGCGTCGTCGGATAGAACTGGAGAAAATGGCCTGTGGGTTTCCGGGACAGCGGCGGCAGAGTCGTCGAAGCGTATGGGACGAAGTGGTCTGCGGGTTCGATGGGTTGGCTCCCATTCGTTTTGTGTCGATAGTACATCACCGTATTTCTTCTTGAGATAATTAGGCTGACGTCTATGAAAACCCTTAGCCTTTGGGGTCAGCAGAAGGTTTTCTTTATTGGCCTTAGCCTGTCGCTTTGGCCTTGGCGTGGAAACGGCAACCGCCTTTCGCTTTTTCTGCATGACAGGCACGGCAGAGGCGAGTGGGTTCCTGCGTCCGTAGAATCGGGGTTGATTCCATGGAAGCAGATGGCACAATGCAGTATCTGGACAAGGGCAAGTTAAGTTAAAGATCATCGAGTGGTGGGCTATGCAAAGTGTGTAATCTTTTATGCATGGCGGCGAGGTACAGGTGTTGAAAGTGGGCGTACTCTAATGTGAGTCATTACCGTATAAATACACCATCCATTTTGTGGATTCACTGCACATTGAATACACATCGACTAAACATCGAATATACATTCTTGTGTTTGTATTTCTTTCTACTCGCAGCAATGCCTGTTAAAAAGATTTCCAAGGATCTCAGCATGCGAATTAAGGAGATGTACACGAGCAGACACAGAATTGCTGCTATCCAACTAGCTACTTCTGGCCTCGTTGTGCCAACAACCACCGTGAGCTATCATGCACACGGAAAAAACAGAGAACGCAAAAGGGCACCAGGGGTAACTAACGCGTTAGTATATTTATACAACTTAAAAAAAATTATATCAAATAATGTACTGTAGATCTACAGTACTGTTTCTAATATTTTAGTTATTTTTGTAGATTTTTATTACAACAGTATATATATTTTGTATATTTATATTACAACAGTATACTGTATATATTTTGTATATTTAGATTTATTTTACAACAGTATATATATTTTGTATATTTATATTTTTATTACAACAATATATATATTTTGTATACTGTATTTGTATTTATATTAAAACAGTATATATATTTTGTATATTTATATTTATATAACAACAATATATAGATTTTATATACTGTATTTATATTTATATTACACAGTATATATATTTTGTATATTTATATTTTTATTATAACAATATATATATTTTGTATACTGTATTTCTATTTATATTAAAACAGTATATATATTTTGTATATTTATATTTATATAACAACAATATACAGATTTTGTATACTGTATTTATATGTATATTACAACAGTATATATATTTTGTATATTTATATTACAGTACAACAGTATACTGTATATATTTTGTATATTTAGCTTTATATTACAACAGTATATATATTTTCTATATTTATATTTATATTACAACAGTATACTGTATAGATTGTTTTTCTTTGCATTGTAGGGAGACAACTCTTCTGGTAGACACAATAAGTAAGGAGAATGATGAGAAGAGTGCATTACGGGTCAAAAACACTCTGCAGGAAAAGCACAATCTCACTGTATCCGAGAACAGCATAAAGAAGATGAGACGCAGCATTGGATGGAAATATGGACGTGTGAGGTTAGTACTGGACAGTACAGGAGGTAAAAGTGTTGTTTAGGAAACTGTACTGTACCGCTAAAATTATTTATTCCTTGTCATTACAGAGCGTACCCCATGATAAGGGACGCAAACAAAATCAAAAGAGTGGTCCAGGCCCAGGCATGGATCGACAGTGGGGAAACTTTCCAGGATTGCATCTTCACTGACGAGTCTACTGTGTCGCTGGAGAGATTTGCAACCTTTGCATTCCACAAAAGAGGTCGCATATCTATGAAGCCGTGGCCAAAACACCCAGTGAAGATGCATGTGTGGGGTGCCATCTCTAGGAGTGGACCAGGATACATCGTCATCTTTGAAGGAACATTAAAATGTATGTCACATGCTTTTGCCTTACGCACTGTACTGTACTATTGTGCAGTTTTTTTTAGCACTTTTCTTTTCTTGTTATAGGAATCATGAATAAAGCTTTCTTCCAAGACAAAATTGTCCCTGAGATTTACACGCAATACATCACACGCGAGTTCCCGGATGGTCACCGTTTCTACAGGACAACGATCCGAAGCACACCGCTTCAACAGCGCATATCCTTGAGCGCGGTATCAACTAGGTGAAGATGCAAGCAGTGGTGGGTGAAGTTACAGGCGCATGAGCAGTAATCAACTAGCTCCCATCCGAAAGAGGATTACACACAGGCGCATAGAGAGGTGATGCTCTGTGCAAATCAAATTCGAGAAGGGATTTTCCAAAGTGTTACCGTAAACAAAGCCTCAAAGCTACCATCTCAAAGAGGATTACACGCAGGCGCAGTGAGGCTTTGTAGCTCGGCTATGGACGGATTAACAACACAATGTCAAGATTCAGAAAATTAACGACTCTGTGGAGGGGGGGGGGGGTTGGGTGAGTCATGCGCAGTAAGCAGCTAGTTCCCATCTCAAAAAGGATTACACGCAGGCGCAGTGGGGCTTTGTAGCTCGGCTATGGACGGATTAAGAACACAAGGGCAAGATTCAGAAAATTAACGACTCCGTGGAATTTAAATCCTTGCGCAAGCCTTGTGTGAGTTCGTGGGGGAGGGGGCTACATGGTACAGCTGCATGAAGTTCAAAGCTAAAGACATACTTTAATTTCAAAAGGCAGTTCATCATAATAATACACCCCCAAATACAGTACGTAAAAAGCACACAAATCAACCATGTGCAGTCAAACGCACAGGGTTGCAGTCAAAAGCTACAGCACAGATTGAATATAGTAATACAGTAAGATGGTTTTTGCAGGCTTGTGGAGAAAAAAAAAAAATTACAATAAAAAAAAATTTACATTTTTTTTTGGTCACTCACTCAGGCAAGCAAGTAGTCGTGGGCGAAGTAACAGGCGCATGCATAGTAATCACCTGCTGTCAAGTAGGAATGTGATTGAAACCAGACACACGTTCAAAGGAATGGTGTGGGAGAGATGGATTGGAGGAAGGGTTTAGACCCATAGCGTTGATGCTACAACGATGCAGATAAGTGGATGTATATTGGGCAGTAGCATAATACACCACAGCAACAAAATATAAAGTCCAATAATATCAATAAACCTTCTATAATGAACCCTTAAACCTAGATGGGGGGCTTTTAAAGCATGGCTGGTAGAAGTACAGCGGAGCCCTGTCAGAACAGAGCCCCACAGTAAGTCAAATATCCAGCTACTGCTTGCCTCACCTGCATCTGGTAGTAGAAGGGTTAAGTCAGCTGGCCCGCATCCCCGATCAAGCTGTAGATCTGCCAGGTGCTGTCTGAGAGGAATGATGCTGTTGTTGCTGAAAGCGGTGGCGTGCTCCTGCTCGCAAAGTGGTAAACAGGTGAGTGAAGAAAAACGGCGGTCACTGCTACTCCACAAAGTACTCCAACTAGGCGCGTAAAAACTAAATTATTTTAATGATCAAATACAAAAAAGAACTTCCACATGGTAGTATACCTCTGACGCGTTTCGTTCTATTGTAGAACTTTATCAAAGAGTAACACTCTCTCAGTCCTTCTCACTCTAAATACACTAAGCCATACAGACATTGGTCAGAATACCTCACATGACCTGTCTCGGCCAATAGGCTGAGATCCAATCAAAATGTAGTAATATGAGCTGTATAACCATTGGCTAAGAATAACCACATTAATGTTCTCATCCAATAGACTGAGAACCAATCAGAATAGATAGATATCGGCTTGTATCCAGAGGGAGTAGGAGGTGCTCGTGAGTGTACACAACGAACACTATATGTCACAGGATAACAACATGAGAATTAATTAATACTGTTACAACATAAACAGACAATACAAGGGAAAAAAAGAGAGTTTAAAAATAACGAACATGTGGAACAAATGCAACATTAACCATTCTGTTGGCTCATCTTGAATAATATACGCATATATACGCAAGGAATCATAATCGCTATAACAATAAGATAGCTATATAATCATTGAATGATGTATACATATATGCAAATGTCTAATGATCACTATAATATAATAATATAAATAGAACCAATTGATTATTAAAGAGCCATTACAGAAAAAATTAATATTACAACATGGTATATACATTGATACCTGCTATAAAAGCTTCAATGAATGCACACAATAATGGTGAGGCTGATAAAAAACAAGGTCTCATAGGCATTTCAATCTAGAATGATATCGTTGAAACACATCATGTATATTAGAAAACTGAAACAACTTAATTTATTAATATTAATGGATTACTAGCGATGTAATAGGATATGCATAGCAAATCACAGTGCAAGGATCCATATCCTGAACGCAATACATATATACAGTATATAGGAAGCTAGGTGTTCAGAAAATGTTTCAGCTCCCAGTCTAAATTTATGCCGGATGGTTGAAGTGTGTTCAGGGTATGGATCCAAAACATCTCCTGTCTATTTAGTTTATTAACCCTATCTCCTCCTCTTGGATGACACACCATGTGTTCAATTGCTGAAAATGAAAAATGGGTTATACCTCCCTTTGGTCAAAGACTAAAATGTCTAGATACTGGATGTATTTTATCTTGCCTTTTAATGAGTCTCACATGCTCAGCTATCCTAGTCTTTAGCGGTCTCGTTGTACGACCAATGTATTTCTTATCACAACCGCAGGATAACATATAAATCACAAAACTGCTATTACAATTAATAAAGCTAGTGATATTGTGTTTTCTTTTGTTGGAATCACACATAAGGACTTTCACAGAATGTGCATAGCGACACATAGAGCAGTGGCCGCAGGAAAAAAAACCCTTGGGTATACCTTGAATCTGTGGGTAATTTGAACGGGAGTCAAAGAGGCTAGGTGATAAGTACGACGCTAATGTCTTTGATTTACGGTAAGTAAATTGTGGTGTACTTTTAGTGATTTCTAACATGTCCTTATCCAAGGATAATGTAGGCCAATGCTTATTAACTATATCCCGGATGGACTTGGATTGCTTACTATATGTAGTTACAAAAATAGGACATGTATCCTTGGTATTAATAAAAGAATTTGACTTGATTGTTTGTTTCTTGGATTTCTTTTTTAGAAGCGAGGCCCTGTCAATTGAGTCAGCATATTTAAAGGCGGTATCAATGATCTCCTCAGCATAGCCTCTAGATCTAAATCTGGCAGACATATCTTGTGATTGTTTAAGAAATGTATCGTTATTCGAGCAAAGCCTTTTTAGCCTGATAAATTGGGCCTGTGGTATACTTTTTATTAAAGAACGTGGATGGCTACTGTTGGCCCTGAGCAACGTATTTTTGGAATTTGCCTTCCTGAAAATATCGGTTTGTATGGTCATGTCGTTGTCTATGTAAAGGAATAGGTCAAGATAGTTAATATGATTAATATTGTGCTCAAATGTGAATTTTATATTTAAATTATTGTGACTAAGTGTATCAATGAAAGAAAATAGTGAAACTTCATCTCCCTCCCAAATAAATATGAGATCATCGATATATCTCCTAAAAAAGATAATATTAGTGCGGTATAAGTAATTAATGTGATATATAAAATGTGCTTCCCAGAAACCCATAAATAAGTTAGCGTATGATGGTGCAAAACTCGTGCCCATTGCTGTGCCTAATAACTGTAAGTAAAAACGTGAATCAAACATAAAGTAATTGTGTGTTAGTAGAAAAGTGATAGATTCCAAAAGAAAAGCCTCCTGAGTGACAGAAATATCTGATAGATTCAAAAAAATTGTATAGCTCTTAATCCATGCTCGTGTTGTATGATGGAGTACAGGGAGACCACATCAAGTGTGACCCACCTGTACTTCTTCTTCCAGACCACATCCTGTAGAGCGACAATTAATTCCGTCGTGTCCTTGATAAATGAGGGCAGACGGAAGACCAATGGTTGTAGAAAGCTGTCCACATACCGCGATAACCCATCTCCCAAAGATCCAATGCTCGCAACAATGGGGCGTCCAGGTGGATCCACCAGCGATTTATGGATCTTCGGGAGATGGTGGAATGCCAGTATCACGGGATGTGGACAGCTCAAATAATCAATTTCTTTGTTGTCAATTGTACATAACATTTTACCCAGATCAATAACCTCGGCCAATTCTCCAAGAAACTTGGATGTAGGGTCACACTTAAGTAATTGATAATTGGTTTCATTGCTCAGTTGCCTCAGTGCCTCACGTTTGTACTGTTCTGTCGAGAGTACCACTAAGGCACCACCTTTATCCGCCTTGCGTATCACTATATCATGATTTTTCTTAAGACAGTTTAATTGCATAGTCTCAACATAAGTAAGGTTACTGGAACTTACATGTGAATGTGAAAAGCCTTGAGCCAATAGTTTTAAATCACGTTCTACTAATTGTTCGAACGTTGTTATATAGGGGCCCGATTGTAATTAGGGCAGAATACTGATTTCCTCTTAAATCAGGTAGACTGACTACCAAATAGAGGTTGAGAAAATGTATTAGTAGATTCACCTTGTTGTTCCAATAACATACTTAGATCAGATACAGTACATTGTTCTTTAAATGTAAACCTTTTAACAGAAGGAACATCACATTCAGCCTCTAAATTCAACCCTAAGCCCAGGTTGGTATCATCACCAGAGATATCACTTCTCAAATGATCAAATTGACCTCTTCTGGAAAATAATTTTTTTAGTGATAATTTCCGAGTGAACTTTTGTAGGTCAATCCCTGTTTGGAAAAGATGGAAGTCCTGGACTGGGGCGAAACCCAAGCCTTTATTAAGCAATGATAGCTGATCATATGAAAGTTCTATGCCTGACAAGTTAATCACATTATTGTCCATTGTATTCAAGTGTACTTCTTCCTCTTTTGTCTCCCTCTGCCTCCCCCGCTTTATTTTGGATCTTCTTGTCCTCCGGAGTTTTTTGACCCAGATGGAAGAGATGCTCCTGATGCTTGATTAGATGAATTAGTTGGTCTAATATTAACCAATGAGATGGAAGATCTACTGTCACTCCTAGTTCTTCCCTGGTTATCTGTGATATGATCTGACGGTCCCTCAAAGGACACGGAGTGAGACCTTGATTCAAAGTCTGAATTATCTGAGTCAAAGCTAGATGTCTCTGTATGTCTAGTTTTTAGAATAGATTTTCCTGGTGTTTTGTATGGGCGTTTCTTAGAGGATCCCCTTGGTGTACTAGATATAATGATACGCAAGGCGGATAAAGGCGGATAAAGGTGGTGCCTTAGTGGTACTCTCGACAGAACAGTACAAACATGAGGCACTGAGGCAACTGAGCAATGAAACCAATTATCAATTACTTAAGTGTGACCCTACACCCAAGTTTCTTGGAGAATTGGCCGAGGTTATTGATCTGGGTAAAATGTTATGTACAATTGACAAAAATCTGTGAGTAGGCAGCACATAGGAGCCAAGCATCACATTTTTGCACCATTGAACATTATTGTCTGCACTTAGTGTGTTTTTTCTTTGTTGTTTTTTTCCCACATGCTCCCCCTGGGTTGAGAAAAAGCCAATTGACAACAAAGAAATTGATTATTTGAGCTGTCCACATCCCGTGATACCGGTATTCCACCATCTCCCGAAGATCCATAAATCGCTGGTGGATCCACCTGGACGCCCCATTGTTGCGAGCATTGGATCTTTGGGAGATGGGTTATCGCGGTATGTGGACAGCTGTCTACAAACTTTGGTCTTCCGTCTGCCCTCATTTATCAAGGACACGACAGAATTAATTGTCGCTCTACAGGATGTGGTCTGGAAGAAGGAGTACAGGTGGGTCACAATTGATGTGGTCTCCCTGTACTCCATCATACAACACGAGCATGGATTAAGAGCTATACAATATTTTTTGAATCTATCAGATATTTCTGTCACGCAGGAGGCTTTTCTTTTGGAATCTATCACTTTTCTACTAACACACAATTACTTTATGTTTGATTCACGTTTTTACTTACAGTTATTAGGCACAGCAATGGGCACGAGTTTTGCACCATCATACGCTAACTTATTTATGGGTTTCTGGGAAGCACATTTTATATATCACATTAATAACTTATACCGCACTAATATTATCTTTTTTAGGAGATATATCGATGATCTCATATTTATTTGGGAGGGAGATGAAGTTTCACTATTTTCTTTCATTGATACACTTAGTCACAATAATTTAAATATAAAATTCACATTTGAGCACAATATTAATCATATTAACTATCTTGACCTATTCCTTTACATAGACAACGACATGACCATACAAACCGATATTTTCAGGAAGGCAAATTCCAAAAATACGTTGCTCAGGGCCAACAGTAGCCATCCACGTTCTTTAATAAAAAGTATACCACAGGCCCAATTTATCAGGCTAAAAAGGCTTTGCTCGAATAACGATACATTTCTTAAACAATCACAAGATATGTCTGCCAGATTTAGATCTAGAAGCTATGCTGAGGAGATCATTGATACCGCCTTTAAATATGCTGACTCAATTGACAGGGCCTCGCTTCTAAAAAAGAAATCCAAGAAACAAACAATCAAGTCAAATTCTTTTATTAATACCAAGGATACATGTCCTATTTTTGTAACTACATATAGTAAGCAATCCAAGTCTATCCGGGATATAGTTAATAAGCATTGGCCTACATTATTCTTGGATAAGGACATGTTAGAAATCACTAAAAGTACACCAAAATTTACTTACCGTAAATCAAAGACATTAGCGTCGTACTTATCACCTAGCCTCTTTGACTCCCGTTCAAATTACCCACAGATTCAAGGTATACCCAAGGGTTTTTTTTCCTGCGGCCACTGCTCTATGTGTCGCTATGCACATTCTACGAAAGTCCTTATGTGTGATTCCAACAAAAGAAATCACAATATCACTAGCTTTATTAATTGTAATAGCAGTTTTGTGATTTATATGTTATCCTGCGGTTGTGATAAGAAATACATTGGTCGTACAACGAGACCGCTAAAGACTAGGATAGCTGAGCATGTGAGACTCATTAAAAGGCAAGATAAAATACATCCAGTATCTAGACATTTTAGTCTTTGACCGAAGGGAGGTATAACCCATTTTTCATTTTCAGCAATTGAACACGTGGTGTGTCATCCAAGAGGAGGAGATAGGGTTAATAAACTAAATAGACAGGAGATGTTTTGGATCCATACCCTGAACACACTTCAACCATCCGGCATAAATTTAGACTGGGAGCTGAAACATTTTCTGAACACCTAGCTTCCTATATACTGTATATATGTATTGCGTTCAGGATATGGATCCTTGCACTGTGATTTGCTATGCATATCCTATTACATCGCTAGTAATCCGTTAATATTAATAAATTAAGTTGTTTCAGTTTTCTAATATACATGATTTGTTTCAACGATATCATTCTAGATTGAAATGCCTATGAGACCTTGTTTTTTATCAGCCTCACCATTATTGTGTGCATTCATTGAAGCTTTTATAGCAGGTATTAATGTATATACCATGTTGTAATATTAATTTTTTCTGTAATGGCTCTTTAATAATCAATTGGTTCTATTTATATTATTATATTATAGTGATCATTAGACATTTGCATATATGTATATATCATTCAATGATTATATAGCTATCTTATTGTTATAGCGATTATGATTCCTTGGGTATATATGCGTATATTATTCAAGATGAGCCAACAGAATTGTTAATGTTGCATTTGTTCCACATGTTCGTTGTTTTGAAACTCTCTTTTTTTTCCTTGTATTGTCTGTTTATGTTGTAACAGTATTAATTAATTCTCATGTTGTTATCCTGTGACATATTGTGTTCGTTGTGTACACTCACGAGCACCTCCTACTCCCTCTGGATACAAGCCGATATCTCTCTATTCTGATTGGTTCTCAGTCTATTGGCTGAGAACAGTCATGTTGTTATTCTTAGCCAATGGTTATACAGCTCATATTACTACATTTTGATTGGATCTCAGCCTATTGGCCGAGACAGGTCATGTGAGGTATTCTGACCAATGTCTGTATGGCTTAGTGTATTTAGAGTGAGAAGGACGGAGAGAGTGTTACTCTTTGATAAAGTTCTACAATAGAACGAAACGCGTCAGAGGTATACTACCATGTGGAAGTTCTTTTTTGTTTTTGATCATTAAAATAATTTAGTTTTTACGCGCCTCGTTGGAGTACTTTGTGGAGTAGCAGTGACCGCCGTTTTTCTTCACTCATGTGTGGGAGAGATGTACTGCATTGTAGAGAAGATAAGAAGTTGAAATACCCTGCAGTGCAGTTAATTATCCTGAGCGAGGGGAGAGCGCTGTATATGCTGAAATGGGACCCTGTTACAGTACTGTACACACCTACTGTATGAGTTTCAACAATTTTCAAATGAGACATACTGCTGCGGCCGAGTTTATTCGAGCATTTGCCCGTTCTCGGCCGCAGCAGTAACCTGGCGCATGCCGGAGGGTGCCGGGCGCGCGCCGAAGCAGCGGAAGAGCGCCCTCCGATCGGGGCGCTCTCCCTCCCACTGCCGGGTCCGCCGGGTCCCCCGGAACCCCCTGCCGCCGTCCCCCACATCGCGGGACACCAGGGCTCCCTCGGGGAGCCCTGGACGCGCGTGCAGGGGGCGCACTGAGGGAGTGTGGCTAGCACGCCGGGGCATCCCCCGGCTTGCGGTGCTAGCCGTGCTCGGATTAAACGTGTCGGTAGTGTACTGTACAGCAGCACAGCACTGCAAATGCATGTATACTTTAAATATGCAAATTTACAATTACTGCGCGCGCACACACAGACTGTGTACTGACGTAGGTTGAACCGCAAAGGTATTTGACTTCCAAGACAACAGCTCGCAAACGCCCCCCTGAGTTTTTACACGGCATTGCAGTATTGCAGACAGCGAGAATAAAATGCTAATATCACGAGCGCGAAAATAACGCAATTCACTCCGGGCGAAAAAAACAAAAACCGCACCTAACCGGGATAATCTGAGAGCCGCGGATCTAGCCGACTTAGACTCAGTTCGGCCGCCACTGTATATCCATCTGGCCTCTTTTTTTAAAAGGTCTGCATCCCATTTGCCTTTCCTGATCCCTGGTGAATACTCGTTAATTCCTATGAACTTTATGGAATTGATATCACCATTCTGGCAGGAATTAATATGTCTGGCCACTGGTGTGTCACTTTTGTTACATATGCTACCTATGTGTTCCAATATTCTTTACAACAAAAAACAAAGAAACAAAGAAGCCCAGTGCTACTTCCAATATGACAAAAATACACTGTGAAATACCTATACTGTATATTCTCTATGAAAAAGGGTCATTTAGTTTAACCCTTTGACCAAAGTGTCTTAAGCCTGCTGCCACTTTCAAGGCATGACCATTAGCAGGTCCTAACACTACCTGAGTTAAATTCTTATTTACCTCTATAATTAGAAGAAGAATGATTACAGTTTATCTGTCCTAACCCAGCAAATTGAAACTGACCTGCCAACTTGTAAAGTGGGGAGGGGCGAGCTTAAACCCTTTGGGTGGAGCAGCCACTAACCTCCAAAAACAGCTGAGACCAGCTGGACAAGGTTAATAAACACACAGATACCCAGCAAGCTCTTAAAAAAATAATACCACATGATATATTTGTATATAAATGTCAAAAGGAGTGCTACTGGGCGTGGCTAAATGTATACAACAAAAAACAAGAAGCCCAGTGCTACTTCCAATATGACAAAAATACACAGTGAAATACCTTTGGCCAAAGTGTCTTGTTTATTTGATAATTCTCCTCGTTTTGCCTATATTTCTTCCCACAGGTACAGACGAGCCAACGAGTATTCTAAAACGTGCCTTAAACTTGCCTTAAACTAGCCAGGTACATGCTGGGTACATTTCAGTGATATTTCTGCAGAGGCTAATGGCCCATCGGATTAACACAGCAGGGGTTCCTGGCAGTCCCATTCAGTTCACTCAGTTTGAATGGGACTGCCAGGGACCCCCGCTGTTAATCCGATGGGCCATTAGTCTGTCTGCAGAAATGTGTGAAATGTTGCAGCATGTACCCAGCATATACCCAGCATGTACCCAGCATGTACCTGGGTCTTTTTGGAGATTGCCCCAGGTTTGTTTTAAAATAATCGTCGACACTACAGTACGTACCCCCAAATAAATGACTCCAGAGGTGAGGCAATTGTTAACTGTACGTATTGCATACATTTTAGTATCATTGTGATTATTGAATTATTTTGTTACCTTAATATGTTTACATGTTTAAAAAAAAAGACCCTGTCACCAGGAGCACTGAACAAAAGATCTGGACTCACAGTTACCAAATAATGCCAGTATATAGTCAGTGCCACATCATGTAGTATATGCTCCTGTTTTACCTGTTCCCCTTTCCCAATAAACATGAGACTTTGGGGAGTGGGAGTTTTAGGTGGGATATTTGGATCAAAAGGTGTTTATCTTGTTTGCAGGAGTTTGGGGGACAAAGTTACTGGTATCCCCGTAATTCTCCCCAATGTGCAGGCATGATTTGTGGGTACGCAAGGTGAATTACACCGGGGATACACAGTGTCCTCCATAATCCTGCTTTTCGAGCCCAAATGCCCAAGACCCATTTACCCCACATATATAAGGTTCACCAAGAGATATATCTTTAATAAAGCAGTGCAGTATGTTTTATACAATATGTATTAATGTCTATATAGTCAGCCCGGGCATCTACATAGGTGCTGGGATGTCTGCATTGACATCCGAGTTCAAAGGAGAGAAAGGATGTCCAGAGGTGAGAAGACCGTTTGGTGAGTAGGGAAGGGTGAAGTACCAGGTCCGGAGAACAAAGGGCACCCCGCTGGGGCACCTTTTGGACTGCCACATCTGGTGGAGCCTGCCAAGTGGGTGGCAATGGGTTGGCTAGTGGAAGATGCTGCTGGTAGGCGTGTTTCCCATTGGCCGATTCATATTTCCCGCTCGCCCGGCTTTTCAAGCCTAATTACGCCCCCTTCTTTGATTGGGTAAAGCTAGGCGAGCCTCTAGCTCTTGATTGGCTGGTGGGAAAATTCCCACGCTCTGAGTGTTCACTAGTCTGTCTTCCATGCTAGAGAAAGCTCAGCAGAGTGTATGTAAGGAGACTGCCTGATCAGAGAACCAGAGAATCTGTGGCTTGAGTCAGTGAGGCAAAGGCGGGCTTTTCAAAGTTGCTCTGTTGCGAATAGCAGAGCATCCGTATTTATTTTTGGAGCTAGGAAAGCCTGCTTAGCTGAGGCTAAGTCAGACGTGTGGACCAAGTTCTGAAAATAGAACGCAGTGGTCACGGTTGGATATTGTCCCCGAAAAGAGTAACACGAAGCCCGGGACGAGGTCAGGGTCAGGGTAAGCCTTCCAAAGAAGGCACCTGGCACTTATTTGAGGCTAGTTTTTGACCCCGGACCACCTGTAAGTGTGTATTCTGTCTGTATTTTGTATATTGAGTGTGTCTACGCGGGTTTCACCCGAATAAACCTAATTTTATTCCACTACCTTGTTTTGCATAGTGAATGATCTCAGAAGGTAAAAAGTGTTAAAAATGCTGGTCTCCTGTGACAGTTCCCCACTATTCAGGCACTATGCAGTAAAGTAAAGGGTTTTTTACCATGCTGTTTAGTTCAGGTATAGGCATTGGGGGCTTTTGCCGCGGGCCAGAAAGGTAAAATGGAAACACATTTCCCAAGACAAATGTCACAAGAACTTTCATCTCATATAGACATAGGGAGGAATGGATGACCAGGATTTCCAGGCGCAATACCCACTCCTTGGTGGGATGGTGAGTGGGTACCCAGGCCAATAATAAAGGTATTATGCCCAGATGGGTGCCCTTGAGCCATATTGGGGAGTGTGAAGTGTCAGCTCTTCAATCCGGTTATGGCATGTGCACTATATTTGAATAAAGATGTATGTGTGTGTTTTACTATCCAGTAGAGCCAACCAGCGGAGATTCACAGGGCATGAGTTTCAGGGATGATTTTACGATAAAATGTTGTCAGGGTGTGTTTGGATAGAAGGGGGCCAGACTTGCTGATTACCTCGAAACATGTAACCAGGAGTCCTACCAGATCCCTGGAGACATGAAGACACAGACCACCGGACAAAATCCTCCGTAGGAAGCAGTTAGTGGCTCGTTGCCAGATCTTTCAGCTTTAGCACAGACCAGAAATCACATTCCAGGGTCCCCGGGTATATGCACAAACCCCAGAAAACAGTGTAGCGGTTCGGTGTCTTTCCCACCAGGTATAAGGTGGCGAGAGTAAGAATGTTTTTAAAGTCAGTGCTTTGAGGAATAAAAGCGGCTGTGTGTTAAATTTTGGGAAGCTCCTAGCGCGCTGAACAAAAAGAACTATTCCTGCGCACCTACCAATTAGGCTAAGATAAAATAATATTCTCATGAAAAAGGGTATTTGGTTAAACCCTTTGGCTAAAGCATTTGTAAGCCTGCATGCCACGTCAAGGCAACCCGTTTAATGCAGGTAGCTACACTATACTGTATATAGGTAATAATTGTCCCATGGACTAGTGAAAAAAGTGTTAAATCCCTGAAGGGGTTAAATAAAGCATGAGCTTACACTGGCGACACACTTTATTCGAGCTTGGCTAGTCCCACGAATTCGGGTATACCCGGGTGTATTGAGGTTTGTGACTGTTTTCTGCCCGAGTACATTGAGTTATTTTCCAAGCAGGGATTGAAGCATTTTATTCCCGCTGGCTGCAATACTGCACAGTATATATATATAAACTGCATTACAATGCATGAATTTATGCCATCTGGTAGACACGCGAAGCATTGCAGCCTATTAAATCCTAATCATTATCATTTAACAGATCAGCCGCCCATCAGCCAGGCATGAACCCAGGCTGGGAAGGCAAATGCAACGGGGCTTGTCAGAGGTTAGGAGTGGCGCATTCCAGGTATCTGCCAGGTACATACCGGGTATTTGCTCGAATAAAGTGTGTCGGTGCAGTATGTGAGTAGTGCAATTAAAATCTGGCTAAAGCCAGTATCATACTTACCTTTGCTATAAAGGTAATCAGGGTGCACAAATTCCCTGGTGTGAATATAATACAACTTACACATATACATCTCTCTGTCAGCCTTACACATTCACCTTGCTGTGTGCGTAGTTCAGGGAGAAACATGGAAAACAAAACATAGCATAATTTGTACACGTTTTTAGAAAAATTGATGAATGAAAGTCCCCCTCAAATATTGTATTAAATATGTTAGGCACATTTGGGCTTTCATTCAGACCACCGAGGTCAGAAAATACTCTTTTATTGTAGCCCCCACTTGGTATGTGTCTAGTGACTCACTAAATGAGCTGAGGATGTAGAGCTCCGGACTTCTAAGGCATCCCGCTGGCTTGGTGCCCTGATGTCTGTAAAAGCCCGAAGTTGAAAGGGCTCAGTGTCCCCAAGGTGTTAGTTGGGGAGTTGTTCCTCAAGTACCCCCATCCTAGTGTAAAGTCCGGGCAGTTTGGCAAATGGTGGCCAGCTCAGACTTGGTGTTGCCAAGTAGAGGGGCTGGATCTCATATGCTAAGGAGCAAAGGTGCTATGTTGGTGCATGCTCTTAGCAGAATGAGAAGCCCCCTGTCACGGTAGACCAGGTCTTACCAACAAATTAATACCGGGATTCTGGACTGACCAGTACAAGGTGGGTAAAATAAATTGTAATTTATTTCCTTTTAAGATAAACACACAATACTTCACAATTACAGTCAATAAACACTTACTGGGATGGGGAAACTAAATAAAATGTCCACGGAACGAAACAAAGTCTCTGGGCACCCCTGCACGCATGCAAGTGGGTGCGCGATGTGAGTCCTGCGACAGTCTTTGGCTAAAAGGAATCCGCCAAAAGGAATTCTTTCGCATAGTCCTTACTGGATTCGTTTGGGAATCCTTAGCTCAAATGAATTCTGGAAGAGGGGTACAATCCTTGGTTACGATGTAGATAACCCCTCACACTCCGGAACCGCTGACAATGTATCTTGGACCTTTCTTGGTAAAGCTTAGATTAATCTGACTAGATGGGGGCTGCAGGCATTCTTATAGGGTTAAGGGTCCTATCCCTAACATGCACACCCAATCCTCTCATGGGAACAACTTTTCCCACCTATCCCAGACTTGCCAGTACCTTACAAAAAGGCAGACGTTGCTTCCCAGTTTGCACAGAGCATGCGTTAACCCCACACCTGAGCCACTTAGCATACCGGGCCCAACCTCTTACCTGGCGACAGTAAGTCTGGGGTTTGGCTACCAAGTGTGAAGTGCCCATTCTTCACACCGGTATCTGGTACTTACAAATATCCCAGCCACCCTAACACTTTGGGTCTCTGAGGCTTTTCAACTCAGGACTTCTCTAGACTCTGGGGCACCACCTTAGCAGGGTGCCCTTTGAAGTGCGGAGATGAAAAATCCCTCAGCTCATTCATCCATAACATATGGGCATGTTAATGGATTCATTGCCGGTCTGGCAGGAAAGGGTTCTTGCCTGTACATTTTAAAACACCATTACAATACAGTTTATTTATAAATTTATGTTTTGCATATGCAACAATTATAAAATTTAGTTGTAGGTTTATGGTTTCTTTTTACCTAGCTGCCCTCCTAGAGTGCTAGCTCTTTCCTTATGCTAGTTATCCACTTAATTGAAGGGGCTCTGTGATGTGGGTTGCGGTTTGACCTATAATCGGTCTGGGTTACAAGACGGCATACAATTTATTCGCCCTGGCTTTTGATCGGTAACCGCAGACGCGCGCCACCAATTCAGCTTAAGTGGATAACGAGACGGCAGGATACCATGTATCAAGAAGGCACTTCACCTAAACCGCAGACCACTTATTCAATTGACTTTGTGGTTTCAACGTCTGTGGTCTGGAAACTGATACCTATCTTTAATACAGCTACTTACTCGCTGGTACACTTCTTCAATTTAGTGCTTGGCACAGCGCTAGAAGCTCCCCCTTGTGTCGCAAATACAGTTAGCACATAGTTCATTCATTCAACTGTAGCTAGCTGCTAAGCTGTAAAACAGGGACAATAATGGTGGTGTAGGGGAAAACATGGTGTTATGTTGACAATACATTTTAACCCCTTCTGTCCCAACACGGTTTAGGGTTAACCAGCTGGGCTTAATACCTTTATTATTGGCCTGGTTAACCCTTCCACTGCCACACCCCCTCTGCTAGGTTTCCTAGGTATTGGCAACTCCAGGATAGGTGGGAAAAGTTATTCCCACGGAGAGATTGGCTGCACTGTTTAGGTATAGGAGTTTTAACATTATAAAAAACCCTGCAGCCCATCGGGAATCAGATTCACCTAAGATTCATGCAAGATTCATCAAGCTTCGTAAGAAACATCTAAGATTTCGTAAGATACAAAAATTCCAAGTGCGAGTACCGTGGTGGCAGAACGAAAGAAGCCGCTTCTTTGGAGTACACAGCGGTGGCAACTTGCACTGCTGACTGAGGACAGTTTCAAGCCGTTTTGCGAGCAACTCCCGCTCCTTGGAAATTGCTCCTAAAGACTTTGTTTTTCAAGATTTCGTTTTGGAAACAATTTGTTTCGTTTGCCCCCGTCCCAGTAAGTGTATTTTGAGTGTAATTGTGTAACATTGTGTGTATGTCAATTCGTGAGATAAATTAAAATTTATTTTATCTCCTTGCTTTGCTGAATCATATGATCCCGGGTATAAATGTGTTAAAAGTGCTGGTCTACCGTGACACTGGGGCTCTTTAATCTCTCAGTATGGCAGCAGCATGGCACAGGGCACCACCTTTGTGGGTGGGGGTCAATCCTTGCCCTGTTGACCTGGATACCACAGCTGGGCTGTGGACATTTCAGGGGGGGGCAGTGTTCGCTCCTCCCACCCCTACGGTTCCTCGGCTGAAGCTTGGAGGGTTTCTGATGTTGGCCTAAGTTGGAAGGACTCATTGTTTTTGAGTGCCTGTGGTCCATCTCACAGCTGACAAAGATTTAGCTTATTGGTAGTGGAAATTTGGGCACCGCAAACACTGGATAGCGAGGCTGATGTTGAATAATAAAAAATTACTTTATTAAGGCATGAAAGCCAATATTAAAAAGGACAGAGTATCCCCTGACGTGTTTCTCGCCTCTCAGGGGGCTTTCTCAAAGGGTAGAGGCTCATCAGGCTATACATTACTTGGGGTGACACATTGGATTGTCGGTCACATCTACATTCGCCGTGGCCTTTCCCACCAATAATAATTCAATTTGCCGTCCCATCACTTCAATATATATATGGTCCAACCATTTTCACCACATCCACTGCCATTGATTGGAGCATACCTTTTCAAAGATTTAGCGGGCGGAGTGGTGTTTTTCTTTAGGTGAAGGATGCTTAGACGTACGCCAGTCGTCCATTGGCGTTAATGTAAAACTGTTTGCACAGGGGATTATCGCACGGTTTGAATCGGATAATGTTTCTTCAGATCGGATTTGGAAGGTTTTCAGTGGGTCTGGGGTTAGTTTTGCAGGGTTAAAAAGCCCCGTTGGTGGCAGCTGTTTGGGGTGAAAGTGCAGGGTAACCTTGCCAGACTGGGCTCAGTTACAGTAATGCCTTGTGGTGGGCGAGTGGGCAGAGCTCATTGTGCTTTGAGTACCTGGGGCACATCTCGTGGCTGATGTAGGGTCAGCTGAACAGCTGGGACTTGGGATGGTCCCAGTTAACAGGCCATGATTTTAGCATCATTGGCCTTACCTGTGGGTGGAGCATTCTTGTAGGGTTAGCACCTCCCCTCTTTTGCTGTATATAAATAACAGTAAAGCCGCAACCATTGTACCTCCAGACCTTTGTGTATGTGTGCTTTGTTGTGGGAGGGTTGTGGGAGCAACATCGCAAGCTCTGAAGTCAAGACCATAAGCAGATAAAGAACACCAGATAATGTGCATAGAGAGACATAATCTCATATGAATCAATGAGGAAAATGTGGAGACCATTCATCACAAGGGGCAATCACAATGATCACCTCATGATGCATATGAGTATGAACCTGGGTACAAAATTGCAAATAGTGTGGAAAGCACTTCCCACTTGGGAAGAGCAAAATAGCAGTGGACTAGCAGTCAGTGGAACTAGAAGTAATATAAAAACCTACTATAGCAGCAGCAAATATAACCTAATGCACAGCAATTGGAACAGAGTACAGACACTATAACACAGAGGAAGAGAGAACTGTAAAGCCTTAATGACTCAGGTTAGTATTGCTCAAGGTTAAATAGACATGAGAGCAGCATGGTTGAAAAAAAACATCCTGTTCACTGTTTGAAAGTAACAAGCTGATATCTGCAAAACTAGTCACTGTGATTGAGGTATGGTAGAGTAGAAATGCTTTCCAAAATGTGTTGCTGTAATAAAGATGTGCCTCTCTCAGCAGTGCGGTAGCTGTCCGTGTAGTTGTCAGATTGCGATGGTTTTCACAGTTGAGACAATGCTTATGATGTCACCCAACACGTGTTTCGCCAGAAGGCTGCTGTTCTGTGTATGAAACTATTGTTTAGAATGCATGAACAATCTCCTGTGAATAATTCAGATTGAAATTCCAGCAAAGTGCAGCAAACACCACAACAAAAAACTGTATACAAGAGGCAGGATGTGACCAGAAGTCCTGCAGTCGCACAGCCCAGTGTGTGTGTGTGTGTGTATATATACTGTATATATATATATATATATATACACTGGCGACACACTTTATTCGAGCTCGGCTAGTCCCACGAATTCGGGTATACCCGGGTGTATTGAGGTTTGTGACTGTTTTCTGCCCGAGTGCATTGAGTTATTTTCCAGGCAGGGATTGAAGCATTTTATTCCCGCTGGCTGCAATACTGCACAGTATATACATATATACTGCATTACAATTCATGAATTTATGCCATCTGGTAGACACGCGAAGCATTGCAGCCTATTAAATCCTAATCATTATCATTTAACAGATCAGCCGCCCATCAGCCAGGCATGAACCCAGGCTGGGAAGGCAAATGCAACGGGGCTTGTCAGAGGTGAGGAGCGGGGCATTCCAGGTATCTGCCAGGTACATACTGGGTATTTGCTCGAATAAAGTGTGTCGCAGCAGTATATATTATATCATGTTTTTATATATATATATATATATATATATATATATACAGTCATGTGAAAAAGAAAGTACACCCTCTTTGAATTCCATGGTTTTACATATCAGGACATAATAACAATCACCTGTTCCTTAGCAGGTCTAAAAATGATGTAACTACAACCTCAGATGAACAACAACACAAGACATATTACACCGTGTCATGATTTATTTAACAAAATTAAAGCCAAAATGGAGAAGCTATGTGTGAAAAACTAAGTACACCCTTACTGCTTCCATAGGAATTAAGATGCTAAGTAGCAGACAGGTGCTGCTAATCAAATGCCCTTGATTAATTGATCATCAGAAAGTGTGAACACCTCTATAAAAGCTGAAGTTTTAGCAGTTTGTTGGTCTGGAGCATTCAGGTGTGTTAACACAATTCCAAGGAGGAAAGATATCAGCAATGATCTTATAGATGCAATTGTTGCTGCCCATCAATCTGGGAAGGGTTATAAGGCCATTTCCAAACAATTTAAAGTCCATCATTCTACAGTGAGAGAGATTATTAAAAAGTGGAAAACATTCAAGACAGTTGCCAATCTTCCGAGGAGTGGACGTCCCAGCAAATTCACCCCAAGGTCAGACCGTGCAATGCTCAGAGAAATTGCAAAATACCCAAGAGTTACATCTCAGATTCTACAGGCCTCAGTTAGCATGTTAAATGTTAAAGTTCATGACAGTACAATTAGAAAAAGACTGAACAAGTATGGTTTGTTTGGAAGGTTTGCCAGGAGAAAGCCTCTTCTCTCTAAAAAGAACATGGCAGCATGGCTTAGGTTTGCAAAGTTGCATCTGAACAAATCACAAGACTTCTGGAACAATGTCCTTTGGACAGACGAGACCAAAGTGGAGATGTTTGGCCATAATGCACAGCGCCACGTTTGGGAAAACCAAATACAGCATATTAGCACAAACACCTCATACCAGCTGTCAAGCACGGTGGTAGAGGAGTGATGATTTGGGCTTCTTTTTGCAGCTACAGGACCTGGGAACCTTGCAGTCATTGAGTCGACCATGAACTCCACTGTATACCAAAGTATTCTAGAGTCAAATGTGAGGCCATCTGTCTGACAGCTAAAGCTTTGCCGAAATTGGGTCATGCAACAGGACAATGATCCCAACTATACCAGCAAATCTATAGCAGAATGGCTGAAAAAGAAAAGAATCAAGGTGTTGCAATGGCCCAATCAAAGTCCAGACCTCAACCCGATTGAAATGCTGTGGCTGGACCTTAAGAGAGCTGTGCATAAACAAATGCCCACAAACCTCAATGAACTGAAGCAACATTGTAAAGAAGAGTGGGCCAAAATTCCTCCACAACGATGTGAGAGACTGATAAAGTCATACAGAAAATGATTACTTCAAGTTATTGCTGCTAAAGGTGGTTCTACAAGCTATTGAATCATAAGGTGTACTTAGTTTTTCACACATGGCTTCTCCATTTTGGCTTTATTTTTGTTAAATAAATCATGACACGGTGTAATATGTCATGTATTGTTGTCATCTGAGGTCATCTTACATCCATATCTCCCATCTATCCCCAGTATATTATTTTCACTATTGCGCCAAGTTGTCTTAAAACCAGTAAAGATAATAAATCAAACTAATTTTTCAACATAAAAGGATTCTTTAAATGCCTCGGATGCAAAATGTGTGAATTGAATTCACAAGAGGCAAAACAGGCCAAGGGGTTGTCTTCCACTCAGGCTAAAAAAGAATTTACTATCAATAATTTCATTAATTGTGATCCTATAAATGCAGTATATCTTATACAATGTCCGTGCGATAAACAATATATTGACTAACAACCAGAAAATTAAAATTAAGATTTGCGGAACATATTGCCAACATTCAAAAAGTGTTTATGTAACACAATTTACCAAGACATTTTAAAGAGTGTCATGCTCAAAATCCAGCGGGGATAAAATGTATTGGTATAGGTTGGAGCAAAACTGGAGGGGAGGAGATATTGGCAATCACATTTTTAAACTAGAGACCAAGTGGATCAACACTTTAAAAACATTAGTGCCTTTTCGGCATTATGTGAATATAGACTTAGGAGCTTTTCTCCGTAAATAATTATTTTCCCCATAGCTCCATTTTTGCTTCAATTTGCTCTGCCATTTCTATTATCTATCTGCCTATTGTCTATTCTATTAATACTATATATATTGTGTTTTGTATATATCTTCATATAACAGATTTGCTATCTAAAACACATTTTCGGATATTTTTATACATGTGTAGATTGTTCATGAATTCCATTGTTATTATATTTTTATCTGATTTGTATATATTTTTGTTATTCATTTATTATTAAAAGTATCCTAGTCATTGTATAGTTTATAACATCTAATGAATAGTTATAGTCTTACAGTTATTTTCTTTGTGCATTTCAAGCTCTTAGTGTCATCATCGGTTGTTTCGTACTAAATCATTATTGGAAGATTCATTTTCCATTCAACCACTATGAGCATAGACACTGGTATATATACGGTATTATGCTTATATCTGTATACCCCTGATGAAGTCTCCATGAGACGAAACGCATAGGGTTAATAGAGTGTACCCGTGTCTATATTTCTGTACACCTGTATGGTCTATTTTTGCAAATACAATTGCCAAGGAAGTTGGAGTGTGTGAATTTTTTTTTACTGCCCATTATTCACGCACAGCTGGTCGGAGTGAGAGAGGTGTAATATGAGCACCTGTCCATGCACACAGTGTTTATGGTGGCGTGCTTCCGGGTGCTGGTCGGAGTGAGAGGTGCGGTGTGCAGCCGGGCAGACCGGACGGGTCTTCTGTTTGGCGGTTGCCTCGGCAGCTAGTCGGAGGGGCGCGAGAATTGGACGCACGATTGGAGGATGACTTGGCAGACAAGCTAAGGTACAGAAGTGCCAGGTACAATAGGCATGGTAGACTGGGAGTAATCAGTCTTATCATTGTGAATATCCTACCTGAGATCCAGAGCAGTCCACAGCCCAAGGTACTGACTATTTGTTTCTAACTAATAGACACTAACACCGATTTCCACAATTACACTGTTGGATTCCCACTTTTGGGATTACCTACAAGTGGGGCAAGGAAGAAGTATAATAACAGGACAAACTCTTTGTATCTGCAATTTGAATGCAATATTGTTTTTTGCCACTTTCTATCTTTGGAATGATATTCTTCTAAGTTATGGTTACCTGGACATTTTCTACTGCTTATTGTAATAAGTTCAAATTTATCTGATCTACAATCAACATACTATCTGAGTCCCTCTTCTAACAGGATTTTTTTCTAAAAGGACTTAATTTTCTTATTTAGCCGAATCCATTATAAATCATCGATATCTAGTTTTTGTGTTAAAACCAGCATTGTGGCTGCATATTTAAGAATTTATTTAACCCTATTGTATCTCGCAGCTGATATTTTTGCAGTATGCGTGTATATATATATATATATATTTATATATATATATATATATATATATATATTGTGGCTTAGAACTGAATCACTATGCCGGAGAAGGGTGTGTACTCTACTCTGAGAATAGGGAACTCCCTTGACCGGAATGCTGTGTGCCTGCTTTCGATTGCCGGAGGACTCTCTAAGAGATAACACCTACTTGGAGGACTCGTGAGGAGGTAACCTCGTGATCACTGGAGCAGAGCAATACAAATGGAGAAGTGTCCTGGTTCACGTTGGGGCATGAGTATTCTCATAACACGCACTAATACTTCGGATGTTTGTGAGTTTTAAATTGTCTATGTTCAAGACCATTACATTTTTATCAATGAGATTACACTAGGATCGGGCGCTTTTTCTTCTTCTTTTTTTCTATTCAGGTCGTGTAAAGGAAGGTAGTTGTTCCCGTGAAGAAGGCCGACAGCATCCCAGGGACATCGGCATTTTTATGTTTTTTTCTTTTTTTCTTGGACATTTCATTTGTTATATACATTTTTTCATCCACACATTTGATTAAGCATATCAGAAGCACTCTTGTTGTAGCATTAGCATATATCCTGGCTTTCATCAATTTATACTGACTTACTAGTTTGTATATGTATGTATGTGCATATATATGTTTAGTTTTTCTGTAATTGAGAGAGTTGATATTGCATCAAATGTCATCAAATGCATATATTTCTGCCTTAGGCATTAGCTTTTGCATATATTGCTGAACATTTGGAGGTGCAGTCCAATTTCAATATTTTCTGTGACATAGGTGTAGGGGAAGGGGGCTACATATATATATAGTAACAAGAAACAAACAGAGGCCTAATATAAGCACTCAAGGGTATCCAAAATAATTACATTTATTAAACAGTATCTAAAGCACACAAAAAAAAATATTATAAATAGTCTGTGGTGAATCCCTAATATCAGAACTAACTGCCTGAGAAATAAAGTTGATATGCAGAACAATCAATGTACCTGTTGATGTAACCAAGGCACACAGAAAATTAATTCACTAAACTAATGCATGAAACGTAACACAACGTTTACAATGGTTCCAGGTGAAACCCATTCTCCATTCATTCACCCATTCCCCTAAAGGCACCGGCCAGTGTAGAAACTCTGTGCATTAGTTTAGTGAATTACTTTTCTGTGTGCCATAGAATTTATAGTGACAACTGCGCTCCAATGCTTGATCACAATCAGATTGTGGAAAATAGACTCAGGCTAATAAGACATAACCATCTCTGTGGGGCCAAATGATCCCTGAGGTAGGGGCAAGCAATGAAACCCCATGACACCTCCAATAGGGACGGTCCCCTCCAAAAGAATGAAAAGTACTCACATACTGCACTGATCCAAATTCCTGCAGGATGTGCAACCGAGTAGATGCAGTCAGCTGTAGAAAAAGAGAAAACTGGCGCACAATCCAATGAAGTGGGTCCCAGGATAGACAAAAAATGATTTGGTAAAATTTCATCCAACAAACGGAGGAGAGCAACCTCCTACGCGTTTCGTGTACGGTTGTACACTTTATAAATATTGATACTTGATAAAGTGTACAACCGTACACGAAACGCGTAGGAGGTTGCTCTCCTCCGTTTGTTGGATGAAATTTTACCAATAAATCATTTTTTGTCTATCCTGGGACCCACTTCATTGGATTGTGCACCAGTTTTCTCTTTTTCTACAACTTTGTTTCTCAGGCAGTTAGTTCTGGTATTAGGGGTTCACCTCAGACTATTTTTAATATTTTTTATGTGCTTTAGATACTGTTTAATAAATGTAATTATTTTAGATACGCTTGGGTGTTTTTATTAGACATCTGTTTGTTTCTTGTTACTGTATATTTTTTGCCTTCAAGCACCATCTGGGGCTGCTTATTTATAGCTAAATAAAATTTTGTTTCCTGACTATAGCATCAATTGTACTATCAGTCTGTTGCAGGTATTCTGTTTGTGTGTAATATATGTGCGCACACACACACACACACACACACACACACACACACACACACACACACACACACACACACACACACACACACACACACACACACACACACACATATAAAGAAGGGAACCAAAATGTTGGACTTGTGTGCATCTTGTATGTAATAAATGTATCTTTTGTCCTAACTTAATGCCGGTAATGTAGATCATTTGTGATCTAATTCCAATTCCCTTATCTTCTTTACCTCCAGCACGATTGTCTCCTGGAAAGGCTCCTTATTCCCTGTGTGTCTGGCGATCTTGTGGATATATATATTTACACAGTGAGTCCTCGGTATCCGACATCCCGCTATCTGTCGGATGCGATATTCGACGCCTCATAATGCAGTCTATTGGACGCATTAACCGACGCCGGACCTGCTTATCCGACGGTCACCGCTGCCGATTAACATTGACCTGCAATCCGACGGCGGTTTGCGGGATACATTCCGTCGGATAAGCGAGGGCCGCGCTTGTGTGTGTGTACAGTATATACAGTTAGGTCCGAAAATAATTGGACACTGATACAAGTTTTTGTTATTTCGGCTGTTTACCAAAATAAATTCAAGTTACAGTTTAATAATGAATATGGGCTTAAAGTGCAGTATATCAGCTTTGAGAGTGTTCACATCCAAATTGAAAGAAGGGTTTAGGAATTACATATCTTTAATATGTAGCCACCTCTTTTTCAAGGGACCAAAAGTAATTGGACAATTCACTCAAAAGCTGTTTCATGGACAGGTGTGGGCTATTCCTTCGTTATTTCATCATCAATTAAGCAGGTAAAAGGTCTGGAGTTGATTCCAGGTGTGGCATTCGTATTTGGAAGCTGTTGCTGTGAACCCACAACATGCGGTCAAAGAAGCTCTGGATTTGATATGAAACAACCGAGATGCAATAGAAGTGCAGACTTTCAGCTTTGATTCAAGGGGTTGAAAAAAAATATCGTCTGAAACGTTTAGGAATTGCAACCATTTTCACACAAAGTCCCCTTATTTCAGGGGCTCAAATGTAATTGGACAAATTAACACAATCATAAACAAAAACTTTCATTTTTAATACTTTGTCGAGAATCCTTTGCAGGCAATGACTGCTTGAAGTCTGGAACGTATGGACATCACCAAACGCTGGGTTTCCTCCTTTGTGATGCTTTGCCAGGCCTTTACTGCAGCTGTCTTCAGTTGTTGTTGGTTCGTGGGTCTTTCTGCCTAAAGTTTTGTCTTCAGCAAGTGAAATGCATGCTCGATCGGGTTGAGATCAGGTGATTGACTCGGCCATTGCAGAATATTCCACTTATTTGCCTTAAAAAACTCCTGGGTTGCTTTTGCAGTATGTTTTGGGTCATTGGCCATCTGTAAAGTGAAGCGCCGTCCAATCAACTTCGCAGAATTTGGCTGAATCTGAGCAGACAATATATCCCTATACACTTCTGAATTCATCCGGATGCTTCTGTCTTCTGTCACATCATCAATAAACATTAGTGACCCAGTGCCATTGTAAGCCATGCATGCCCATGCCATCACACTGCCTCCACCGTGTTTACTGATGATGTGGTATACTTCGGATCATGAGCCGTTCCAAGCCTTCTCCAAACTTTTTTCTTCCCATTATTCTGGTACAGGTTGATCATAGTTTCATCTGTCCAAAGAATGCTGTTCCAGAACCGGGCTTGCTTTTTTTAGATATTGTTTGGCAAAGTCTAATCTGGCCTTTCTATTCTTGAGGCTTATGAATGGTTTGCACCTTGTGGTGAACCCTCTGTATTTGCTCTTGTGAAGTCTTCTCATTATGGCTAGGACCTGACATGACTGTAAAAACGTTGTAATAGTTCACCTCTTTGTAAACATCCATCATTCCACTATTAAAACCTGTGGATGCATAATATATTTTGAATCAACAACGCTGTACTATATGCGGCAGCAACTCTGCAGTACAATATGATCGGCTGAACTTTTAAGCCATCTAACTATGGGCTAACTCCCATTAAAAATGGTATAACATACCACACTGCACCATGCGCTGACCGCGTTCTTTAAAAACCATGGTATGGACTAATTTTACATGGATAAGAATTTACTTTACCTAATCCTTAGTACACCTTACTTGTGTGACGGTTCAGGGATTTCCTTCCCCTGCTTGTACCCCTGACGTCACCCTCACTGCCCCTTCTCCTGCAACCCCCCTTCTTGTGACCGCTCCTGTCCTCCCCCGGCAGCCTCCGAACCCGTTCCATTGCCACGGCGCGCGCCCCACAGGCCTCGCGCAACCGCACGGTCCCCGAGCCCCTGCTGTGACGTTTCCCGCTCCCAGTCCCCCTCGGTGGCTACTCCCATTCTCTTACCTCCGGTGGCGGTTCCCTCCGTTCATTCCCTCCCCTCTGCAGTTGTCCCCGCGGCGCGGCGTTCCGCACGCCTCGTGACGCAGCCTGTGCGCGCACACCCTCAGATTACAGAGTGCGCACGCACACACTCCTCTTCTAGGGATTCCCGATGTCCTGACTCCTCCTCTCATGCCCTGCAGGCAATCTCTCTCATTGGTTCCCCGGTCTCCTCCTCCTCTCCTCCTCACCTATCCCTGCTGTCTCCCACTTCACTCTCTGCTCCTCCTCTCTCTCCCATTGGTGTTCCCTCCTTTATAACCCCTGTCTGTCCTTTCTATCATTGCTCTGCATAGCTTCTGTTATCCCTGTGTGTGCAGTCCTATGCTTTGCTCTCTCTGTGTTTCAGCCAGTTCCTGCTCCTGCTTATCTGTGGATTTCCCTGGTTTGACCCCTGCTCGTCCTGGACTTCTCCGCTCTCTGTTGCCCTTGAACCCTGCTTACGAACTCTACCTTGCTGACCTCTGTAACCCCTGGACTTGGCTTACGAACTTGACTACTCTTCTCTCTGGATCCCTGGACTCTGGTGCACGGACATCACTATTCTTACGCTTAACCATCAAGACGTTGCAAATATACTACTAATCTTCCAACAGGCCCAGCAACGCCATACCACACTCCGGGCTTGCCGCCACTGCTGTGGGTGTGTGGTAATACTGTTCCCACCTCAGTATTGGGGTCTTGCCAGGTCTGCGGGCATAAAGGCGTGACAACTTGTAATTCCGTTGTATCTACCTTGCATCTCTGCCGATATTTACAATCAGAGATCAAAAATCTCTATAGAGGCATATGATATAATTATAATTATAAACCAATAAACTGCTGCGCAGGACATATATGCACATGAGCAAATTATATTTTCACTTTATGATAAAAACACAAGTCCTTACCTTCCTGATAATTACCACGACATCTGAAGCCAATACAGGATAGTTATACAAGACATTTGAATATTAAGCATTATGCGCATGCGCAGTTCACTACACTAAATTCTGTCTGAAGGATTTAACAGCTTATAAGATATAACTACGGAAATTCAATAAACTGCTGTGCAGGATATTGAATAGAATAATGATCATAAGCCCTTCTCCCACTGACACTTACCACGTTATTAGAGATTGTTGTATAGGGCATTGATCACGAAGTAGCATGCGCATGCGCAGTCTATCACACTGAACTCTGTTTGAAGGAATTAACAAGTACATGGTTTTACTTTATGCATGATCACACTGACACTAGCAGATTTGTTTCACACTGTTGATACACTGCCTAATTACGTCACTATGTGAGTACACTGAAGCTTTGATTTCGTTATTGAGAAGCACAATTTCGTACTTTGACTATTTAGATGCTTAAAGGATTTCACTTCATTGCATCTCCATTTCAGGTGGGAGATTTTTTACTTTACTATATATCATTAAGCAGTAGCCCTACTATTTACACTATAAGAGACATTATTCCCCTATTAATGATATCTACACTTGTGATCATCTGTACTTAATACTATCTATATTTAGATTGTAACATAGAGGGAATTTGTTCATAGCTATACAGTAGATCCTCTCTTTTTTGGATATATATCTATTTTTATTATTAGCTAAAGCATATTAATAAAAAATATATTTTTTAACTATCGGATACTCAGCTGCTTTTGACCTTGTTTTTACATAATTTAGGTCTGCAGTGCGCCACTAATAGGGATCCTTTAGTGCACTTTGTCTTTGAAGTTGCACCTATCTAGTAACTACTCAATCTCCTCCCAGGCGGCACGCAGCTACCTTGCTAAGGGGTTTAGAGCGAGGTGCTCACACATTATATATATATATATATATATATATATATATATACACACATGTACATATACATACATATACATATATACATACATGTACATATACATACATATACAGACGAGACCAGACTATTCTAAAGCTTGCCTTAAACTAGCCCGGTTACATTCCGGGTATGTGCTGGGTGTAACCTGGCTAGTTTAAGGCATTTCTGCATTGACTAATGAAGACACAGGTGTTTGGAAGGGAGCGATGGTATCAGGAACACCCCAAAAATAGAAAATACAAAAAATATTGTGCAGTATAATGGTAAAATGTTAAATACAGAGAAGGTCTTGGCTCTATAAAATGCCTACTTACAACAGGTAAGTGGTATAATCAGCATTGAACAGGTCAACAGGTACGTGATACACCGCAGTTGCAGGAACCCAAACGACTGGTGATGCAGGGGAGATCTCACTCGGGTAGGGGTACCAAGGAAAAACAAGGGGAGACCATAGTGTAGATCGAATAATTCAATTTTATAAGTTAAAAAACAGTGTAGGAAATGTACTCACAATAAGTACATAGTATATGTACACATAGCATTTTCTTGAGGCAGTTGAGCGCTGGTAGATGGACCTTCTGCTGCTACACTTCCAAGTGATCCTCGCCGGATCGCGGTGGATGGCGTGTGACGTCACAACCGGTACGGGGGTGACGACTTCCGGTATGGCACACACGTCTTTCGCTGTGTTAACCACAGCTTCCTCAGGAGCGACTTTCTCCTGAGGAAGCTGTGGTTAACACAGCGAAACACGTAGAGCCATCATTGAGCCGTCTGCAGCCTGCACAACTGTTGAGAAACTTAAGGTGCTGAGTTTGCTGCTTCTCCCTGCTGCCTGCTTCCGTGTGTGCCATACCGGAAGTCGTCACCCCCGTACCGGTTGTGACGTCACACGCCATCCACCGCGATCCGGCGAGGATCACTTGGAAGTGTAGCAGCAGAAGGTCCATCTACTAGCGCTCAACTGCCTCAAGAAAACGCTATATGTACATTATTGTGAGTACATTTCCTACACTGTTTTTTAACTTATAAAATTGAATTCTTCGATCTACACTATGGTCTCCCCTTGTTTTTCCTTGGTACCCCTACCCGAGTGAGATCTTCCCTGCATCACCAGCCGTTTGGGTTCCTGCAACTGCGGTGTATCACGTACCTGTTGACCTGTTCAATGCTGATTATACCACTTACCTGTTGTAAGTAGGCATTTTATAGAGCCAAGACCTTCTCTGTATTTAACATTTTACCATTATACTGCACAATATTTTTTGTATTTTCTATTTTTGGGGTGTTCCTGATACCATCGCTCCCTTCCAAACACCTGTGTCTACATTATCCCGAGGGGAATCTGTACATATTCCCCGTAAGAAGGTTGAGAATCTGTTTCACCTTATATTTCTCCTTATATGTGTATTTATCACTTTAATCACTAGCACTGTTTGTTTAGCGCCGTTCTAAATCACTGGGTCTCACTATTATATCTGCATTGACTAATGACCAATAGGATTAACACAGCAGGGGTCCCTGGCAGTACCATTCAGTTTGAATGGGACTGGCAGGGTCCCCCGCTGTTAATCTGATGGGCCATTAATCAATGCAGAAATGCTGGGTCTAGTTTAAGGCAAGTTTAAGGCATGTATCCAGCATGTACCTGGGTGTACCTGGGTCTTTTTGGCGATTGCCACTGGCTTGTGTTAGAATAGCCGTGGTCACTACAGTATACATACACATACAATAATTTTTTGTAGGTCTTTTTATTCAGCAAAACATTATACAAAAAGCATAATAAAGCCCCAAATTAGAAGAACATAGACCCCTCTTCTTCATAGGAGCCCCTTCTCATCCTGACTAGTTTCATGCTAGAAATGGTGCTTTACTGTATCAAAGACTTCATGAATTTCAGGAGAAATTTTCCTGTGATCATAATTTCATAAAAAATTACAAATAATCAGTACAAATTGTTCAACAGTAATCTTAGAAATCCTCTGGCAATCAGTAAGTCGTGATTTTATTTATTATGTTATCCACTGTCCTCGCAGTCTAAGGCCTCAATTATACCAAAAACTGCAGAACTGCAGAACTGCAAAGCGATCTGGTGACATCATCGTAGCCGTGCTACAAGTGCATATGCAGAAGAGATTTATAGCGCTACTTCAGGGAGACATGCACAGTTCTTCACTTCCTGGTTTGTTGAAGATGCACTGTGATTGGCCATGCAAATCACGTGATGCGGCCATAGTGTGAAAAAAACTAAATCTCAAATATCCTCAAGAGACAAACGCTCTGCATTGCATAGCGCTGCTTACGTCTCGCTTGGTATGTGCACTCTTCATGGTCTTGTTTAATTTGTTTTTCATGCGTACTACGTCACCGGATCACTTTGCAGCTCTGCAGTTTTTGGTACAATTGAGGCCTAAGTTATTCATTAAACTGTGATAGTGATGATCAGTCACTAATTCACAGGAACTCCCATTGATTTCAACAGGTGATTCAGTGCAAAAGGGCCCCAAACAGCACTGTCACAGCTTAACAAATAACCCCCTGAAGTAGGAAGATACCATTTTTTGTCTTGAGAATAAGAGGGCGATTCAATAAACTGCAATAGCCACAATCACACCACAATCACACATTAACTGCCATTGGAGTAATTTGGATTACAATGCATGAGTGCAGCTTTCGCACATTAATGAATCTCCCTCTTATAGCAACTTCTGTCGAGATTCTCAAAGACGCATGAGGGGCCTATTTCATAAACTCTAATATTCTATTTCTTAAAATCTAATATTGCCAATACTAAATCGGCATGGCATGGAATTTTATGTGATAAAGTTTGAAGAACAAATTTCTATGCATAAAAATCTTATTTGCATCCACATTGCCCAATTTGCTACTCTTCTAGTCAGTAACTTTCTATCTTTGTTTCTCTTTCTCTTTCCTCCCCAGCAAAAGTTTTATTTCACCTACCTCTACCTCAGGAAGGCAACATTTCTGACCGGCAAACTCACAGCTTAATGAATAGACCATGAATATCTAATTTTGCGTATTTGTCTAATTTGCATAACACTCAAAATTGAATAGCTGGAACCAAATTGCATCAAAATCTGTCATTTTTTTTATAGTTTGTAATACGGCAAGAAGCAAATCCATGTCGAAAACTGACGTTTTGCCCCGGCAATGCTCTAATCTCGGTTTATTTAATAGGCTAATTTATAACTAGCCAAGATCATTAGATATGGTTTTACTGTATTTAAGCATTAGTTACCACCTATTAATGTTATAGACACTGAAGTATACATTTTCAGGACTTGTCATGGACTTCTAAGCCAACCAATCTCATATTACAGTACATATCATGACTATTTTATTGCTTATTAAATTGCTTTTTCTTGTAGAGTTTCTTCTTAATAACACTGTTTTTAATTCTAGAAATCTCTAGCTGTAGGTCCAAAATAGGCAGACCAAAACGGAAAGACATAATGATATGTTGGAAAGGATAACTGATCATTCATGCGCCAAAGGGTATCTCTCAAAAGAAATTGTATTTTGCATTTCAAGTAAATCCTAGCTGTGTTTTGTGTTGTAACATAAGTTGCCAGCAGCTGAAACTTGATTTACTGCACAAAATGTTTGCATTTATACATAAAACAGACACAAATCAAAATGTAATGGGAGGCTACTAATTACGATCAACACATGGTGTGGTTTATTGATTTCAGCACCTTTGCTTCAAATGAAAATGTAATTTATTGCAGTTTCAATGTTGAGTAGAGTTGAAAGCATTGATTTTAAATGAACTTAGCTAGTGTGACTTGGGCTCAAGGAAAAAAACTTTATAAACCTAGAATTTTAAACAATTTTGTTTAACTGCTGTTCTTAGAGTAACATGTACAGTATGATTTAGAAATGCCAAAGTGGTTTGTTCTACATTGCTTGAGGCATTTAAAATATGGATGAGCTTTTTGGATCAAGTCTATGATCCATTTGTGTATATATTCATATCTTGAAAGATATACTTTGACATTGGACAACTTTCACTTTCCTAATGGAAAAAATGTAACGTTGACCTTCGCTAAGAAATACGTTTGATTAATGCGTATAATTACTTTAGACATATACATTCTTGGGCATGTGTTTGGCAAAGCCTGCCACAATTCTAAACAAACCTGCAATATACAGGACCTTCATTATTATTTGCCAATAGCAATCATTGTATTATATGCCAAGTGTTCTAATACACAGTCTACCCTTAGCACTGAAGAATTCTAATAAACAGTGAAGGTATTTAAATGCAATAGGCTCGTTTTGGTTTGTTTACAACTAAAGCAGCATGCAATCTGTAATAAATCTTTGTCTTATACGCTGTTGCTGTTCTTTAGAATGCACTTGGTTCTATAATTATTTAAGTGAAAAAATGAGTAGCCCTAGAATATCTTGTGTTCTTTCTTAAGTCCTTGCAATGTGCTGTACCAGCAACACTGTTCTTAACCGACCCTACTTTTCATTCCATAGAAGTGATTCATCCCAAACAAATAGCCCTTTGCTCAGCAAGATCTGTCAGTGTTACCAAATCATCTTTGACAGCTTTTTCCCAGTTTTCTGTGCATGGAATTAAAAAAAGAGACCACCCAACTCATGCTTCTGAAAGGTTTTAGGATCACACTTTATTATTTGTCCAAAGACAAAGTTTGCAATTAGCCTACAGTAATTATTATTTCTCAGTTTTCTCATGTATGTGGAATAGTATGGGACAGTGTTTTTTTATTAAGAATTGCAGAAACCAGGGCGGATTCTTTATCGTATATCTATACTTACTTATTTCATATACTTATTTCATATTCTTCTTGTAGCTCATGAAAACAGTCAATAATACTGCATAAACAGAGGTTTCACAACCAGACCAACATACTAAGTACAACGAATGAAAATCCCATTCATATATTGTGTAAATGCATTCACGTGTGTTTGCAAATTAATTGGCTAACTCTAAAACGTGGTTTGATTGTGGGTACTGATGTTAGATTGGAAACCCTTAATATATATAGGATCAAATACTGGCATACTGTATACCCAGCAATTGAAAGGCTGTGCATTGATGAAACAGTGGTGTGGCGATGCCTCGTGGGGTTCCAGCGTTCCTGTGTACCGGCTTGTATATTGGTTTTTCACACTGCTGTTGTGATGGTCCGCCGAGACCGGTATTGAAGATATAGCCATGGGGATTGTCTTTATACACTGGCTGCTATATCAGCTTTTCATGACGATTATGTGATGGTCCACCGAGACCTACACTGATGATTCAGCCATTTAAATAGGCCTATACAGGCATACCCCGCTTTAAGTACACTCACTTTAAGTACACTCGCGAGTAAGTACATATCGTCCAATAGGCAAACGGCAGCTCATGCATGCGCCTGTCATCACGTCCTGAACAGCAATACTGTCTCCCTACCTGTACCGAAGCTGTGTGCAAGCAGGGAGACTATAGAGCCTGTTACACATGCGTTATTTACATCAGTTATGCACGTATATAACGATTGCAGTACAGTACATGCATCGATAAGTGGGAAAAGGTAGTGCTTCACTTCAAGTACATTTTCGCTTTACATACTGTACATGCTCCGGTCCCATTGCGTACGTTAATGCGGGGTATGCCTGTAGTATAGTGGGTTATGCTGACTTTATGCCTATTACACCAAGTTACATGCTGTGTGGAGATATTTTTGCACAGCATTTCAATTGCTGGTTTTATGTGTACCTCTCAATGGTTTATTACATCTACACGATAGTCACACTGTGTTGCCATATATTTATACATTAGTACTATTAAGTTACATTATATCATATAGGCTAAGTGTGACAGAGATGCACAACTCCATAGGTTGGGATAAGTTTACAATGAAGTAATATAACTGATACAGTTCATTGGGATTTAACGATCTTCAGATGGCGCTCCCTATATACATATTCATGTGATCTGCAATTATCACACAACCAAGAGGATTTTTTATATAACTTGTTGATATTAGTTTTTATGTACTGTAAATAACTAATTTGGTTGTGAAAAATATAGAGATGCATTAAAGTTTTGTTATTTTCGGTTTTAACTGCTGATTACATTAAGTCAATTGACTGTCTGTTACAAATTCTATTAAGAAAAGACCACTGTAGTCTCGATCATTGTGTGTAGATCTATGTATTGAGTGCTTCAATGGGTTCTTTGATCCTTCTTTGGATCAACACCATTATTGTTTCGTCCACTATCCCCACCAGCACCTACATTTCAAACCAATTTATATATATATATATATATATATATATATATATATATATATATATATATATATATATATATATATTTACATATATTTTGGATTTAACTGGGGGGGGGGGGCGTTTTTTTGTTTCATTATATGTTTTTTTTCTAGCCTAATTATCACTAGAACTTGGCCAAACATAACTAGCAGGACACAGTTTACTCAGTAAGGCAAGTTTATGGAGGTCTCAACTCTGCATTGGGCACTAATACTGATGAACAACTCTATACTTATTAATTTTCATTGCACAGATAGTCATATTTAATTTTCATATCCCTGCTATTGTATATTTAGCAGTAAGTTAAGAGTGCCTGCAAGTGAATAGGACAAGTACATTTCTAGGATTTATTAACTTATAAAGTCCCTAGAATAATAATTGGGACAGTGTGTGACAATAGGGGGCAACTAGGCTCTCAAATATAGGTTAAGCCCATTTTGGTTACCCCTGACGTCTATAAGGGTCCAAGAAAGTTAGCTCTTGGGCCCAGTAACATTGTACCATGCCAATGTACTGTATTGTATGTAATAAAAGTATTTTTCCCTTTCCTGGCATGTCAGCAAGTAGTGATTGCTAGGGTATGAGATTCAAGGGGGGGGTTTGAGGAGGAACCATTTACAGAATGTGCCTAGGAGGTTGGGGTCTGGAGTTGTCGTCCCCCCATAAATGTACCCGGGAATCATGCCTGATTCTCGGATACATGTAGGCACATTGTCCCAGCAATACCTCCCCTTGAAAATGCAAGTGCGATGCACCACTAGGGTACACTGCTTCAGCACAGCCCAGAAAGGAGAATGAGGCACAGGGATAAACATATATTCCTGTAGCTGAAGGAATCCCTAGGTTAAGGGGGGTACCCCAGCTAGTGCCCAGGTGACCCACATCCTATATAGGGTTTGTGGGCACCCCAACCGTATATAAGGTTGAGGAGGGACTCTGAGAGTGCAGACTGAGTCCAAGAGAAAGTGTGTGGGGAATAAAGCAGAAATAAATAAAACTACAATGTTTTTCCCTTTCTGTCCCCTGTTCCCCAAGACTCAGAAGTATAGTCAAATATACTTTATTAAAATGTAATGTGCCTTTTACATTTGGAGCCGATGTCCAAACAGGCTGCCTAAGCTAACCCATAGGCACCGGTATGTCTTCTGGACATTGGAGTTCAAAGCAGTCAGAGGATGCCCAAAGGTGTGAATAGCATTTGGTCAGCAAGGAAAGGTGGAGTACCAGGTCCGGAGATCATTAGCAATCCTCCGGGCTGCCACTTGCTCTGCCAGACCTGGTGGAGCCTGTCCCATCGGTGGCATTGAGATAGCCAAGGAGAAAGAGGGCAAGCTTGCGCATGCATGTCCCTTGACTATTTCAGATTTCCCGCTGACCCTGCTTTTCTAGTCAGCTTGGCTCTGATTTGTTGCTTGGGATTTTTCCCATCCCTTGATTTGCTGCTGAGTTTTGTGAATGCAACTCAGAATACTATAAAAATCTTTGAACAAATCAGATTGTGAGGTCTCCGGTAGTAAGAGCGCAGGCGGGCTTTTTTTAGTTGATTCTGCGCGAGTAGTGGAGCAACCAGCTTTGATTTCGATTTCAAGTCTGAAAAGCCTGCCTGCCAGAGTCTAAGTCTTGACTTTGCACCCAAGTTCTCAGAAACGATCATAGCGAATGCGGCTGGGATTTTATGCCAATTTGAGTTCCAAGAGATTTGGAGTAACTCGCGGTCAGGAGAGACCAAGTTCTCAGAAGAGAACGTAGCGGTGGCATGTGGAACTTTATGCCGATTTGGGTTCCAGGAGATTCCGGGCTAAGTCCTGGTCAGGGTAAAACTCTCCCATAGAGTTCCCTGCACCTAGAAAAGTCTAGTTTTCGATCCCAGTCCCAGAGTGTGTGTCTTTTTGTCTGTATTTTGTGTATCATTGTGTGTAAGCACATTTATGCCGAATAAATTACAATTTATTTCATTCCCTGGGAGAAGGAGTGGCTCAGTGAGTAAAGACACAGGGGCCGATTCACTAAGCTACGTTAACTAGCGCTAAAATGGGTTCTATCGCTCGGCCGCAAAAGGCTGAAGCCATAAGCGCTATTCACTAAGGCTGTTTGGCGCGTTTATGGCCAGCCTTGGCCAAAAGGGCCATAGCGCGCGATCTCCTTTTCCCCCCCTGTTATCGTGCTAAAAGTTATTTAGCACGATAACTATTATAAACAATGCAGCCTGTAAGAAATGCATGGAGACGCTGCGTCTCAATGCACGGTTCTTACAGGCGATCGTGCTGGCCAAATATGAGTTTTAATACAAGTGTACATGAGCAGGGGGTCTTCTGAGCTGAACCGCATTGGTTTCAGGTCCGAGGACCCCCTACTTCAGGAGTTACAGGCCCCTTTATGGGGTGCCGGTATCCCCTGCAGAATTTAATTGTCCCGGTCACGTGACATGGGAGCTTTAAAGCGCAGGGCTACCGGCACCCCATAACGGGGCCTGTAACTCCTGAAGTAGGGGGTCCTCGGACCTGAAACCAATGCGGTTCAGCTCAGAAGACCCCCTGCACATCTACACTAGTATTAAAAAACACATAACAATAAATAATAATTCATTACCATAGCGGCTATCCGCTATGGTAATGAAGCTGCATTAATGTACATCTTAATAATAGTGTGCGGGAGCAGGGGGTCCCCTGCTACTGCACAATATTAATAAAAATACATTAAAGCAGCTTCATTACCTTAGCGGCTATCCGCTAAGGCAATGAAGGGTTTAAGGCATAATAGCATGTTTATTGGGGACAATTGCCCCCAATAAACATAGCAATATACCACACACATCCCCCCCGCCCCCTTATACATATGGATAATAATGCATTTGCCCATTAAATATACATTAATCACAATAAATACATTTTGTACTCACCCTTGTCCGGCACCCACGATGAAGGCCAGCCGCATCTTCCTCCCCGTCCATACACTGGGGTGCTGAAAAATATACACAATAAGAAAAAGAGCCAAACTAATGTCCCCTAACCCCTTAATGACCTTAGCGGTTATTAACCGCTACAGTCATTAAGGGGTTAAGCCACCCTGACCCAATACCCATTTATTTGTACAATGGCTTCATCATGTATATATATATATATATATATATATATATATATATATATATATATATATATATGTCTCCCCGTGCGCCTAGGTCATTCTTCTGATATACATATATATACATGATGAAGCCACTGTACAAATAAATGGGTGAAGGGTGGGTATCGGTCAGGGTGGCTTAACCCCTTAATGACTGTAGCGGTTAATAACCGCTAAGGTCATTAAGGGGTTAGGGGACATTAGTTTGGCTCTTTTTCTTATTGTGTATATTTTTCAGCACCCCAGTGTATGGATGAGGAGGAAGATGCGGCTGGCCTTCATCGTGGGTGCCGGACAAGGGTGAGTACAAAATGTATTTAATGTATTTATTGTATTAATGTATATTTAATGGGCAAATGCATTATTATCCATATGTGAATAATAGTAATTTTGCACATTAATGTAGTGTATGTGTTAGGGGACGGGGGTATTTTTTTACAGTATTGTTTAATTTTTGGGGGAAGACCATTGGTACCGCAGGCCCGCGGGGACCCCCGGACGCCCGCGGGGACCTCCGGACAACCCCGCAAGGACCCCCGGGCACCCCGCGGGCCTGTTGTATGGATGGTGTGCCTGCAAAAAGGTAAACAAAGAAATATTTTCTAAGTCCAGCTTCTTTTGCGCCTGCCTTTTGCTGGCGCATTTGTTTGGCGCGTTTTTTAAGGCCGATTCACTTAGCGCTGCTTAGTGAATCGGTAGTACGGACAAAAATCAGCGCAATAGGCTGATTGTGCGCATTTTGCGCCGAGGGCAAAAAAATACCTTTTAAGACCGATAAAGCGCAGTTATCACTGCTTAGTGAATCTCACTGCAGCCTTATCGGGCTTAAAGGGTACTTTGCGCTCTTGAAGCCCTTTAACGGAGTTTAGTGAATCGGCCCCACAGACTGGCACTGAGTGTGAAGCAGGGGAATCTGGTTCAATTCCTGGTGTCGGCTCCTTGTGACCTTGGGCAAGTCACTTTACCTCCCTGTGCCTCAGGCACCAAAAACATAGATTGTTAGCTCCATGGAGCAAGGATCTATGCCTGCAAAATGTCTCTGTAAAGCGCTACATAAAACAAGCAGCGCTAAACAAGAACATATTATTATTATTATTATTATTACTACTACCTTGTTTTGCACAATGAATGATCCCGGTAAAAAGGTGTAAATAACCTGGTCTCCCGTGACACAGTGCTCCTGCAATGTCCTATATATAGTTATTACTGAATAGCTTAAAAGTGAAAAGATAATTTAAAAAGTGAAGCTTTTAGCATGTCTTCATACCGATTTGATTAGAAATATAAAGATCATATTCTCCATATCTCTCCTCAGCATGGAGGAATGGATAATTTGAAATGTGCTTTCTTTCTTGTAACCTAAATCACTGTACTAGATGATGTAAACGTAAGATAAAAATCTTTCAGTTGTTTTTTTCCCTTCCACTTACTTGATAATTATGTGTCAAATAGTGCTAGCAAGTAGAGGTGTACAATCTTACCGAAATTTGCTTCAACCCTCTTTTGATTGAACCAAAAAAAGTGAAATACTCAAAGTTCACTAACACGTGGGAAAGCTTTGCATATCTCTACTAGCAAGCCTTTATGTCACGTAACAATGCTTCCTTTATTTTATTATTATTATTAATAATAATAATAATATTTTATCATTATTATTATTATTATTATTATTATTATTATTATTATTATTATTATTATTATTATGCTGCATGTAAATCTGTGAGTGTGCTGGTGTTTTTATTTTAGCTGCAGTAACTTATAACCCAATCCACTTTATCAACAAGAGAGTAAGCATGAATAAATAATGTAAGATATTTTGTCGGTGGACACTAAAACAACAGTGGCAACAATCTTAGTAACTAATTATAACGCTTGCTGTATTTGGTAAAACTCAGTAACTAATTAGTCCCATCTAATGAAATAAAAAGCAGATGTTTTCTTGGGAACTGCTTAACTACATGTTTCTGTTCTAGAAATACAACCACTATTGCAGTTGCTTCTGTCATAGTCATTAATTGGTAGCTTCTAATAGGACATTCTGCTGTTCCTGTGGATACAGTTACCCTTGTCTACTGTCTCATTTTCCAATCGCTTGGGCAGATACTTGACACTATTTACCTTTGTCTACATTAAATTGCATGGGTGTTTAGATGTGAAGGGTTTGCATAATTGTGAAGCTAGGGCCAGAAACTGAAAAAGTAAGTATACAACTTCATGTTTTGCCTTTATGCATTACATATACTGTGTGTATGTGTGTATATAATATTTATATATATATATAGATATAGATATAGATAGATATGTGTATGAAGTTTTGGAACAATATCTATACTGAGCAGTGTATACTGTAGCTCGATTTATTCATGCATGCAGAGTGTACTGTCTTCTTTTTCCTATAATTGTACCTAAGAGAATAGAGCAGCATGTATTAATGTCATGGTGGATATAATAGGGCAGCGAGAGAGCAAAAGAGTGAGAATGCAACAGGAATAGAAGAAAAGAGTGGAGGCTTGCAATGTGAGACATTCACACATTCCAGGTTTTAAAAGTTCTGACAGCTTTAGGATGATCATCCAGCTGGGTGAAAGGTTTTAAGAGACAACATATTTATTAGTGGGACTTAAATGCTGTGACACACTTTCGTTCAACATTGGGTGAAGGTCTAATTTTCTATAATGATAATCTTTGCAGGGATTCTGTCTTTTTCTGCTTATTTATTTGACTTTATTTTCACCATGTTAAAAAAAAATTAAAAATGCTCAATCTGTGCAAAATAAATTGACCAAGCAATAAAAGTCAATTTTCAAGGTCAAATGGCCCTGTATACAGTATACTGCCTCCTCCAACTATTTTTGTAACATTCTGGCAGAAGGCGGCAAAATTGAGGAAATTTGGAACAATTTAAAATGTCATGTAATTTTGTTGCTAATGGGAAATGTAAGAAAAACACTAAAAAAAATTGCAAACAAATTTGAAGATAATCTCATATCTCTAGAAAAAGATTGCATTGTATAATCTATACCTATCAATTCACGGTTGGATTCAGCTTCATTAGTTTAGATTGTATGGCACGGCAACACTATGGGAACACAATGTGGGCTATATGTAAATAAATATTTTGAGGAAATGAATTGAAAGAGTGCATTGCATAAAAAATAATATCTATTTTTCATCTAAAATAATTGGTTGCATTCGTTGGCATGGGATTATTAATGCTCTTTCATTTGGCACACCGTGTCTTATTCTTTGCATGCTGTGCATCATGTTCATACATATTTGATGAATTAGGATTTTTTTTAGCCTTTTTGCATTTGTCTGTTACGCTAAGAAAAAACTGACCTACAATTCTGACACATTTTTCGCCCACAAAAACAGTTCCTGGTTGCCATTTTTTTTATACTGTAGTGCCGACGAGTATTCTAAAACAAATCTGGGGCAATCACCAACAAGACCCAGGTACATGCTGGGTACATCCTGAGTACATGCTGGGTACATGCTGCAACATTTCCCTGACATTTCTGCAGACAGACTAATGGCCCATTGGATTAAAAGCGGGGGTCCCTGGCAGTCCCATTCAAACTGAATGGGACTGCCAGGGACCCCTGCAGTGTTAATCCGATGGGCCATTAGTCTCTGCAGAAATGTCACTGAAATGTTTGCAGCATGTACCCAAGGCAAGTTTAAGGCAAGTTTTAGAATTCTCGTCGGCGCACCTGTACATATCATTTGCATGATAACAACTAACACCACTAACAAAATCCAAACTCCACCTTTAACTCCAGCCCTAAGCATTATTTTTTCCTCAGTGAAAAAAAAGTTGACGCACAGCACATCGAAATTGGTTGAATACATTGCCGCCTAACAAGCGGGAAATTGCTACTATTCTGTGCATCACTTTCACAGCAAGATTGCTTTTAGGGTGCAGGCGAGTGCAGAAAATGGCACTTTAGTGTTCTGGTTTTTAAACACCTGAAATTTACACAGTAGTACTGTACTGTACACATTACAATTCATTCATTTCATTGCACACAAAGAAACAGAATCCATGAAATTCAAACAAAGCAACCGCGATAAACACGAGTGCCTGGGGTTATTGGCGGCATTAATGCCGCGTGGAATACAGCAGAGCACACGGAAACGGCACCGTGATTTGTTCGAATAATGGCCGTTGCATCTGTGTGTACTGCATCTGTCATCACAGTCCAAAGGGAAGCATACTACGCATTTTCCTTGCTGTGTTAAAGTTTTGCTTGATTCAGTACTTTTTGCTGTAAGTGTACTTAAATCATTGTTACAATGCACCATTTATGATGCCTTGTCATGTGACCAGTCGGGCATACTGTATCAGTCTTCTCAATAAAAAATTAATGTAGGGAGACTTTTCTAAAATTACTTGTCATTGTGTCAACTAAAGAAATATACTGAAAAACTAGGCATGTGATGCAGACTCTGTCTCTATTTATATTTGTTTTTTTACCCTCGAAAATGTTATTATTGAATCACCTTACATTATAAATTAGATTTCCAAACAGTTCTTCATGTTCAACATTGTGCTTTGAGTTTTTGGTGGAAATATATAGTTTTAAATTGTTTATTGTACTTGGAGTTTTATACATTTAAGTCCAGTAATTCTATAATGCAATTTCTGTTGTTATATCTTGCAGAGATCCTTTGAGACCTAGAAATGGAACAGCAGGAAGATTGATGCTGAATACAGTGGAGGAGCTAACCCAGTTTTTGAATTGAAAAGAGACAAACGTGTGTGATCTCAGCTCACATCTGTGTCACAATGAGAACTTTCAGCTGCTTGTTAGTTTTATTCTGGGTTAGTCAGCCCCAACAAAGCTGTACAACTCCCCTACCAGAAAGGACTAGTACTAACACCCAACCAATGATAGAGAAACTGCAACTCACTGAAGGAAATGATAAGGAGCGGAGCCGTTCCAAAAGGAGCTGGATGTGGAATCAGTTTTTTCTGCTTGAGGAGTATACTGGATCTGATTATCAATATGTTGGCAAGGTATAGTTTCTCAAGTATATATCTATACCAAAGAAATATGGACTTAAATTTGAATAGATTGAGGTGTTTATTTCCTGCTGGATAGTTAAACGTTGTCTATGCTCATAGCAAGTATGCAATCAAAATGTATCTCTATAATACGGGCAGCATCCACTACTAGAAATCAAATTACTGCACTATGTAAGAAGGATGAACTGATAAACTAAATCAAATCAAGAAAAAAGGCCTGCATCCTTACATACAAACACTCAAACCAATATATAATATAAGGCTAATATTTCAACGAGCACTTTTTTGTTTTGTGATTATGTCATTTTCTTCATTTTCTTCATTAAGAAACAGCCTCATACTTTAGAGTCTTTTCCTACTAGATATATTCCCTCACATTCTTTCATCATTGTCACCATTATTGATTGTATTAATTACAGCACCATAGGACTAAGGTTCCATAACAAATTTTTAGCACACAATTTTAATTATATTTGATTACGGTCATTTTGTTTTACCATCTCTATTTTCACACAATTTTGGTTTATCTCACTAGGCACTGTCATGTTGTTCTTTGTGTGTGTGTGTGTGTCTGTCTGTGTGTGTGTACTGTCGCGGCCGAGTTTATTCTAACATTTACCCGGTTTCGGCCGCGACAGATACCGGGCGCGCGCCGCATTCTCCCGCGCACGCGCTGGAGCCTCGGAGGATCGGTCCTCCAATTGGGGCTTCCCCCTCCCCTCTCCGGGTCCGCCGGGTCCCCAGAGCCCCCCACCGCCATCCCCCACATTAGAGGAACCCAGGGCTCCCTCGGGGAGCTCTGGGCACGTACGCCATGCGCGCACGCTCCCGATGAAGCATGACCGCGCATCGATGACGCGCGGCACGCCGAGGGAAAAAAACGAGCAAGCCGGGAAACCTCCCAGCTTGCGGCACTAGCCGAGTTAGGATAAAGTGTGCCGCCTCTGTATGTGTATTGTACACATACATTGTACACACACACACACACATATATATATATATATATATATATATATATATATATGTAGCCCATGTGTCCCCCCCCCCCCCCGGTTGCAGATTGGACCTCTAGGGTGTAGTGAGGGCTGGATACTGTAAGGAATCCACTACTGGCTTTGATTATAGCTTTTGCAGACTCCTGAGATTGGATCCCCGTCCTTTATACCCTGGGCGTTGGCACTGAAACAGTGCCGAGCATAATTTCCTACCCTGGACGTTACTGTGTCTGCCACTAGCCACCCTGGCTGGTATCCTGTGTATTATCCTTTCTGGTTCTTGTCCCTGTTTCCTGAGGCCGCCTGCTAGTTCCATGCAGGGGCCCGTTCCTGACTACTCTGCTGAAGCGTTGTTTCCTGAGGCCGCCTGCTAGTTCCATGCAGGGGTCCGTTCCTGAGTTCACTGCTGAAGCGTTGTTTCCTGTGGCCACCTGCTAGTTCCATGCGGGGGCCCGTTCCTGATTTCTGTGCTGAAGCGTTGGTTTCCCGACGCTGCCCTGCGGTGTACTTCGGCCAGCCTGCTGTCTCCCCCTGCTGAGACCGGCGTCATGGGCCGATGCCACTCCTCATGAAGAGGCCACTCCCGCACTCACGCTCCTAAGCTGAAGTGGGGATCTCCTGACTACCTGTTGCCGAACTCCTGCTTGAATAACGACGATGCTGCCTTCTCCAATCCTGACCCTGCTACGTACGACTACGAAATGCGCACTCCGGATCAGTCTGCGCAGACTAAGGTCGGTGATTCAATAACCCCACCTCAGCCCCGCGGTCCGTTCCCGGTTTGTGGCGAGCACAATCGTAACAGTATGCTCGGCCCCACAAAACCGGACCGCGCCGTGGCGGGGGTTGGTAAATTTTTTACTGTACCTATGTCCCAGGCTGCGGACCAGTCCCTGTTTGGAAGACCATACCTGTTTGAGAGACTGCCTCCGCCTGAGAGTGAGTTCTTATATAAAGGTTTAACCCCTCTGGAAAGACTGAGTCGTAAAGAACTCCTTACTAGATCTCAGCAATTTAAAGAGGAAAGAAAGACTCAACAGGCCCTGTCCTCCCAGATGCACCTTGTTAATTCCACCGCAGATCGAAAGACTCTAGATCAGATTCTAGATGCCGCTCGTGTGTTATACCAAGATTTTGACCTAATCTTAAGTGAGCGGGACCCTTTTCTCGCTGCCTATGCACTTTCTAATCACAATTTCTATGCTGCCAGTCCTGTTACTAAACTTGTGGGGTTACCACCCTCTCCTAAGAAAGGCCAAACCATCTCCCTGTCACTCCCCGCTAAGGAAGAACCTGCCACGGTCCCTAGTCCTGAGTTAACCTCCCTGGGTTCTGTCCCCGAGGTTCTTTCTGTCTTAACCCCTTCTAGACAGGCCTATGAGTCCCTCACTGTAAATCCCTGCATCCCCCAGGTCAGTGTATCTCTCCCAGCACCAGAAAATGCATCCTGTTTGCCCTCTCGTTCTAAACCAGAATTTCTAAGTTCTGTTCCCGAGGTTATTTCTGTTTTAACCCCTGCTAGTCTGCTCTGTGAGGTCCCCATGGTTAACCCTTGTATCCCGCAGACTAAGCTGAGGTCTCTAGGGCAAGAAGCTGAAAACCCTATGTCCCCACTCTCTGAGATTAGTGTATCTTTTCCTGATTCTCAGCTACAGCCTAACTTTACCCTTGAGGTTTTTCCTATGTTAACCCCTGCAGGTCAGCCCTGTGAGCCTCCCTTGGTAAATCCCTGTAGTCCGCCAGTCAAGGACACCTCCTTAGTTTCAGAGGATGAATCCCTTATGTCCCCTGACTCAGCTAAAATTCTCGGGGCTATGCCCCCTGAACTTTCGGCAATAATACTGGCTCCAGTTAAAAGTATTCTGGAACCATTTGTTTCCCTAAGCCTGTTCGCAGAATCCCCACTCCTAGGTATGTCGCTTACCCAGTCTGTCACTCAGAGAGCTGAAATCCCTGCTTCTGAGCATAGACCCCTTTCCGTGGAGTCTGTAGTCGTTTCTGATGTCCCAGACACTTTTTCCCAAATACCCACTTCAGAGACCAGCACAGTTGTGGTTGCCCCCCTTGTACTGTCTGTGTTCTCCTCTTCTCTAATCCTAGGGTTAAAAGCGAACAGTACATATTATGCCCCTTTCCAAGTGACCCCTTCTGAGATCAGCGTATCTGCTGTGACTCCCTTAGTCAATTACAGTTAGGGCCCTCCTTTTTGAAGGATCAGGTTTTCAAATTTCAAACTCCCTTTCCCCCTGATTTTGTGAACCTGCAGTCTCCTCTCACTGTAGTTAAAGGTTATCCAGCAGCCGCTGAGTTAAGCTCTGCCGCTGCTAAAACTTCTGTTGTGGAAGCAACCTTCCCTAGTTCACTTCCTGTCCTTGACTCTAAGTCTGTCTACTTGGGACTGGTGACAGCTATTAGCATTCCTTCTACGGTCCCTCAGGCTATCACTTCAGAGATCAGCTTATCTGTCCCTGATCCCTTTCTACGCTCTGAGTCTCCCCTTATGGCTTCTAGGGTCTCCCCAGCACTCCCTGTGTTAACCCTTGGCTTCTCTCTGACTTCTGAACTAGAGCCTGTCTGCCTGCTCTCCACCTCTGCGGTAGTCTGTGAGATGCCTATCACCTTTACTAAGATTCCTGTTTTGCAAGGTATTTCTCCTATTAAGTCTGTGATACCTGCAATTTCTTTAATTGGTTCTAAAACCCCTGTCACTGAGTCTCCTATGGAGTCTGATGCTCTCACTAGGGATTCTCAGGGACCCAATTCAGAAACAAGCACAATGTACTCTGATCTTATTACAGCAGCTAGTTCAGTTCCTGCTGGTTTCCAATCACCCACTTCAGTGACAAGCAAGATGTCCTTTGTTTCTATTGGAAAGTCTACCCCAGTTTCTTTCATGGATCATGCCACAGCCTCCGGGATGATTAAAGATGACTTTAAGTCTGGGATACCCACTCCTTTAATAATACTGTTTCACGCTGATTCGCCCACAGTATTCGGGTTATCCACTACTGACTGTATGTCTACTACCACGAACTCAGGGGTATCGCATTTGGAACTTTCAGTAATACCCGCTGTGTCTCTTTTTTCAAAAGACCCCGTCTTTAAAATGGACTTATATTTCCCTGTGTCTCCCACAATACTTGGGGTACTTACTATTGACTGTCCTGTTACAAAACTTGGGTTACCTCTCAGGAAGGTGCCTGGAGCTACCGATGTTAAGAACCTATGTTTAAAGCAGTAATATCTCGCATTCCTTCTCCCACAGTATCAGGCGAGACCTGGGTACCTGGGACCTCCACTCCTAAGCCAAGCTCTAGTTCTCTGTTTTCCTTCTCTGTGTTGGAGGTACCCAGTGTTAACCCCAAGACTTCTATTCCTAAGCCGGTTGCACCGCTTACCTGGATTCCTGCTTTCTCGGATAAGATTTGTTTTCTCACCTTTCAAACAGAGTCTTTAATTGCAGGTTTCTGTGCGGTGTCTGAGGTGTCCTTTCTGGATTGCATGTCTTCATTCTCTAGGACGAAGATACTCATGCTGGACCTATTTGCTTTGCCTGAGGCGTCCATCCCTGTTCTTGATAGCCCCACTATGGGTTTTGGACGTGCTATCCCCTACTGTCTCCATGATGCTTACTATGCCCTTCGCCAGGGCCATAACTTCGGATTTGATTCCCCCAAAATTTCTGAGGCCAAAGGAGGCGGATCCTGCAACTGCATGTACCACAACCAACAATTACGTAAACACTACTACCAGCTCTCTCGAATTGCTTGGGATTACAAGCCTGGTTCGTATCAAGACTACTGCTCCAATATCTTGCAGTGAACCCGCCCGCCCAATACCCTCGCTAACCACCGCCCTGAATTCCTTGGGAGCTACAGACTCTCGCAACTTCTTTCATGCTGTTTCCACCAAAGCCATTGTCTGCACCGAATTCCCCAATGTCATTTTTGTCCGACAATCAGTGTCCTGTGTTCCGTATTCTTGGACTATTACTATGCACCGGACACCTGGCTGCTGCCCTTCTGATGTCCCTATTCCGGAGTCCCCTGGTCCCATTGCCCATGTACCAAAAACCGCAGTACCACCATTGTCCTTTGCGGCACTCGCCAATGTACACCTGGATTTTGGACCTAAATCTCACCTAAGACACTTCAGGAACAACGCAATGTCTCCCAGACCTATGAATGGTCCTGTCCACCCAGGCTTCTCACCCAGTGGTGGGGGTACTGTAAGGAATCCCAACAAACCATGGGCTTTCAACGCCACCTCTCGCCTAAGGAGGTTTAGAAACAACTCCATGTCCCCCAAATCTGTGATGGATCCTGTTCGTCCGGAGTTCTCACCTGAAGGGGGGGTACTGTAAGGAATCCACTCCTGGCTTTGATTATAGCTTTTGCAGACTCCTGTGATTGGATCCCCGTCCTTTATACCCTGGGCGTTGGCACTGAAACAGTGCCGAGCATAATTTCCTACCCTGGACGTTACTGTGTCTGCCACTAGCCACCCTGGCTTGTATCCTGTGTATTATCCTTTCTGGTTCTTGTCCCTGTTTCCTGAGGCCGCCTGCTAGTTCCATGCAGGGGCCCGTTCCTGACTTCTCTGCTGAAGCGTTGTTTCCTGAGGCCGCCTGCTAGTTCCATGCAGGGGTCCGTTCCTGAGTTCACTGCTGAAGCGTTGTTTCCTGTGGCCACCTGCTAGTTCCATGCGGGGGGGCCCGTTTCTGATTTCTGTGCTGAAGCGTTGGTTTCCCGACGCTGCCCTGTGGTGTATTTCCTGCTGTCTCCCCCTGCTGAGACCGGCGTCATGGGCCGAGGCCACTCCCGCGCTCACGCTCCTAAGCTGAAGCGGGGATCTCCTGACTACCTGTTGCCGAACTCCTGCTTGAATAACGACGATGCTGCCTTCTCCAATCCTGACCCTGCTACGTACGACTACGAAATGCGCACTCCGGATCAGTCTGCGCAGACTAAGGTCGGTGATTCAATAACCCCACCTCAGCCCCGCGGTCCGGTCCCGGTTTGTGGCGAGCACAATCGTAACAGATACATGTACTATGGTGGTGCATACCTGCTTGGAACAGGAGGGCCTGAGTCTCCCGCATTGGTGTGGGGGATAACAGGGCCAGGCTTCTGGGGTATATGCCTCCATCTTCTTTAGCAACGGTGCAGCGCCTCCATCTTCTGACGAGACCTATAGGGATAGGTTAAGATCCTCCCAGAAGATGCCCTGGTCCCTGGGCGAGTGATCTTAGACTCACACACAGTCTCTGATATAAAATAGTAGCACTCTTTATTGTCCTTGACACAACAGATCAGCAACACTTCATGCACAGCGGCATACAGCAGTTCATATACAGCAGTGCACTCCCAATGTGTACAGGTCTTTCCTCCTCTCCTCTCCTCCAGGCTGTACCCTAGCAGGATGGGCTGGTTGGGGACTTCAATACCCCAACCCCCACCTCCAGTATATACTCTCTGGGTGAGGGTAGATCTCCCCCGTCACCCCCCTCAGCAGGGTGAGGGGCATTGGTCCACAGCACTACAGTGCTATCAGCTCTAATCAGTATGGCTGAGTGTCTTTTCTCCTGTTTCCTTGAACTCCCAGACCATGATCTCTCTGTTCCAGCACTCTCCACTCTCACAACTCCAACAGACTGCACTCTCCAGACTGACACTCCTTTCTCTCCACTGCAACAGACTGACCTCTCCAACAGACTGAACCCAGACACACACAGGAGCAGCCCACTAAATAGATACAGCCCTTCCCCTTATGATGTCAGCAGGACCTCCCCTCTGTCTCAGGCCTGCCACAGAGTCAGGGGCCTACCTCTATCACTCAAGGCAGGGCTTGGTGGGGGCGCAAACCCATGATTACTACTGGCGCCTGCCCTTACCAGGACTTACTCCAGTAGGAGAAGGATAGGTAGCCCACTATTTCTTACAGGGGCTACACTCTCCCTCTGGTGGAATCCAATGGTCCCCACTTGGACCTAACTTTAGCAGCACCATCCTGCGGAGAACAAACCTGGGAAACAAACACATTGCAAGGCAGGTTATTTCTTGAGCCAACCACCAGGTGGCGTAACAGTAACGTCACTCCCAACGGGGAGAACCACTAATGATAATGCTTTGGGTCAGGCTTTCGTACCTTCCTCCCATTATGGTCAGTTATTGTAATGTAGTAGGGCTGTACCGACCCAGACTCTGGCCGGTATATCACGCTGTGCATGTATATGCACCGCCCCACACTCCAGCCCCGGACCACCTCACTGATATGGTCTTCATTATGGTAACCCTCCTTACTAAACCTTGTCCGCAAATATTCTTGTACGGACGTTCTGAGCCAACTATTTCTGTTCTCCTCTATTTCCCTCATGATGGGTTCAGGCACATAAGGGTATTCGTACCCATGGGACTGCCTAAACCTAAACACTATGGCTCTGTCTGCTCTGCTTAATTTGGGCAATTTCTTAGGACCCGCCCTGCTTGGCAGTACCCAAAACTCCAGCTCTACTGGAGCAATGTCATTGTACAATATACTAGGCCCCTTAGGCATGACGATCCCTTGCTCTATCTCCTGAAATCGGTATTCCAACTCATCCACCACCTCCTCAGGAGTATAGACACCTACCACCCACCAATGATCAACTATGTTGTTCCTGATCAACAGGAACCTGGTGCGGTCCATACCTCTGCTGTACCCAGTGTACAGGGGTGCCCACCACTTGTCTCGGTGCTCGTATTCTGACATGGGGCTCGAAGTACCTGTCTCTGACTCAGCTTATGATGAGACACCGGATGTACCCGCCTCCGTAGAGGCGGAGCAGCTGCGTCTACCCTTGGCATTTATGTAGTTGGTAGGATTCATTTGGGAACCCACCTGGCTTACAGGCCCTGCCTTCGCAGTGGTATGGGACCCTCGGGCCCTTCCTCTAGACACAGGAGAAAAAGGTACATGTTAGGCATATGTATCCGCATACAAGGGATCTGATGGGGAGGTAGGTATCAACAGCATCGTATGGTACCTCCCCATCAGATCCCTCGTCACTTAATTCCCAATCCCGCAAATCCTTGGAGTACTTGGGATTCTTACTCAATTTATCCCCATTAGGTCCCCGTGTCATGACGCGTGACAGGGCAGGGGCAAGGGCGCTAGGGCTGGGCCTCCATTTTGCCGCCTTACCTGCATCTCAAATCCTCCATTTTGCCGCTGGCCTTACGCTCTCCTCTTCCTGCTGTCCACGTGCTCATCTCGCGTTAAAATTTCAGGAGCATCAGCTCTTGAGCTTCCTCATTACAGATTTGATTCTCCTCCATTTTGCTGCCAGTGCTCTCCTCTTCCTGCTGTCCATGTGCTCATATCTCTCTGCTCGTTGCGTGCCATGGTTTATTGACTATAGACACACAATTAAACATTAATACATTTTGTACAAAACACATGCAGGGATTGAACTTGGGACCTTTTGATACCAATGCTTTGCCTCTTACCTCTACACCATAGGTGTGGTGTGACAAGACATGACCTATAAATATATTTATCCTCTACAACACATTGCCACAGGGTACATGTTACTGTTAAATCTTAAGTCTACTACTAGATGTCTATGACATCACACAGCTTCTATGGTGTAGCGGTAGAACTTCTAACCAACATATGAAGGGGTCCTGGGTTCAATTCCTGTGTGATATAGTATATTATAATTATTATTTTAATTATATTGTATAATTTTAAATATATAACTATTTATTATTCTTCATTAAGTAATAATTATTTATTAATTAATAATGATGTATTAATAATAATTCTTTATTAATAATTATTTATTACTAATTCATTATTAATAATTCTTTATGATTAATTATGTATTAATAAGTATGATTATTCATTATTATTAACAATTAATTAACTAATTAATAATTATTACTAATTAATACTTAATACTAATTATTAATACTTAATTATTAATAAAACGTATTAATACTTAATAATTATTAATAATTGGTAAGTATTAATAATTGTTATTAATAATTAAGTATCAATAATTATTATTACTAATTAGGTATTAATAATTATTAAGTATTAATTAGTAATACTTATTAATTAGTAAAAATTATTAATTGTTAATGATAATTAATAATCATACTTATTAATCATAATATAATTAATAATAATAGTATTATTAATAAATAATTATTCATATAGAATTATTAATACTTAATACATAATTATTAATACATAATTATTAATACATAACTATTAATAAATAATACTAATAGAATTATTGTTAATACTTAATACATAATTATTAATACATAATTATTAATACATAATTATTACTTAATAAAGAATAATAAATAATAATAATTATATATTATTTATAAATTATACAATATAATTAAAATAATAATTATAATATACTATATCACAAAGGAATTGAAACCAGAACCTCTTCATATGTTGGTTAGGAGTTTTACCTCTACACCACAGAAGCTGTGTGATGTCATAGACATCTAGTAGTAGACTTAAGATTTAAAAGTGACATGTACGTGTTGTAGAGGATAAATATATTTATAGGTTATGTCTTGTCACACCAAGCCTATGATGTAGCGGTAAGAGTCAAGGCATTGGTATCAGAAGGTCCCGAGTTCAATCCCTGCATGTGTTTTGTACAAAATGTAATAATGTTTAATTGTGTGTCTATAGTCAATAAAGCATTGAATTGAATGTTTGAAAAAACAAAAACCATGGCACGCGACGGGCAGAGAGATGAGCAGAGCAGAGAGATATGAGCATGTGGACAGCAGGAAGAGGAGAGCACTGGTAAGGCGGCAAAATGGAGGAGAATTAAATTTCTAATGAGGAGGCTCGAGAGCTGATGCCGGTGAAATTTTAACGCGACCCCAGTTGTAACGCGGTCTTTGGGTTGTGGACCCCAAGGACCGCGTTATAACGGGGTTTAGCTGTATGATGTTGCAAAGGTTATTATGAAACCTAACTTCTATTTTCAGTAAAGGAAGGAGCTGCAGCCCTGAGAATGAACCTAAGCATCTTTTCATTTTACTTTGGGACTTAGAGGAAATATGGGAAAAAATATTTCTGTTTCATAAATGTTTAATAGCCCATAGAGCTATGAGGATTTTAAAGTCCTAGAGTCAGGTTTGCAGTGTGTGGCTAGTGGGAATAAAAGTAAAGTGTCCCAGTCTAACCCTCAAACCAAAAGACTTAGGACCTCATTCAGAGAGGGTTGATAAAAATTATCGCCAGGTCATTTAAAATGACGTTTTTTTGGGTGTTGCTATCACAGTATTCAGAAAGGCTCGATTACCTGTGATAGCAAAATTTCCAAAATGGGCGAGTTGCTGCCAGCGAGAGCATCGAGCCTCTGAAAAGGCCTAAACCGGCGATTCATTTCTGCTGCAGAGAGAGCGGCTCTGAGAGAGCCACCTCTCCCAGCTGAAATGTCGCCCGAAAATTATTTATTTAAATATACATTTCTTTCATAGTGTATATGTGCATGGGGTCTCCGGAGCTGAACCGCGTTAGTTTCAGGTCCAGGGACCCCCTGCTTCCCGAGATACAGGCTCCTTTATGGGGTGCCTGTATCTCCTATGCAAGGAAATGTCCCGGTCACGTGACGTGGGACATGTCAATGCAGAGGGATACCGGCACCCCATAAAGGTGCCTGTATCGCAGGAAGCAGGGGTCCCCGGACATAAAACCAACGTGGATCAGCTCCGGAGACCCCCTGCACATCTACACTATGAAAGAAATGTATATTAATAAATAATTTAATAAACATCAATACACGCCCCCCCCCCATCCAAACCCATACAGTACAGTAATGGGCAAAATTACTATTATCCAGATATGGATAATAGTTTATTTGCCCATTATTAAACACTGCATTAGCATACAAAAATAAAGTAACTAAATACAGTTATACTTACCACAACAGCAGGTCCCTCTGTCCTCCGTAGCAATAAAGCATATACAGTATACAGTACATAATAAAGACATTCTAATGGCCCCTAACCCCTTAATCACCTTAGCGGTTACTAACCGCTATAGTCATAGCGGTTAGCCGCTAAGGTAATGAAGTTGCTGTAAATGAATTTTTCCTGCATCGGATGCATGCCGGGGGGCTCCGGAGCTGCTATTAATGACTATCAGCTCCAGAGACCCCCGGTATCAATCCGAGGCAGGAAAAGGGCCTGATTTTTTCTAAGTCCCGACACATCGCAGCTCATCGAGGCATCTCTCCACCAATTTACCTAAATTTGGAGGTGAATTGGATTTGGGGAGAAGATCGCCTTTTAGGGCTGTGATAGGCCACGACAGCCGACTCGCGGGTATCTGAATCGCGTGCGTTTATGATCCTTCCAAAAAAGGTCGATAAGCGGCTGATCGCCGCTCAATTGGCGATTTTCTTTGGATCATAACATTTTGCGTCGATAAAGGCCGTTATCGAGTACTTATCGAGGCTTACTGAATACGAGTAGCCATTTTGGTCGATAAGTGCTCAATAAGGGCCTTATCAAGGCTTTCTGATTGAGGCCCTTAGACGGAATAAAAGTGTAAAGTATATTTTATTAAACAGGTATGTTTCAAATGTATTATGCTTCTGCACTGTAAAATAAGCTGGGACTTTCAAAGCCAGTATTCTGAGTGAGCCAGGGGGCTACCAAACAGTGGTGCCACTGTGTCTACTTGAGGTCCGGACTTGAAAGCCACAGATGCTGCCAGAGGTATGAAGAACATTTGGGCAGGATGGCTAGGTGATGTACCCACGTTCTGGGATCAATGCAAGCCGTTCCAGCTAGAATTCGCCTTCCCAGACCATGAGGCACCTTGCCCCGTGGGTGGCTTCTGCATAACAAGGGGCCAAGGTGGCAAACTCGTGCATGCCCTTGTTTCATTCAGAGGATCCGCTTGTCTGGCTTCAGAAGAGTGGCAGCCATCTGATTGGCTGGTTGGAAAATACCCACACTGGGATTGGCTGTAGTATTTTGTGAATGAACTCCAGAATACTATAAGAAATCCTGCAGCCAATCCGGTGTTGAAATTCTCTAAGATTTTGAGTGCCAAGACAGCAGCGGCAAATTCGAAATCACCAAAGATGCTCTTTGAGAAATAGACGCTCGCCGGCTTCAGAGATTTCAAGGCGAGAAATTTTCTAAATCCCATTTTCCGGGGCCAAGCTCTGAGAAGAGAACGTAGTGGTCGCGGCTGGAATTACATGCCAAAAAGTGTACCAAGTACCAGGGAGTCTGTCGTGCGCTTCGGTGTAATACACAAGTGTGGAAGGTTATCAGACACTGGAGTAGGTATGAGGGAGCTAAGCAGGGCCACAGAATTGACCGGTGCAGGGGGATAATAGTATTACATCACCTGCTCCTCCGGTCTGGGACCCACTCTCCTCGCCTACTCCTGCGTGCCACCGTCAAGAACGTCAGGGAAGTGGAAGAAGTTCGGCGCAACTGCGCATGTCTGAAATGAGGCTCCCGGATGTCTCTTCAAAAAACTTTATTGTGCACACACAAGGGCTACACCAGCGTCTCCCCCTCAACGCGTTTCACCCTTACACAGAGGGCTTCGTCTCGGAGTGGGGAGAAGCGGTAGCAGCCTGTTTAAATACCCTAAAAAGCCCGCGAAATCTTTTATGCCGCTTTCGCTGGCTTTTTAGGGTATTTAAACAGGCTGCTACCGCTTCTCCCCACTCCGAGACGAAGCCCTCTGTGTAAGGGTGAAACGCGTTGAGGGGGAGACGCTGGTGTAGCCCTTGTGTGTGCACAATAAAGTTTTTTGAAGAGACATCCGGGAGCCTCATTTCAGACATGCACAGTTGCGCCGAACTTCTTCCACTTCCAAAAAGAGTACCAGGATGTTTGGTACTATCCCAGTCAATGGATTTTGACATCTCCGGAAATGATACAGCTGTGGCGTCAGGAACTTCATGCCGATTTGAGTTTCAGGACATTTTGGGCCAAGTCCCGGTCAACTACAAACTTTGTTTTATGGACTGTAGAAGCTAGGAAAGTCTAGTTTTTGTGTCCAGACCCACAGTAAGTGTGTCTTTCTCTTGTATTTTGTAATCCACTGTGTGTACGTCTGTTTCAATGGAATAAATAACAATTTGTTTTACTATTTGGTTTTGCTCAGTGATGTGATCCTGGTATAAAGGTGTAAATGCCTGGACTCATGTGACAGTCCTGATGATCTGGACCCCTTCGATAGCTGCAAAAAAATGATATGTGTATTTTTAGGAAACATTACATAATGGTCTTAATTTTACTGTGGACATTTCTAGGTTAAGTTCTAATTTTTAAAGAGAATTAGTGATAGATTTCACCTGCATGTTGGAAATTAGTAGCATCTGTTCCAGTTCATTCAAAACATATGGAGAATATCCCTTCACAACATAGAAGAATTGCTTGCTCTCTCTTGCTGAGAAATGTATCTGCAGCACTTTTTAAAAACTAAAAAGATACATGAAGGAAATGTATCAGTTCCCATTACATTTTATATCCCACCCAATGAATAATAGATTTACAGTTGCATTGAGACTACTTATTTTATCATTATAAATATTTAGTGGGGGTCTGTTAGCGACTGCAATGCTGAGTTTGAATATGGAATGAAAAGGTTGGAGGACTCAAAGACAATGCATTACGTTTCTATACCATTTTAAAGTTTAAAACTGGTTAGATTTTCAACAATGCAGCAGTCTTAAAATAACCCTAACCCTACCCTCTAAATACCCTCTTTAAGAATATGCAGTCAGCTTTAAATGTGCAATGGAGAATTAAAAAGATGTGAGAATTTAATGGATATAAGATCCCTATATCAGATGACATGGCATAAATTTAACATTAACGTAAGACCTTATTCAGTGCAAGGCAATCACTTTCCAACACATGTCAAATGGAAATTGATTGAGTGCAAATTATAGGAGAATAAATTGCCTCATCACTGTTATGGCAGACCAAATAGCACTTGAGGCCTGAAGATGTTAGGTGGCAAATGGTTTTTCGCAATTTACAAAATACGGTACACACTTTAGATGTTAATGTTGATGGAGTCTGATATGGTTCACTTGGTTTGACTTGTACTGCAGGTGAAGATAATACTTTGGAGTAAATAGAGGTCTATATTATGATCCACTTGAAGCCTAGTTATCTGACACTCCAGTTGCACATGTCTTTTCCTCAATGGCAAGAGAGACATTCCCTAACCAGACTCCATAGACTGCCGGCACATATGTATACTGTAGTATCACTGAGTGTCCAAGATGAAAACAGAATAGGGTAATATTTTTATTTGCTCATATGAGTCATATACCTTTGGCTGAATGCAGAAGGTCTATCACTTGGTTCAGAAAATGGTTTGACGAAAGCCCTTGCCACACTCTACACTGTTTGGCTATTCTGGAGCTGTCTTGCTGATGAACCAATTAGGAGATAGTTTTTGGAGTTGACAAATCTGTAATATGTTGGATTATTCTTTCAGGTTTTACCAACCACGTTATGGATTTTCCACATCGGTCTGCAAGAAACCATGCATGTCATAGATTAAAACTCCTATTTGTATGTATATATAGTGCTAAATAAATGAGTTCTTCAGTATTAGGTGATACCTTTTTTATTTGAACTAACAATTTATGTCATAGAATAAGCTTTCGAGAGTTTTCCTCTCTTCCTCAGGTCAGCAATACTGGTATACAAAGGTTTCTACAATATAGGTTGGGATTGAAAAAAAGGAAGAATAAAGAACAGAGAGGCACTGGATGGGTGTTGAAACAGAGATAAGGAAGTTGAGAATTAGGGATGGGGGGGCAGTACATCCACAGCAGCACAGATGGAAGAGGATGCTGGGGCGGGGGTATAGGATGGCAGGGAGACAGGGAGGACCATTACAATAAATTATGATAGTGTGTGAGAACCCCCATGTCTGCATAAAGTGCACTTGTTTTGGTGTCAAAGAGTCTTATCATTCTGAGCTCAAATGTTTTCCGTTCTTGGGTGCGTTTGAACATTCCATTGAGGATTTTGATTTTGGAATGATCTGGCTGTGAGAAATGATGTCCCATTGGTGAGCAGTATCTTTCTTCTTCATGGTGGAGTATAGAGTGTCTGTGCATATTCATTCTTCCTTGAAGTTTTTGGCTGGTTTCCCCAATGTAGCATCCTTGGTCACATTTGTTGCACTGAATCATATAAACCACGTTCCTGGATGTACAGCTGTATGATCCTTTAACATGGAGTATCCCATTGTTGTGACTGGTTGTGAGTTCTTGGCATATATGTTTGTAGAGTTTGCAACGTGTGTTGTTGCACGGTTTTGTGCCATTATCAGTGTCTTTAAGTTCGTTGAGAGGTTTTCTGTTGACTAATTTCTGTTTGAGGTTTGGTGGTTGCCGGAACGCACGAATGGGAGGTTTGGGAAAGATTTCTTTTAATGTCACATCATCTTCCAGCATGGGTTGCAGATCTTTGATTCTTTTTCATATTCCCTCTAGGGTAGGGTTGTATGTGGCCACTAGTGGTATGTGTGTGGTAGGTTCTCTCTGTCTGTATTGTAGTAGGTGTTCTCGTGGGGCTTTTAGTGCAGATGTAATAGTTCTGGCAATGGTCTTTGGTTTATATCCCTTCTGTCTGAACGATTCGGTCAGGGTTGTGAGATGCCTGTTTCTGTCTTCAGTGTCAGAACATATGCGGTGGTATCTTATATCCTGGCTATGTATGATACCTTGTTTTGTATGAGTGGGATGGAAGCTGGAGTTGTGGCGGTAACTGCTTCTGTCTGTTGGTTTCTTGTATACAGATGTGTGTAGTTTGCCATCTTTCATTGTTACTGTTGTGTCTAGAAAGTTTACTAGGTTTGCAGAATAATCCATTTTGAGTTTAATGGATGGATGGAATGAGTTCATGGACTCGTGGAATTGTTTTACACTGGCGACACACTTTATTCGAGCTCGGCTAGTCCCACGAATTCGGGTATACCCGGGTGTATTGAGGTTTGTGACTGTTTTCTGCCCGAGTGCATTGGGTTATTTTCCAGGCAGGGATTGAAGCATTTTATTCCCGCTGGCTGCAATACTGCACAGTATATATATATATATACTGTATTACAATTCATGAATTTATGCCATCTGGTAGACACGCGAAGCATTGCAGCCTATTAAATCCTAATCATTATCATTTAACAGATCAGCCGCCTGTCTGCCAGGCATGAACCCAGGCTGGGAAGGCAAACACAACGGGGCTTGTCAGAGGTGAGGAGCGGCGCATTCCAGGTATCTGCCAGGTACATACTGGGTATTTGCTCGAATAAAGTGTGTCGGTGCAGTAGGTTTCCTTCACCCTCTGTCCATATTATAAACAGGTTATGAATGTATCTGTAGTATTTGTAGGGTTTGTGGGGGCATGTAGTTAGGAATCTTTGTTCAAGATTTGCCATGAAAAGATTGGCATATTGCGGTACCATCTTGGTACCCATTAGTTGTAGGTACATTTCCTTGTTGAAACTGAAGTAGTTGTCTGTGAGGATGTATTCTATCAGTTTGGTAGTTACATCAGCGGTGTATTTCTGATCCAGGGGAGATGTTGTAAGGAATTGCAAGCATGCTTCAATACGATCCTTGTGGGGGATGTTGCTGTAAAGGGATTCTACATCCATGGTAACTAGCAGTGTGTTTGATGGTAGTTGGTTGATGTTGTTAAGGTTACTGAGGAAATCTGTGGTATCTTGTATGAAGCTGTTGGTGCTTCTGACTAAAGGTTTGAAGATATTCTCAAAAAGCCTGATATTTTTTCAGTGAGTGTATCCATACCTGTTATAATAGTCTGTCGGGGTTTCCTGGTTTGTGGATTTTGGCAAGGATGTAGAAGATCCCAACTCCTGGGTTGTCAGGTATTAATTGCTTCAATTGTGGTTGCAGGTGGTTAGGGAATGACTTGATGAGATTCATGAGTTGCGTTGTATATTCCTGGGTTGGATCATGCATGAGTTTCTTGTAGTAGGTGTTGGCTGTGAGTTGTCTATTACCTTCTTCTATGTATGTATATGTGTTCATAAGCACCACTGCACCTCCTTTATCTGCTGGTTTGATGGTGATGTTGTGGTTGTTTCGCAGTTCCTTGATTGCAGATCTCTCCATGGGGGATAGGTTCTACATTGTTTTTTTCTGCTGTGATGATGCTAGTGAGGAAACTCGCGATCTGAAGCTCTGTATGTAGCCGTCTAGTTTGACATTGCGTCCTATTGGTGGTGAGATAGGTGTTCCTCTTCTTGTTGTTGTACTCTGTAATTATGGGGGTGCTCTCTTTTTTGTGGAAATATTCTTTCAGTCGTAGACTCCTGAAGAATTCTTCTAGGTCTGAGTATAATTGGATTTGGTCCGGTTTGGTGGTGGGACAGAATGTTAGTCCCTTGGAGAGAACAGAGATCTCAGGTTTTGAGAATTTATAATCAGACAGGTTTATAACTCCCTTGCAGGCTGTGTGTTCTTCTGGGTTGAGGGTGTGGATCTGTCTTGAAAAGTCAGTTGGGGTTTCTAGTTGTAAGTAGTTGTCCTGCTTTTTGTTGGTTTGAAATCCCTTATGGTGTGTCCATGGTCTGCAGTCATACAGAGAGAGATATAGTTTCTTCTTTTTCTTATTGATTACGTTCCACTGTGGGCTCTTGTGCAGAGTTTGCATATCTTTTCCCAGTTTGTTAGTATTTGCACTGCTTTGCAATTGCAGGGTTTGGAGTATTGTGCATTTTTGCCATTCTAATTCCTTTTTTTTTCCATATAGTTGATGGATCCGTTTGTTTCTCATTTTCTCACTGGTGCGTTTGCAGAGTTCTTCAATGGGAATTGTGTCTTGTTGCAAGTGGGTTTTTGATCTTCAGCCCAGTTCCTTCTCTTGCATTTTGATAGGAAGTAGATGTCACTGTTAAGTTGTGATTCCTTTGTAATCAGTTTGATCAGAGTCTTTTTCGTGCGGCTATGTGCGGTATCTTCCATCATGAATAAAACGGAAAAAGCCATGTTAGTCCAGTTGTGATAGTGCAGAATAAATTAGTTCTTCAGTATTAGGTGATACCGTTTTAATTTGGGCTAACAATTTAGGTAACAGGACAAGCTTTCGAGAGTTTTCCTCTCTTCCTGAGGTCAGCAATATTGGTATACAAAGGTTTCTACAACTTAGGCTGGTTCTATACTGCGTGCGCGCGCTACGCTGTGCGCGAGCGCAGCAGTTTTAGTTGGCTGAGGTTAGTCAGCCATTCTATAATGGTGCTCGCCACAAACCGGGACCGGACCGCGGGGCTGAGGTGGGGTTATATAATCACCGACCTTAGTCCGCGCAGACTGATCCGGAGTGCGCAGTTCGTAGTCGTACATCGCAGGGTCAGGATTGGAGTAGGCAGCGTCGTCGTTATTGAAGCCAAAGTCGGGGTAGGAGAAGACAGGACAATCGATGGCCGAAGCAGGGTCAGGATAGAAGACATCTGGGTGGTCGTAGTCGTAGCAAGGAATCGGCAACAGGCAGACAGGAGTTCCCCGCTTCAGCTTAGGAGCGTGAGTGCGGGAGTAGCCTCTGCGCGAGGAGCGGCCTCGGCCCATGACGCCGGTCTCAGCAGGGGGAGACAGCAGGCTGGCCGAAGTACACCGCAGGGCAGCGTCGGGGAAACCAACGCTTCAGCGCAGAAGTCCGAGGCAGGCCACTGCATGGAGATAGCAGCAGGCCGCAGGAAAATAAGGGTAACCACTGCTAGGAGTAAATGCAGCAGGTACCAGGAAATTAAGGGTAACCACTGCTAGGAGTGAATGCAGCAGTTACCAGTGCTGGCTAACAAGCTTCAGCACAGGAGACAGGAACAGGCCTCTGGATACTCAGGAACTAGGAAGGTTAGAACACTAGGAGAGAGGCCTGGACGGTTTGTGGCAGAGACGGTAACGTCCAAGGTAGGAGTTATGCTCGGCACTGGTTCAGTGCCAACGCCCAGGATATAAAGGGTGGAGATCCAATCACAGGAGGAGGGTGTGTGAGTATTCCTCCAATGATGGAGCACAGGGCAGAAGCTGCAATGAGAGGCAGCACATGTGCCATTGATTGCCAGAGGAAGCTTGCAACTGCATAGGTCTGCAAGGCTATAGTCAAAGCCAGTAGTGGATTCCTTACAGTACCCCCCCCTTCAGGTGAGACCTCCGGACGAACAGGGTCCATCACAGATTTGGGGGACATGGAATTGTTCCTAAACCTCCTTAGGCGAGAGGTGGCGTTGAAAGCCCACAGTTTGTTGGGATTCCTTACAGTACCCCCACCACTGGGTGAGAAGCCTGGGTGGACAGGACCATTCATAGGTCTGGGAGACATTGCGTTGTTCCTGAAGTGGCTCCGGTGAGAATTAGGCCCACAATCCAGGTGTACATTGGCGAGTGCCATAAAAGACAGCGGTGGCACTGCGGTTCTTGGTACATGGGCAATGGGACCTGAGGGCTCCGGAATGGGGACATCAGAAGGGCAGTAGCCAGGTGTCCGGTGCATAGTAATAGTCCAAGAGTACGGGACGGGTTAAGTTTTTAATGAATCCCACATCTTTAGTGAATGTGTGATAGATTCGAGGGGCACCGTTAGGGCTGGTCTTTCTTTCTTTGTTAACCACAGTATCATATCTATAGATGACCCTGAGAACACATCCAACTCGATTTCCACCCACTTTTTCCTTTGTTTATGGGCATGCCAGTGAACCAGTTGGCTTAAATATGCCGCTTGATAATATTGCCATAAGTGTGGCAAGGCTAGCCCTCCTGACAACTTTGATCTATAGAGTGTGGGCAACTTTATTCTCGCTTTTTTGTTATTCCATATGAATTTTGTGATTTTTGTCTGTAACTCGTGTATATCCCTAGCCCTGACCTGCACTGGTATTGTGTGGAATAAGTACAAGATTCTTGGTAATAGGTTCATTTTAATAGCATTTACTCTACCTATCCAGGATATATGGTACCTGGACCATTCTTCTAAGTCTTTTTTCACTGTTTTTATTAGTGCTGGGTAGTTTATCTCCTATATTTATTTATTTATAAAATGTTTTACCAGGAAGTAATACATTGAGAGTTACCTCTCGTTTTCAAGTATGTCCTGGGCACAGAGTTAAGACAAATAATACGTGTTTACAAATACAGTTACATAAATGAGCAGGGTATATATTATATACAAGACATTGCATGCACTGTTAAAGATAATATATATTATGGGGGTATGAAACAGTTACAGACCAGATTAAAATGTGTGACAGCCTTAGATTTGAAAGAACTTAAACTGGTGGTGGATGTGAGAGTCTCTGGTAGGTTGTTCCAGTTTTGGGGTGCACGGTAAGAGAAGGATGAGCGGCCGGATACTTTGCTGAGCCTTGGGACCATGAACAGTCTTTTGGAGTCTGATCTCAGGTGATAGGTGCTGCATGTGGTAGGCGTGAGGAGCTTATTCAGGAAGCTGGGTAGCTTGCCCATAAAGAATTTGAAGGCAAGACAGGATAGGTGAACTTTGTGCCTAGACTCGAGTGATGACCAGTCTAGTTCTTTGAGCATTTCGCAGTGATGTGTGTTATAGTTGCATTGGAGAACAAAACGACAAATTGAATTGTAGAGGGTGTCAAGTTTGCTAAGGGTGGTTTGAGGTGCTGAGCCATATACTATGTCTCCATAGTCAATAATTGGCATTAGCATCTGCTGTGCGATACGTTTTCTGACCAGAAGACTTAGGAAGGATTTGTTCCTGTAAAGTACACCTAGTTTCGCATAGGTCTTGGTTGTCAGGGTATCAATGTGCATCCCGAATGTTAAGTGGGAGTCAAACCATATGCCCAGGTATTTAAAACTAGTAACAGGAGTTAGGGTGGTGTTAGTGTTGGTTCTAATCTGGAGCTCAGTTGCTGGAAGCTTTAAAAATGTAGTCTTGGTCCCAAATACCATTGTTACAGTCTTGTCAGTGTTTAAAAACAGTTTGTTTTGGGAAATTCAGTTTTCGAGTCTGAGAAAGTCAGACTGAAGTATGTGTTGAAGGTCAGAGATGCTATGGTTGTGTGCATATAGGATTGTGTCATCTGCATACATGTGTATTGAGGCTTCCTGACAAGCTGTGGGAAGATCATTGATGAACACTGAGAAGAGTAGGGGCCCCAGAACAGAGCCTTGCGGGACGCCACAGGTGATGTCCAGGGGGTTAGAGTTACAGCAGCGGCAGCTCTTATTCGAGCAAATGCCGCTGGCTGAATGAGGCTGGGAAGCGGGTAGCCGCGGCGCGTGGCGGCGCACTGTGACGTCACGGTCACAAGCGCGCCCGGCTTCCCCGTCTTCCCCGGCTTCCCCAGGCTTCCCCGACACCCCTGGAGTTCAAATCTAGGTAAGCGGGGGTGCGGGGAAGCAGAGGGGCAGAGTAGAAGCCGGGTTCGGGGTGTCTTTGGGGGGGTAATTGCGCGCGATGTGGAGGGGGGGTGCGTGGGGGAAACGCGGCGGCGCGCGTTTCTGACTGGCGGCAGCTGGGGTAGATCCCGGCATGCCGCCGGCATTTACTCGAATAAAAGATGACGCTACTGTAGAGCCAGAGATGGACACATGTTGGGATCTACCTGATAGGTAGGACTGAAACCAGTTTAAAGCATGCTTCCCTATTCCAGAGCTCTGGAGTTTGTTAAGCAGGATAGCATGATCAACAGTATCAAAAGCCTTTGCAAAATCTAGGAATACTGCACCAGAGAGTTGACCCCATTCCATTCCACACTGGATTTCATTGCAAACTTTTAGCAGGGTAGTTACGGTAGAGTGTTTGGGGCGAAAGCCAGATTGGAATTGGCTAGGGAAATTTGTCTTGTTATAGTAATCGCTTAATTGGGAGTAGACACATTTTTCCATGACTTTGGATAGGATTGGGAGAAGTGAGATTGGCCTATAGTTTGAGACAGTGTTTTTGTCCCCACTTTTGAAGATTGGGACAACTCTGGCAGCTTTCCAGGTCTTAGGGATATGGCCTGCAGACAGGATAGAGTTGACTATGGAAGAAATTGGTTGGCAATGGCTGGGGCACTAAGTCTTAGGAACCTAGATTGTAGTAAGTCAGGTCCACATTGGCTGCTTAGTTTTAATTTGAGAAGCGCTTGTGTAATCTCCTCTTCGGATACTGGGCCAAATTGAAAAGTGTGGGCAATGTTGGGAGTGGGTGGAGCTATAGGGGTACTCCCAAGATGAGATTCAGGTTTGTGGTTTGGGTTGCGTTTCGCTAATAAGTTAGTAGCACACCCCACAAAGTAATCATTGAATGCATTTGCAATGTCGGTGGGGTTTGTCAGAGTAATATCACCCTTAGTGATGTTACTTGGCTCTTGGTGGTTAGAAGGCTGGAATATGTTGTTGATAACCTTCCAGAAGTTAGCTGGGTTTGATGTGTTCTGGATCAGATTGTCAGAGTAATATTGTGTATATTGTATTGGTCAACCAGATTCCCAAGTACTTCATGGCCTGAGTCTTCCATATGAAGCAAAGGTTTAGTTTTATCAACATTATTTGTTCCTGAGGGAGATTTATATTTAGGGCTTCGGATTTTTCATTATTTATTTTAAACCCTGATAATTTTTGGAACTCTGCCAAATTACTGAATAGGTTTGGGAGTGAGGTGAAGGGTTTTGAGGTGAAGGGTTTTGATATTGTTAATAATATGTCATCGGCAAACAATGACAGCTTGTATTCTTTTTGTTTTACCTCAATCCCCCCGATATCCGTGTTTGACCTGATTTGAGCTGCTAAAGGTTCTATCGCTAGCGCAAACAACAGGGGTGACAGAGGGCATCCTTGTCTTGTGCCATTTATGATGTGGATTGTATCGGTCTGCATATTAAGGTAGGATAGTTTAGCTTTGGGTTCCTCATATAATGAGGCTATAGCTTTCATAAATTTGCCTTTCACTCAAAAAGCCCTAAGTGTCTCAAACATATATCCCCAATCAATGCGATCAAAAGCTTTCTCTGCGTCTACAGATAGTAGCATTGAAGGCGTGTTATTCTGCTTAGCTATCTGGATCAAGTTAATTGTTTTCCTTGTATTTTCCGCTGCCTGTCGACCTCGTATAAATCCTGCCTGATCTGCATCTATCAGTTGCGGAAGATACTTATTCAATCTAGTGGCTAGTATTTTAGAAAATATTTTGAGATCATTATTGATCAGGGATATCGGTCTGTAGCTTTTGCATTGTTTGGGATCTTTTCCCTCTTTATGTATTAATATTATTTTTGATTCCAGCATTGTTTGTGGGAACTGTTCTCCCTCAAGAGCTTTATTAAATATCTTTACTAGTTGGGGAACTAATATGTGGGCTAGTTTTTTATAGTACATATTGGACAGACCATCTGGTCCTGGGGCCTTGGACTTTTTCAGCCCCTTTATTGTTTCTAATACCTATTTCGAAGTTATTGACTGGGATAGTGTTTTTATTTCCTGTAATGTGAGTTTAGGCAAATTAAATTTTCTCTGTTTTTCCTTGGTGGTGTTCCCTTTATCTACTTTATCTCCATTATATAGCTCTTTATAAAATGTGGTGAATTCATTAGCTATTGTCTGTGGATTTGTTGTACAAACCCCATCTTTTCTTCTGATGCTATGTATTCTAGATTGCATTCTATCTTTCCTCAAACTTATGGCCAGCATTGTATCTGCCTTATTGGCCTTCTCGTAGAAGTTTTGTTTTGTCCGTGCTATGGCCTTTTCAGCTTTATCAGTCAGGTATAAATTTAATTTCCCTCTTAGATCCCGCAATTCCTTCTCAATTGTTATGCTGTGATTTGCTTTATGTGCCTCTTCTAAGGTCTTTATATTTTCTTGCAGAATTAAGGTTTGTTTCTGTCTCTCCCTCTTTCTATGTGTTGCGACACTTTTAAGTTTACCTCTCACCACTGCCTTATGGGCCTCCCATAGAGTATAGGATGACTCCACGCTACCTTCGTTTACAGTATTTGGAAGTAATTGATTGCCTCGTTACTGATCTCCGTGATGACCTCTGGCATCTTTAGTAGTGACTCATTTAGTCTCCATGTCCCTTTACTTGGTTTCTTATGAATATCTTCAATGTGCACTTCGACTGGGGCATGATCTGACCAAGTAATTGGGTGCATTGTGGCCTTTGTTATTTTTGGGATTAGCAGAGAATCTACAAATATGTAATCTATCCTTATATATACTTTGTGGAGTGCTAAATAGAAAGAGAAGTCCCTTTTCTGCGGGTTCATCTCTCTCCATGCATCCCTTAAATCAAACTCTTTAAGTCCCTCTCTTAGCGCTTTTCTCTCCCCTTTTCGGGAAACCAGAGTCATAGCTAAAGCAGGTTTAGATCTATCTTGTTTTTCATTTAAGGCTATATTGAAATCTCCCGCTACGCTATGCGGCCCCGGTAGTTTTTACCCAACAGTCAAAATAATTTTGTAAAAAATATTCTCTTGTTTTCATTTGGTGCGTACACATTATCTAGGGTTATCTGGGTATCTTCTATGTCCCCTGTGAGTATTAGATATCGTCCCTCTGGGTCCCTTCTTATCTTGTCAACCTTAAATAGAGAGTTCCTTGTTAGGAGTATGGCCACCCCTCTTTTTTTTTCTTCCTTTGCAGCTGCTGTGTATATCTGGGGGTAGTATTTGTCCCAATATGTAGGAGTAGAGCTAGCCGTGAAGTGTGTTTCTTGTAGGAATATTATGTCTCCTGATAGTCTTTTATATTCTGTCTTTGCTAACTTCCGTTTTACCACATTGTTCAGGCCCTTGGTGATATGTGATATTATTTTCAGTGTCATTTTTATTTACCTGTCTTTGGAGTCTTCTTTGGAGTGCTCCGGATCGTTGTCCTGGTAGAAATGGTGACCATCTGGGAACTCACGTGTGATGTATTCCACAATCTCAGGCACAATTTGCTCTTGGAAAAAAGCTTTATTCATGATTCCTATAACAAGAAAAGAAAAGTGCTCAAAAAACTGCACACCAGTACAGTGCATAAGGCAAAAGCGTGTGACTTATTTTACCGTCAAAGATGACAATGCATCCTGGTCCACGCCTAGAGATGGCACCCCACACATGCATCTTCACTGGGTGTTTTGGACGCGGCTTCATAGATATGCAACCTTTTTTGTGGAATGCAAAGGTGGCAAATCTCTCCAGCGATACAGTAGACTCGTCAGTGAAGATGCAATCCTGGAAAGTTTCTCCACTGTCGATCCATGCCTGGGCCTGGGCCACTCTCTTGATCTTATTAACGTCCCTTATCATAGGGTACGCTCTGTAATGACAAGGAATAGTTTTATAGGTACAGTACAGTTTCTTAAACAACACTTTAACCTCCTGTACTGTCCAGTACTAACCTCACACGTCCATATTTCCATCCAATTCTGCGTCTCATCTTCTTCATGCTGGTCTCGGATACAGTGAGATTGTGATTTTGCAGCAGAGTGTATTTGATCCTTAAGGCACTCTTCTCATCATTCTCTTCACTTATTTTGGCGACCAGAAGAGTTGTCTTCCTACAGTGTACATAAAAACAACAATCCGGTAAGTTACAGTGCAGTAGGCCACAAGTACAGCACATCATTTATAGTAAACAAATATAGATGTAGCAATATAAACAATAATAGATATACTGTATTATATACTGTAGTTATATAAATATACCGAAATAACTATAAAATTAGATAGATCTATACTATATATTTATATTAATATGCAGCAATATAAACAATAATAGATATACTGTATTATATACTGTAGTTATATAAATATCCCGAAATAACTATAAAATTAGATAGATCTATACTATATAGTGATATTAATATGGAGCAATATAAACAATAATAGATATACTGTATTATATACTGTAGTTATATAAATATACCGAAATAGCTATAAAATTATATAGATCTATACTATATAGTTATATTAATATGTAGCAATATAAACAATAATAGATATACTATGTTATATAGTTATATAAATATACTTACGCGTTTTTACGTGCGCATGATAGCACACGGTGTTTGATGGCACAACGAGGCCAGAAGCAGCTAACCAGCTTTGGATATCTGCAATTCGTTGTCCGCTCGTGTACATCTCCTTAATTCTCATGCTGAGATCCTTTTGAAATCTTTTTAATAGGGATAGCTGCGAGTAGAAAGAAATACAAGCACAATAATGTATATTCGATGTTTAGTCAATGTGTTTTCAATGTGCAGTGAATCCACAAAATGGATGGTGTATTTATACATTAATGACTCACATTAGAGTACGCCCACTTTTAACACCTGTACCTCATCGCCATGCATAAAATGTTACACACTTTGCATATCCACCACTCGATGATCTGTATCTGAACTTGCCCTTGTCCAGATACTGCATTGTGCCATCTGCTTGCATGGCTCAACCCCGATTCTTTGGACGCAGGAAGCCACTCGCCTCTGCCGTGCCTATCACACAGAAAAAGCGAAAGGCGGCAGCCGTTTCCAAGCCAAGGCCAAAGCGACAGGCTAAGGCTAATAAAGAAAACCTTCTGCTGACCCCAAAGGTTAAGGGTTTTAATACACGTAAGCCTTATTATGTCAAGAAGAAATTTGGTGATGTACACTCAAGGCAAAACAAATGGCAGCCAACCCATCGAACCCGCAGGCCACTTCCTCGATTACACTTCGCCGTCTCTGCCGCTGCTCTCCCGGAAATCTACAGCCCATCTTCTCCACTACTCGTCCACGACACTGCCGCCACTCTCCCGGAAACTCACAGCCCATCTTCTCCACTACTCTTCGACGACGCTGCCGCTGGTCTCCCGAAAATCCACGGGTCACTTTCTCCATTATGCTTAGACGACTCTGTCGTTTCTCGCCCGGAAATCCACAGGTCGCTTTCTCAATCCCTCTTCGACGATGCTGCCGCTTCTCTCCCGGAAATCCACAGGTCACCTCCTCCATCCTTATTCGACGACACTGCTGCTTCTCTCCAGGGAACACCCATCTCATCCCCCGTAGCACCCATCCACCCAGATGTCCACAGCACCCCATGCACAAGAACCAGCTCGTTAGACCGCATGCTGAATGGGTTAAGTGTCGATATCCCCGGGAACTCTACTATGATGGTAAAGATAGATCTTCTTTTAGGGACCATGCTAAATATGGATCAACAGATGGAGAAGATGGATCAACGGATAGAGAAGATGGATCAACGGATGGAGAAGATGGATCAAAGGATGGAGAAGATAGAGACTGACATAGCGGGGATACATAATTTGCTCGGTGTTCATGCCCCTGTATCCCCGATGCCGGAGCAGGAGGGTGGCATGGATGTGATGAATGGGACCTTCGAGCACCTTCCAACACCAAGCGCACCCCCTCCACCAGAAGAATTTGTGTACATGTATGCCATTGACGAGGAGGATAACATGACAGCCCCGTCAAAACCACGCCAGGAGACAACACGGCGACCAAGACAGGAGGAAAGCTTCCTCCCAGACAACCTACCCTCGCCCGCCGCCACAAGCACACCCGCTCCCTGAAGCACACCCGCTCCCAGAATCCAACATACATACGCTTGCATCGATACGGTGCCCGACATCATCCTGCGCGAGCTGCCACCGGCACTCAGGGACAAGTATAGGGTGATGAGTGCTGGTTTACCCCAGAAGTATGACATGTTAATTTTTAAGCACCTCGTGTCCTACTTGGTGTACTGCTGGTGGGCCAAAAATGTAAACTATGAAGGATATCGCGAAAAAAGGGCGCTTCCTGAAAATTTATGAAGGACTATTGTGGAGGAATTGCGGCGCTATTTTTCAATTTCAGATCCTTTAATGAAAATCGTTCGAGACTTCATTAATGGTATTTTGCGTCATACAAGGCATCGGCCCTGGAAGGACAATCTGGTGGGGATCGAATTTGCGTGACTGTTCAACTGTTGTTTATTTTTTGACTTGTTGCTTGTTTTAACTTGTATTAATAAAGAAATGTTTTTACTTACACTAGACCTGCACAATTCCTGCACAATTCCAGTCCTCGTGGCCCGGAAACAGGTCCGGTTTTCAAGGTTATCCTTAAAACCGGGGCTGTTTGTGGCCCTCGAGGACTGGAGTTGTGCAGGCCTGACTGACTGTTCTGTACACCATCCTACTGTAAATGTTTTGACTTTCTGTACATAAATGTTTTCACTAGCAGTAAACCGTACACCTGTTAATGTTTTGAATTGCTGTACACTTGAAATGTTTTTAAATTGTATTTGTAAATAAATATTTTTGTACTTACTCCACCAATAAAAGAAAATGTTTATTTGTTTTAAAGTGTTCCATTGTCGCCTTTTATACTGTAACAAAATACAGTGTTTCTAGAACATACTGTACAGTACTGTACTGTATACAGGCATACCCCGCTTTAAGTACACTCACTTTAAGTACACTCGCGAGTAAGTGGTTTTTTAAATCCGATTCAGCAATGTGCCGGGATTGTTACACAAAGCGATATTATCCATCGAAATCCCTCCAATTGCCGTTTTCCGCATGAGATGACAAAGTTTTCTTTTCTGAGGAAAAACAAAAGTACAAGTTTTACTGTAATGGTCAGTGAGTCCCCTAAAGAAGTTCCCACAGTCAGTCCCACCAATAATTTTCTCGGGGGGCGTCTCCTGTTCACATGCGCATGTGCCTACTGTAGATGTGATGACACGCATATGCATTTCAAGAAGGTTCCAATGCGCAAGCGCCTAGTTTTCCACCAATTGTGCAGTATCTACTGTAGAAGCTGCTCAGCGGGGCGGGGGCAGAGAGCAAGGGTTGCCGGTCACCAGGTTTTCAATGGCGGTCGGACCGTTATTGGATGCTGTCGCTGGCGCAGTCGCTGGCGCATTGCTTGCCAGCGACTGACGTTTCTTAGTTGGTTTTAATATGACCTTTCGCCTTTTGAAGTCTCCATGATCAAAGATACGGGAAAAATCTGTTGATACACACCAATACCCTCCAATAACACCGGATCAATATGAAAAAAACACGGATCGATACATAACTTTTCCTTATTGCACGCTTCCACACATGAGCATCTGGGGAAAATTTGTAAAAGTAATAGTTTTCGAGAAAATTCTGATAAATTTGACCAACTGTTGCCATCTTATCATCTGTTACATTAATCGCGGCCCATATTAAATATGCATACGTTCTGTCGGGTTTTTGGAACACGGACTGCGGTGGTGCACTCATGTCGGGACTCTCAGGACAATAAAACACTAGACACTGTGCATGTATTTTTTAATATGAAAAGCCTAAATTGATACATTATTGTAACTTCTTCAGTACCAAGGCCAATTTACAATGGACCACTGTGGTATTTTTTTAAACACTTGCAAGTCGACACATTACTGAAGCGCATGCGCATTACAATTCAAATATCTGCCACCTGGCGGATACGCGAAGAATTGCAACCAATTAAATCCGAACCATTATCAATAAACACATCAACCGCGGGTGACGCCGGCATGAATGCAACATGAATGCGGCATGAACGTGGTGAAGTGTGGTGAAGTGCGTGGCAATTGGAAAAAATCCCCGAAAAAATTTGGAGATGTTGGAGAATAAAAGTCAGTCGCTGGCAAGCAATGCGCCAGCGACTGCGCCAGCGACAGCATCCAATAACGGTCCGACCGCCATTGAAAACCTGGTGACCGGCAACCCTTGCTCTCTGCCCCCACCCGGATACCTGCAGCCTGAGCCGGATTATGCGTACAGATTCCAGCAAGCTTCCATGTACTAAATTGTGTAAGGTAATAGAATCAGAGCAGGATGTAATTTCTCTTCAGAAGGACTTGTAGAGACTGGAAACGTGGGCAGGTAAATGGCAGATGAGGTTTAATACAGATAAATGTAAGGTTATGCATTTGGGATGCAAGAATAAAAAGGCGACTTACAAATTAAATGGAGATATATTGGGGAAATCCTTGATGGAGAAGGATTTAGGAGTGCTTGTAGACTGCAGGCTTAGCAATAGTGCCCAATGTCATGCAGTAGCTGCAATGGCAAACAAGATCTTATCTTGCATCAAACGGGCAATGGATGGAAGGGAAGTAAACATAATTATGACCCTTTACATAGCATTAGTAAGACCACACTTTGAATATGGAGTACAATTTTGGGCACCAATCCTAAGAAAATACATTATGGAACTAGAGAGAGTGCAGAGAAGAGCCACTAAATTAATAAAGGGGATGGACAATCTAACTTATGAGGAGAGGCTAGCTAAATTAGATTTATTTACATTCGATAAGAGGCGTCTAAGAGGGGATATGATAACTATATACAAATATATTCGGGGACAATACAAGGAGCTTTCAAAAGAACTATTCATCCCACAGGCAGTACAAAGGACTCTGGGCCATCCCTTAAGGTTGGAGGAAAGGAAATTTCACCAGCAACAAAGAAAAGGGTTCTTTACAGTAAGAGCAGTTAAAATGTGGAATTCATTACCCATGGAGACTGTGATGGCAGATACAATAGATTTGTTCAAAAAAAGCTTGGACATCTTTTTAGATGGGAAAGGTATACAGGGATATACCAAATAAGTATACATGGGAAATATGTTGATCCAGGGATTAATCCGATTGCCAATTCTTGGAGTCAGGAAGGTATTAATTGTTCCCTTAATGGTGGTTTTTGTTTGCCTTCCTCTGGATCAATAAGTAATTATAGATATAGAATAAAGTATCTGTTGTCTAAATTTAGCATAGGTTGAACTTGATGGATGGAAGTCTTTTTTTCAACCTCATCTACTTTGTAACTATATGTAAATATTCTATATATTCTATTCATAACAAAGATAATAGAAACAATTTTAATACATTATATACAGCCAAAAAATTAAATATATAAACTAAATATTAATAACCAGAATATATTATAACATATAATCAAGTATATAATAATGATTTCTATTTCATGAGATCAATATTTAAACATGTGAGTATATTAAATTGAAAGGAATATATATATACTGTGTACACTAAGTACAGATCATTTAAAAAAAAATGTCTGTATATATGTAATATTTTTTTCAATATACAGCTCAACCCCATTATAGCGCGATCCGCTATCACGCGGATCCGATTATAACACGGTTTGAGAGTGGACCACAAATATTTAATTTTTTTTTTAAATGTTTTTTTTTTTGCACACACACTACACACTGCACACCCAGCACACACAGCACTCAGCACACACTGCACACACACTGCACACACCCTGCACACACAGCAAAAGCACACACACAGCACATTGCACACAGACAGCACACACTGCACACAGCACCAGCGCACACTGCACACACATCGCACTGCACAAGCACACACTGCACACACAGCACACAGTATCAGCACACATAGTACACACTGCACGCAGACAGCACACACAGCACCAGCACACACAGCACCAGCACACACAGCACCAACACACACTGCATACACTGCACACACACACACCCTACCTCCCTACCTCTGGTGTCATGGCTGCTGGGGGCATCGTGGGGCTGCTGGGGGGATCAGTGCGGGTGTGCTGGGGGGGATTGGTGCGGAGCTGCTGGGGAGATCGGTGCGGGGGTGCATCAGGGGCTGCTGCTGGGGGGATCGGTGTGGGGCTGCTGCTGGGGGAGAAGTGCGGCTGCAGGGGGATATGCGGCTGCTGGGGGAAGTGCGGCTGCCGGGGGAAGTACGGTGGCTGCTGGGGGATCATGTAGGGCTGCCGGCGCCTCACTCTACCCCCTCCTCCCGATCGGGCGTGCGGTGGTCATTTTTTAGTTATTTATTATCGCGACCGCGGTTATAGAGTGGTTGGATCGGGTGTGTGTGTGTATATATATATATATATATATATATATATATATATATATATATATATAAATAGTGACATAGTCCCAGGATAGTGGGCGGCTTTCCGTCTGATTTATAGAAGAAAGTGCAGAAATAGTGTGGATGTGATCCGCCCACAGATTCACAGTCACTAAGGCTGGTGGATAGGAAATCCATTCCAAACTTTACAATGGTTCTGGTTTCCTTCACCTGCTCTCCTAATTGAGGAACAGGAACATATTACAGTTAGTTTTGCTGCTTCACTCTCTCTTAGAGCCTGAAAGCTGGGAGGACGCCCAGTTTGGGGTAGACGGCCGCCCCACGTGTTGCAGCATTTGAGGATCTATTGTGACGCTGTCCCCATCTGACAGTTAAGGACTCAATTTTATCTCTGTGTGTTATTTAAAGTTGGTAACTGGCTTACCCAGCCAACATTGCAGATAGGGATATGCATGTGAGTTAGACTCCTGACATGAGTAGATGTTTGTTTTTATGATTTGTTTTGTTTCTTAAAGTGACAGTGTTTAAAATGTTTAGTGTCACTAATGGAAAAATAAACCACTGAAGGTTGAGGGCTGAGTGCCCCTTGTGTGTCCACACGTATTTGTCCCCCTTTTCTACAAATGAAACCCTAGAATACTGTGTCGCGAAGAGCCTGAGCAAACGGCAGCGCTACACAAAGGGAGCTATTTGCCACTATACAGTATATATATATATATATATATATATATATATATATATATATAGCAAATGGAAATATTACTGTATGTTCATTTGCATGTCTTAGACAGGTCTGCAACCCTGTCTTTCACCATTATCGCCCAGCACACAGCACTTCCACTGCAGCAAGGGATTCTTTGAAATGACATGCAAATGAGCACACAGTGCCAACTTTTGTCTCAAGCTTATATTACATGAGCAACCCTTATGCCAATGCATGCTGCTTTAAACACAGCTTTTAAGCATAGGCTGGGGTGAGATGCAAAGCCAATAAAACCACTCACAGACATGTTTCAACCTTGATGGGTATCATCAGCGTGAGGTTGGTTGTGCTAGTGTAACGCCTGTATGCCCGCAGACCTGGCCAGTCCCCAGTACTGAGGTGGGTAAGGGTATAACACGCATCCACAGCAGTGAGGGCGTGCCCGGAGTGGGGTAATGCGTTGCCGGGCCTGGTAAGAAAGGGTTAACGTATACTTGCAGAGTCCGGGGTGCCAGAGATCGGATAGTAATGTCCGTGTGCCAGAGTTCAAGGATTGGAGAGAGCAGCATAGTGATGTCCGTAAGCCAGTGTTCAAGGGTTGGAGAAAGTAGCGTAGTGAAGTCCGTAATCCAAGGTTCAAGGGCAGGAGAAAGCAGAGTAGTCAAATCCAAAGCAGTACACAAGTTCAAGCCAGGGGAATCCAAACAGGAGCAGGGACAGGAACCAGCGCTGAAACAAACAAGGGAGCTAGGCATAGACACTGCACACACAGGAGTCACAGGAAAGCTATGCAGAGCAATGAGTAAGAGGACAGAGTGGGGTTATAAAGGAAGGGGAACCAATAGGGGAGAGAGGAGGAGCAGAGGGTTGAGTGAGAGTTTGCAGGGATAGGTCTGAGAGAGCAGGGGAGGAGACGGGAATAATTAAGAGATATGGCTTGTAAGCCATGGGGGGCTGAGCAGGATGGCAGTTAACTGGAGCGTGTGCGCGCGCCCTCTGTAAGGGTACTGTGCGCGTGCACCGCGCGTCACAGAGCGTGAGGGACGCAGCACCGCGGGGGCGCTTGGCAAAGGGGGCGAGAGGGACAGAGAGGCGGAGGAGCAAGGTAATATGGAGGTTGGGGGAATAGAGACACGCCGGGGGCCGCGGGTGCCGCGAATGGGAGCAAGAGATCGTGATAGCGCGCGCACACTGCGGAGGACGCGCACGTGACCTGAATGCGCGTCAGGGTATGCCAACCGCGCCGCAGAGGGACGGCCGTGAGGAAAGGAAGGGAGAGAGTGAGGACGCAGGGAAGAGGGAGGGCTAGAGGCAGTGGAAACAGAGGTGACGGGGACACGCTGGGAAGCGCGAGTCTCCCGATCCGTCACAGCTAGCTATGCTGGTTTGAGACTAAGAGTAGGTATTCACCACACTTATTAAGGTTATGGTGGGAAAAAAAGTGACAAAAACCCTCCACAGTAAAGCATATAGCAAATGGAAATATTACTGTATGTTCATTGCATGTCTTAGACAGGTCTGCAACCCTGTCTTTCACCATTATCGTCCAGCACACAGCACTTCCACTGCAGCAAGGGATTCTGGGAAATGACATGCACACAATGTGTCATCTTTTGCCTTGAATATCCATTCACATGGAGCCCATTTAAGCTGATGCATCGCCGTTCATACAGCTTTTAAACACAGCATGGGACTAGCAAAGCAAGTACAGACCACTCACAGACATGTTTGAACCTTGATGGGTATCATCAGTGTGAGTTGGTCTATACTTGCCTTGAAATATTTCTAGGCTGGGTATCAGTTATGTATTATCAGATAATACTTACTGCATTTATTTTTACTATATTAAGCTTGCATTCAAAATCCTACATGTGTTTTTTTAATACATCAGTTGTGTAGTATTAGATAATATGTGCTGAATTTTCTTTATTCCCCTCTCTCTATGCCCTTTTTAATGAGTTTTAATGTATTAAGTGTTCTTGGATTGCTATAGCAACGATTTACAGAAATACAGGACTTCCTATTTTGAAATAGGTGGCCATAGTGTTAACCCCGAGGAAGCAGGATTTTTGCTGATTGATCACAGGAGAATGGATTGATTGATAGCTTAAATAATTAAATGTCCTTAAGGCTAAACTACTGCATCTATTAAAACAAAAACATTGAATAAAAAAATGCAACCTGTATTGCAAATTTAAAACAAATGTCACACTGGCTATTTTTTGTGAATTTGAGTTTAGCAGTGCATGTCAACCACATAAAAAGCTTAAATATGTTACTTGGGTTGCAAGCCAGTCGATATAATATTTAATTTATATTTCAACAGTTCTGTTTTTATGTTCTATTGTATTAAGTACTGTGTAAATACCAATTCAGTATAATGTTTTGGGAACTTTATGTCTTGGATGGCTATTCTTTTTGTAAATGAAGAAAATAATATTTCACACAGCATCTCTTTTTTTTATTTGCTACTGTAGTCAATGTGGACTTGACATTTTATGTTGTCTTCCTCCATCCATTATCTTGCTACTAAACACAAAATGGATTTGCCCCAGGGTTTGGAGCAGTTTTTGAATTGTGACTTGTTGCACATTGAGTGTTTGAGTGTCACCCTGTGGGATGCAGGTTAGAAATATGCACTGGAATGCAAAATTAGCAGTTACTGGAAACCAGAAGGCCCCATTAGCCATAAAAATGAGTCAGATAGTAGACTTGAATTCCAATTGGTTTGTGCTCATCTGGTTTGTGCTTACCACTGATATGCACAATCTGACTGACTCTCAAAGGATCTCATGGATCTATCAGCTTTTAATTCATATATCAACACGCGCCAGTGTCATAGTCCTGATCGTTTCCTACTTAATTGCACAGTAGCTAACATTCTGTTTGCAAATATATATATAACAAATATATATATCAAACAGAATACAAACAGTGCACCTTTAAACAATTATCTAAATAAATGATTTTAAATATATACCACACAGTGAGAGGTGTTGAACCTTACTGTTAACTGTCCCTACACAGCCTGTTGCCAATTAGGTCCACGGCTCCACAAATGCCATATGTAGAGAAATGTCCAAAGAATGACCTAGGCGCAAAACATGTGGAGAGAAGAAAAAGAAGGGAGGGAGAGAGATAATATCATAGGATAGTATGTCCAAACACAGATATCTTAAAATGGTGAGATATGCACTTACAGTGATATAGATCTCTATGAGCCTTTAGTCCACCCCTAGGACTTGGAACACAGCTTGGAGATTTATATGCCAAAGGGGAGGGAATCTCCCACACACTGACCAATGCAGCAACAGGATCCTCTGAGTAGTGGCATGTTTACCTAGACAGGTGATTCCCATCTCAGGGAGAAACCCCAATAGGGAGATAGGTAGAGAAAAACACACTATAGTGTAAAATCATTTAATACAAAAATGAATAAAAATACCACCCAGGTAATGCACTCACATGCTGACAGATATTATCGCGCCTTTGAGAGTGTTATGCCTTAGTCTCTCACACTCAGTCCTCTGGTGTCTATTGCCGGCGTTCACACACAGTCACTTCCGCGTTTCGTCGTGTGATCTCGTAGCTGTGACAACACCGCGCAATTTCACGGGATCTTGGCTTTCATCTCTCACCGGCTCTGACTCCGTGGTACACAGTCTCACACTGTTTTGGCTTTCACTCTCTCACAGGCAGTCTGTCACTGTGCTTACGCTCACCCTTCGCGTTTCTCAGGGGATGATACCTACATGTATATATAAGAGACACATTTGCAGCTGTTGTGGTGATGTTTTTGTGAAACTGTACATTCTGGCTTTATTTTGGTATACACGAGTTCAAGTCTCAGCTAAGGAAACCTATTAGTTTCTGTCTTGTTTCAATGTACGCTGTTCACAAAATAATTCTTAATAAAAATGAAAAAGAAAATTCAACTTGGAAAAGTTCACTAACACGGTTAGTTTTCAAAGCTGTTAACATTTTCATACATGGGACTATTGTCACTGATAACTGAACCTGTGTCAAAACTCATCTATAAATGTGTTGCTTGAATGATGCCTCACAGCATTCTACCCTTCAGTCAATTCAAAATGCTACTGTGAGGATAACCTCACTCTCCTTTCAATCGGTCCCTGCTGCTCTCCTCCTGACACTCTCTGTTGGTTCCCTATTAAACTCTACATTCAATACAAAACTATTTTCTCTCTTCCAAGTATCCAATGCCCCTCCCTATATCTCAGTATAATCTCTCGATATAGCCCTACTTACTTTCTAAGCGCTGCACAGGCTGTCTTCTCTCTACCTCCCATGTCACAATAGCTCGCTCACAACTATAACCCTTCTCACAGGCTGCACCTTACCTCTAGAACGCCCTCCAAATGTCCACCAAGTACCTTCCATCTCTAACTTCAAAAGCCAACTGAAAATACTTTTGGATGACCACTACTCACTAAACTAATGTACACTCTTATACACACCAACTAATACAACCAAATATACTTCTACTATTTATGTTAGTCTCCCAACATGCCAATTAGATTATAAGCACTTTGGGTCAGGAGGTTCTTTCTCCCTATGTTACATGTATTGTAACAGTATTGTCATGCAAACATGCGTACTGTACCTAGTTGGAGATAAATATATATACAGGTCATGCATATGTACATATATGATATGCACAACTCATATACAGAACAGTTTTATTTTATATTTTCATTCCAAACAATGAATGTTTGCCTCTTATTTATCAATATTGTTTTATGTTATATCAAAATGTTTACAGAAACTAAGATTATCCAGTTTTAGATTTGAGCTAAGCTTGCAGATACTGTATGTAATAAGCTGTGTTACATGTGATGGGGGAGGGGTGCCAAGCGAGAAATAAAGGGGTCATCCCCATTAGGCACCCCCTTCCACTGTCTGGGAGGTTAGGGGTAACCAGAAATATACCGACACTACATATGTTCCCCTGCTTCACAACAAAAAAGGTATGTCCCTTGGTTATCATGTTCCCACATTTAGAGGGATTAAATGTATTTTTATTCCCCTGCCTCAGGGCAAACTGTGTTCTATTTGCTAGACGTGTATATTGGTACAATTGTTGGTGTTTGTACCTTTACAGTGTATGCACCAACCATATACACTGAGATCAGGTCGGGAGGGAAAGGGTTAATTGCATTTACATGTTTATGGACCTTTGTTCCCTTTCCCACCTTTTCAGTCTCCATTTTGCAGTATCCCCATAGGTTGCCATTGGAGCTCCATGTAGTCCCATGGAGATTCCACAGATTTGGGCCCGATACCTGAGAAGACCTGCAGGTGGCGCCCGAGAGGAGGAGCGGAACTTCCCCATTGAAAGTGAATGGAGTAATGTGTTTCAATGGGGATTCCTCGAGTCCGACCTCCGGAGACGAGCTGGCAGCCAGCCAAACCGCAAACCTCGAAAGCGGATACAATGTCTTTAAAAGAGCTTTGATCACGTAATTGGTGTGGGATCTTGGTCACGGCCAAGTTCAAACTCATTAAAATTGTATCTCCGGTCCTAGGGCAGCTAGCGGGTTAATTATTTTTGCCCCTATCTCAAGGGGACCCCCTTACTGGACCACAACAGGGTCCGACGGTCTATGATGGCGAGAAAGGGTCGCGCTGATCATGAGGGTCCCACCATTGCCCGCAATGGCGGAGAAAAGTCGTGTGGCTTTTAAACATTAAGTGTAAAACAGTCTAAAGTGTAAATCCATAACTCCGGTTCCGTAGGGACCAGAGGGCTGGGATTTGGCCAACATGTAGTCACTGCTCCGTCATGACTGCATGACAATTTCCAGCCCTCTCCCCTCAACCGAACGGAGTAGGGTTAACTGTGAAAAAGTATGGGTTGGCCATTGACTCCAATAGTAGCGGAGGTCCCATTGAATCCTATGGCGGCGCCGGCCCATGCATTTCCTATGGCAGCGCCGGTCCTATTGATTCCAATGGAGGTAAATGCCACGAGGTAAACGGCAAAGTTAAAAACTGTGAAAACCTGGAACCCATAACTCCGGTTCTATAAGGACCCGAGGGCTGGGGTTTGGCCACCATGTAGTCATCGTTCCGGCATGACTGCATGGCAATTCCCGACCCTCTCTGGGCAACAGAACGGAGTATGGTTACTTGTTTAATTTGGGTTTTTGCCATTGACTTCAATGGCAGAGAAATGCAACTTCTGTAAATGTGCATTTATAGTCATTTATTGTAACTCCGTTTCGGTGGGTCCCAGCAAGCTGAAAATTGGCCACCGTGTAGAATCCTCTCCGGCATGAGGATCTGGCAATTTGTAGCCCGCTCGGCCCAGCCGAACGGATTATTTTAATATATATGTGATGGTGAAAATATACTGTATCTGGTGCCTAGTAAAAAGCCCGCGAAAGATACTTACCCTGCACTATGTTAATGTCCAAGGGGGCGCCCATATGTCTACACCAGGGCCCCTGATCAAAGGCTCCCCCACCCTGATTGTATATGCTTGGGCGGGGAAGAGCAGGACTTGAGTAGTTCTCTAGGTGTTATAAATCACACTTGCAGACAAAGGTTTTCCTGTCCAGATCCTCTTCTGGCAGACTCAGAGGCGCCAATTCTTTCGTGTCGGGTTAGGAAAATGAGACCCAAAGTAAGGAATTATGCACATGTGTCAGTTACCTGGTGGCAGGTATCAAAGTGCTTCCCACGTTAGCTGGCAAAGGGTCATTGGGTGCAGGTAATTGTTAACCAGTACCTGACACCCAATGTTAAGGGATAGGACTTAAATCCCATATAAACGAGTGTAATCCCTATGCCCAGTGTCTTCGTTACAACATCTGAATGATACATGATTGTCTGATGAATTGCCAAACCAGATCCTGATTGCTTTATTGCCCATTCCCCAAAGTAAGTGTATATATCCTGTGTATTATTTGTATATTCTGTGTGTTCACCTTTTTCAAGGAATAAACTTTCTTTATTATATCGTAGGCGCATTCGATTCAACCCAGTGATTTTGGTGTTGTATTATAACCCTGCACAAGCTACCATACAAAAATGGTGATAAAACATAACATTTGACTAAAAGCTAAACCAAGTTCCCTCATGTGCTATCAGTTATGCCTTAAAGTGGCTTTATCAATTATCTATTAACCATTATATCCCATACCATTAGTGGATTATATTGTCAATATTTGCAGTCTGAAGATTGCAATTAACTTGAGCTCAGGATTATCAAACAAAAAGGGCAGAAATAATTTCCACCTTGTCAAATCCAAACTCCTTAATGGTGCTAAATGCAACATACTAATAAGTACTGCCCTTGTTTTTGTCTCCAAAATATCTCAACATCTTCTGATTTATAGGGGGCAGAGGAGGTGGATGAAGGGGCTAGTTACCCCAGGGTGGGTGGCTAGGCCTGCCAGGAAGGTTGCGGGAGGAGTTAACCCCTTCACTACAATAGTGTTTGAAACCGCTATGGTAATGAAGGGGTTAACACCCACTACCCACCCGAGAGGCCTAACCACCCACCCGAGAGGCCATTACCCCCTTCACCCAATCCCTCAACCCCCAACAAACATTAAAAAACACAACATATCCATATCTGGATAATAGTAATTTTGCCCATTCAAAATAAAACATTACACTGTCAGCATAAAGTAAATAAAACTTCTACTTACCCCTTCCAGGATGAAGGCCGTCCTCATCACTGTCCTCCCCATCCATGTCCCCCGTGGGCAGCAACTGTACAATCAAAATACAAACTAATGGCCCCGAACATCTTAATCATCTTAGCAGTTAGTAACTGCTACAGTAATTAAGCGGTTAACCACCTGGGAGGCCTAACCACCTTCCCCGGGACAACTACCCCCAACCTCTACCCATTGATTGTCACAGTGGTACATCATGCTCATATAATATGGGCATGTTTAGCCACTATGGCAGTCAATGGGTAACCTAAAAAAAAGTACGGCACCAAAAAGACACAACAATAAAAAAAGAAGAACCTAAACAAGACAACAATTAAATAAGCCATGCACCTAAACAACACAAAAATTAAATAAACCAATCACCTAAACAACACAACTAATAAATAAATCAAGGACCTAAACACAAATATGCAATAAACAAATCGCCTTAACAAAACAACTATTAAATAAACCATGTACCTAAACAACACAACAATTAAATAAAATCAAGCCCTACAAATACATAACAATTAATTAAAAACAAGAAAAAAAATACAAAATATAACAAATAAAAACAGGCATTTGTCAAAAATGTATTGCCTGTCACTGTATTTATCTATAGCCAAAAATGGGCATAGATAAACACATTGTCAGTTAATGGGACACCTAAAAAATAAACACAATTATAAAAAACAATCATCAAAAAACAGAATTAGAAAAAACAAGCATAAAAAACACAATTAGAAAAACTAAACAGCAAAAATACAGAATAAAAACACAAGAATAAAAAAAACAATTAACAAAATACCAAGAATCAAAAATTCACACTGAAAAAAATATGCAATCAATGTTTTTCTTATTTTCGACGTCTTCACCATCCAATTCCGAGTCCATCAGCAACAGCGGGAACCTCTTGACACTTGACGCAATGATACTCAACAGCGCAGTAAGTTCATCTTCTTCTTTATCTTCTTCTTTATCTTCATCTTCTTCTTTATTCTTTCGTCTGTTTTCTTTCTTCATCTGTATCTTCATCTGTCCTTTGTAATCCATTTAAATCCACAGGATGGATGTTGTCCCGTCAGCGTCTTAAGTAAAATGAGATGGGACAGGCATTATATAAGGCCAGTGACATCAGATTTTAGTGTCAGATGGTACAGCTCAAATCCAATTAAATGCTGTACATGTGACAGGGTTCCTTTTTTTTAAGGATGTGATGTCATCTTCAAGGGAGGAACATCAATCACATCCTTAAAACAAAATGGCTGCCATCACATTATACTACAACCAATCAGATTTTGAGATATACCATCTGAGGCATCACATGGTACATCCCCATTCCATTTGGTTGAAGAACCATGTGACATGTTCTATTTTTTTAAAAGAATATGACATAATTTTTAAGCGATGGCTACCATCAAATGGTACTGGAACCAATTGGATTGTGAGATATACCATATTGTACACTTACAATCCGATTGGTTTCAGTACCATGTGATGGCAGCCTTTTTTTTAAGGATGTGACGTACCTTTATTGAAGATGATGTCACGTTTTATTTTAAATAGGCAAATTAGCTATTATCCATATATGGATAATAGTAATTTTGCCCATTATTGTACTGTAATGTAATGGTTGTTGGGGTTAGATGGGGTGCCCATTAATTCCCATTGGGGTTATCTTTTCTCCCATTGAGGGCATTGGTAACCACACTGGCGATGAATGGGTGTATTGGCGAATATTGTGTTTTAATGTTATTGTGGATAGTGAGGGAAGGTAAAAGTGGTATTTTGCCCATGTTTATGCCTACCAGGTGGGTAGTGGGAGGTGTTAACCCCTTCATTATCTTAGTGGTAGTAACCACTATGGTAATGAAGGGGTTAACTCCTCCCACAACCCTCCCTGCCCCCGCAAGGCCTAAACACCTACATGGACCAAATACCACCTTCACCCACCCTGCTACCCACAATAAACTGGTAGTTACCACTTCATTGCCTTTGCGGTTGGCCGCTAAGGTAATGCAGCTGCCAGTAAATTTATTTTTATTGCATAGAATTGAAGCCAGGAGTCTCCAGAGCTGGTAATAATGTGTATCAACTCCAGAGACTCCCGGTTCAATCCGATGCAGGAAAAATGCAGTTTATTTCTATGTCCTTCTCTCAGATCCCATAACTCCACCCTAGAGCTGTGAGATGAGATCTTAGATAAGCTCACTATTTCAGAGCCCCGATGAGTTTCTCGCGGCTACTAGAATAGCGTGATTTGATCGAAATGGCGCTATTTAGATTTTTGAAGCTCCGGCTCAACATTTTTGCCCAGGAGGGAGAACTCTCTGGAAAATGCACTCCCCATATGAGTTTGGCAAGTCATCGAGGCTTTCTGAATAGCATCCTTACAAAATTGTGTGAGAACTGCTCAAAAACCTTGATGAGTTGGTTATCAAACCTACAAGAATAGGCCCCTGTGAGTGCTATTTACTCTCTCAGAGTTCTGTGCTTTCCTAAACCTCTTTTGACTCTTCCTCCCAATTGAGGTCAGTGGCAAATATTCAGCTTTATGTTATTCTATTCTGCCATGTTGTTCAATCCCTGCAGCAGGGAGTTTTCAGAGATACTCTTTCCCATGTAAAAATTCATTTTAGGAAGATCCTTTAGGAAAATATGCTTATGGTAAAAAAAAAAAAAACTTTAGGGGGCTTTAGAGGGGATTGCTTCTTTACTTAATAGAAATTGCTGCATTGGTATATGTTTCTATTTACTAGTTTAGGTATAATGCCCTACAAATTAAAGTTCAGACGATTCAACTGAAATGAAATCCCATATAAATGACTAATGTACAGTATCAGCAACATTAACTGGGGACATGTCCTTCTAGAGGTAACAGGCTGAATGATGCAGCACAACCTTTCCAAAGAGAGGAGAACACCATTAGTCTTTTATTTACATGCTGATCAGACAATTGCAACAATGAGGGGATTTCATTTTTTAGCTGAACTAAGCTACTCTCATCTGAAATATGAAGCCAACATTAAAATTACAGTTTACACTAGATTCTGCACCTTAATGTTGATATTTTGTTTAACACTGCAGCTGTGATCCTTTACTCTTTCATAACCTAGGGGCTTGTACCAAACTACTACTGTATAAAGCGAGTATTTATTTCTTTAAGCAGCGATGGTGTCTTTAATATTATACATACTAAGTAGCATCATACACCTGTAAAAAATAAAATTAAAAATCCGAAAACAAACATTCATGCAAGCCAAATAATTTGGTATCCCCCACGCACAGTTTCCCTATCCCAGTTATCCCAGGCTGTGAAAGCACAGTAAAAAAAGGAATATTGTCAGCAGGCTGAGAATAAACTGGCTTTCCAGTGCACAAATTCATAAATTAAACTTTTATGTTATTGACACTTGCTATTTCCAAGTGAATGTTCCTGCATCAGTGAGATCTGTTTAATATAGGATTGTGATTACATGAACCTGACCTTAAGTCTGTTCTCTTTGTCACCCCTGCTGTAGCCTGACATTAAGCAATGTGAGTCCCTGGAAATCACCATCGCAATGTCCATTTGCAGAGTTCACTGAAAAGAAAGCTCATAAACACTGAGCGATAAAATTGTACAAGATTAAAGAAAATGAAACAAATTAATTAATAAACCTTTATTTATTAAATGTCATTCAAGGAGGGTGTTCTCATAAATAATGCAATCATTACTTCTCTCCTGAGACTTTGTGGAAATAACTTGATGTTGGTCTGTTGCCACTCATGAGATTACCCTAGGTCAGTAGAGACTTATAAACATAAATAGTTGTTATGATGGTCCCCCATGGCATAGCGCATAGTGATATATATAATTTGGTTTGATGATAGAAAGTAGATGATGCAAAGTACAAAGGATGTCATAGAGAGGTCTATCAGCTTCAAGCACTTAAAATATCAAGGGGTCATCTGTCAGTAAGCAAATAATGCAAGTTTACCTACAGGCTTATACACCAGGGAGTAGTAAAAAGGCTGCTACCTGCTGAGAAGGCATGATGTTTTATTTAACATCCTATCATGGATATCTTTCTTTTTCTGACCAGATTGGATTGCTTTCTACCCTTGCTTTTGAGTGCTCCCCCAGCAAAGATATTCTGTTAACTGCTGCTGAAGTCATCATAATTTAGATTAGATGACAGATATCAAATGCAGTTTTCTTTCTAACACTGTGCACTATGCACACGTACGATCTGAGTGCCCTTCTGAGAACTCTTAAGATGGTTCAAGGCCCCAAACATTATATATTTGACGGCAATAACCCCACCCTCCCCCATTTATTTAGCTTTTTTAATCTACATATGTAGCAAGACTCTCCGTGACTGCGAGGAAAAATGTGGATGATCATGGCATGAATGTGGCACCCTTGCAGCCACAAGGACATTGAGTCTTACTGTCTGTATGGATTAACGCTGTGGGGTCCGTGCTTTTGATTGGGACTTGCAGGGTTAATCCTTTGCTTGATTGGCTTTGAGCTGGGCAGATAAATATTGTTACTCACCTTTCAGATGGGCATTACCCTCTCGTTTTTTATTATTAATTTTGACATGGATTTAAAGCAGAGGGTCTCCATAGCTGAACCCCATTAATTTCACGTCAGGGGGGGCCGCGCTTTCCGAGGTATCTTCCACAAGTTTAAATGTCCCACATCATGGCCCACATGACCAGGACATTTAAACAGCGCTGAGATACAGTACCTGCATCCCCCATGGAGCTCTAAACCTCAGGTAACAGGGGGTCCCCAGACCTGAAATTAATTGGATGCAGCTCCAGAATGCCGCTGCTTCAATTCTATGTACACAATTATAATAAAAAGCAAAACAACTGCTGTGAGAGCTGTGCGGAGAGACAGAGAGAGAGATTTCTTCTCTCTGCTCTTACTGTACAGCTTTTACAGACTGGTGGGTGGCCCAGTAGAATTAACGCTGTGGGGGTCCCATTCAGAAGCAGGGACTCCCGCTACATTAATCCTTCTGGTAAATTTGCTGTCCTCCCGGCAGTGAGAGCTGCAGCTGCGATGCGGCTGTGAGGCCACCGTGCTCCAGCCGCATTAGCCACTTCAATTCGCAGTCACAAAGATTGTATGTCTTGCTACATCTGTAGTTGATGAATTAATACATGAGTCTTCACTCTCAAATTTTTTGATAGACTGTAAGCTCCTTAGAGAAAAGTTTCCTTTTTCCCAAATGTTTATGTTGATGTTTACTTTATGTTTGGTGCCCTTACAGTATACCAGTATTGTAATTATAATAATATTATTCGCTGCAGTTTGTACTATGTGCATAGAATGAAAAAATCCCCAGTGTAATGTCCTTTAGTGCATGAAACTGCATGAGAAAATATTGAATGCACAGCATGCTCTTTTGTGCCTTGTAAATTGCTTTAAATGTGTGGTCATTCCAACATATCAATTATGTTGACCTTCTAGGATCTGGTCACTGATAAAAAATTTAATAATAAAGCTGCTAGCAGAGCATTGCATGCATTGCCACTTGCTCAAACATTAGTTTTGTTATCAAACTTTGATGGGAAATATGCATATAGGTGATCCTCACAATGGCTCAGACTTACTAAAGGGTGTCAAGCCAAAGGGGACATTAGTAGACTATATAGTGTGCTAACATTTAGCATCACTTAGCAAATTGTTTTTAAAATATACTAATGATTCCTCAAAAATACTATGCAATTTCATCATCATAAAGTGGTCTTTCTATTTACCACATATTTGAAGTACATGTGTTGTTTGAAACATATCAGACATGTGGCCATTGCAGAGTCATATCTACTGTTTTTTTTACCATGCTGTCTAATGGTTTTTGGTATTCATTTTTAAGGAAACCATTGACGCATGGTTTAACTACATGAAAGAAGAAAAAAAAGCTTAGAACAAACAATCTCTAGTAATCCTATAATTGACATTAACAAAGCAGCCATTGGAAATAGTTGGAAGACAAAGATGCTGTTGCCAAATCACTGATCCATTAAGTCCATTCCTTCACAGCCTGCAAAATTCATAGATTGATAATCTGTACAGCAATTCTTGAAAAATTATATTGTGGCTGGATCTAGACTGTATAACAAAAATACTTTTGTTAAAAAAAAGTATAGACGAAATACAATTGAAGGATGAACGTTTACAACTAAAGTATAGTATAGCATAAAGTATGCTTTGTGTGTGTGAAAAAGTTTTTTAAAAAGCTATTTTGCAACTTGTTTATCTCTCTCTCTATATATATATATCTATCTATCTATCTATCTCTATCTGTCTCCCTATTTGTCACCATCTGTCTCTATCTGTCTCTGTCTCTCTATCTCTCATGTCTGTACATTCCTCTGAGATAGATTGAATGGCCGTTATCACGGGAGACCAGGTTTTTCAGCACCTTTTCCTTCCGGGATCATCTGATTGAACAAGACATAGCAGTAAAATAGATTGTAATTTATTCCAGCAAAAAAGACAAAACACACACAAGCACACCACAGATTAGTAAAATGTAAATCACAATATTTAATAAAGGTCACTATGACCACAAAATACAAAGAATCACTTGATAAAATGCACAAAACAAAAACACATATGAAATATATACTGTGTTTGGTAAATCTCAACCTGTGAATACCAAACCAAAGCATAACTCCAGTGAAATACATATAACTAGTATCTATATAGATAAAATAGCATCCACGCAGGGTGCTCAATAACCACAACCAAACGAAGCATTGATTGCGAAACCAGTACGGGTCACAAGAGAGGCAGTACTGCGCAGTCTCCCTTTGACTGAAACGGGATTCCAGGAAGAGGTTGCAGAAAGGTAATTTCTGCTGTGTGTTCGCGTGTCCGGACAGTTCTGCGTCCACACTGAGCCCCTGCTGCCACCTCTTGTGATCAGTTTTGTTACCCTCATTTGGACTTTTTTTTTTTTTTTTTTTGAGGTTATTGAGCACCCTGCATGGATGCTATTTTATCTATATAGATACTAGTTATATGTATTTCACTGGAGTTATGCTTTGGTTTGGTATTCACAGGGTGTGATTTACCAAACACAGTATATATTTCATAATTGATTCTTTGTATTTTGTTGTCATTGTGATCTTTATTAAATATTGTGATTTACATTTTACTAATCTGTGGTGCGCTTGTGTGTGTTTTGTCTTTTTTGTCTTTTGGAACATTCCCTTAGGAGTTTTCCATTCATAGGAGCATTGTGAGGAGTGGCTCCTACACACACTGCTGCAAGCGTATTATTTACTTTAAAGAGACAGCACGAGCGCAAGAATCCTTTATGTGACTTTCTAATTTATTCCAGCATTTGACATACACACAAAGTAACACAATTTACACTGTTAACACACTTACTGGGAACGGGGCTAACGAATAAAATCTTCCTTTAAACGAAATTGTCACAAACGACCTCTGTAGGAGCCCTTTCCAATGACTGGGAGGTACTCACGAAAGTCCTGGAACGCAATTCGGCATGCAATCCCAGCCGCAATCAATACGTCCTCAAAAAGCGGGACTTAGAAACTTTTCTCTGTCAAAATCTTTGAAGCCGGCTCACGTCTATAAGACATAGAGCATATTTGAATTTGCCACTGATGGTTTGCCGCTTGGAATCTGAGATCCTGATTGGCTGCAAGGTTTCTTATGGGTTTCAGAGTCCCATTCAGAAACCACTACAACTAATCAGTGCGTTGGAATTCTCCTGCTCGCCTGTCACCGATTTGCCAGTATTGTAATGCAGGGTTGGCACCGATTTGGACTCTGCTAATGGGAATGCGCCAACCTTGCACCTCTGCCTCTTAGCATATCGAGCCCACCCGCTGTCCAGGCTATGCAGAGTCTGGGGCAGGGCAAATGGTTGCTGGATAGCCTTTTGTTAGCTCAGGACGGAGGTACTCAGGTATAACAACAGTACGCTAAAAAAAACTAACTTTGTAGGTTTTACACTAGAAAAACTTTGACGTACAATTTTAACGCAATTTCTACTCACTTTTTGTGATGCACATGAAACAATTTTTTTAGTACATATTATTTACATATGTGTAATTGGTATTAGCACAGCTCTGGCTCTTTTAACACCTGTTTACACCAAAGTATGTGACTGAAAAACAATACTGATGCTTACCGCACACACTGAAAAAAAAAAGAAAATATCAGTACATACTGTAGATGTGCACATACACACTTATGCACACATGTACACACTCACTCATGCACACACACACGTTTAGTTTTTTGGGGGGGTCATTTTAACACCAAATATTTCATTTGCGACTAAGTACATAAACCCACAGTGTTTTCAAACATAATCAATTTAATATGTATTTTTTATGTTGGGATGGCCCTATAATGTAAATATTTTCACATATATTGCTTACAATTACGGTATGCAAGGTATATTTTAAAGTACTTCTAATAGTGCTATACATTTCTACACAATAAAATGAATAGAGTTTTAATTTTTAAATATAGCACAGGGTGCCATAATTTATAATTTTACCAAAACTACCACTGTTTAGTAGATTTGCAGTATTAACTTAAATAAGAAAAATACTAATTTAGAGTTGTTACATGGCTTTTTGTTGTAGGGCAACTGATTTTATTGAATTCTTTATGTATATCAGTTTATGTTGTGTATGGATTTTGTGGCTAATTGCATAGAAATGTCTAAATGTATTATACAAATGTTTATTAATGTTCTTCCTATGTAGAAAGATACATTCCGGCTTTATGCGGACCAATAGATGACTTGAATCTTATGCAGATCAATATCAGTGTGCATTATAAGCCAAATCAATGTTTTGCAGAAGTGTATACAGATCAATAATTTTTTTGTGCTGTATGTGGTACAGTGCATATCTGTGATACATAGAAAGAATTGATATTCATACAAAATGCAGGTCAAAGCACAGCTGTATAAAAATAACATCTATATACTTCATGCAGAGTTATTCTATACAAATACAGAGATGTCAACCTCCATAAACCAAAATCTGTACAATTTTGGGGTTCTGGAGAAAATAAATTGTCACTTCAGTTATAAAAGGAGTGTTTTGTGATCAGGGATATGACATTGAAGCCTATGCTAAAAATCAGTAAAACTGGCTACAAATCACTGAAACTCACAGAAAATCAGTGAGAGATAACTTGTCTCTTTAGTAGGGATGGGCAGGTGCTCTAATTCTGTCCCCGCAATCCCAGGAGAAATGAATCGAACCAAATGCAGCTGGGATCAATAGGAGATCCTCAGAAGTGCGCAAAATGTGGTTAAGTAACATTATGTTACCTACAATAAGTAACAGATTCTCTCACCCTCAATCCCAGGAGAAATGAATCGAACCAAATGCAGCTTGGATCAATATGGGATCCTCAGAAGTGCGCAAAATGTGGTTAAGTAACATTATGTTACCTACAATAAGTAACAGATTCTGTCTCACCCGCAATCCCAGGAGAAATGAATCGAACCAAATGCAGCTTGGATCAATAGGGGATCCTCAAAAGTGCGCAAAATGTGGTTAAGTAACATTATGTTACCTACAATAAGTAGGTAACAGATTTTATTTTTTCTTCATTTAATGGGGGTCTTCAAAGCTAATCATGTGCAAAAATTAGGTCGATTAGCAACACCACCATCGTTACATTACCTGCATTTTCCAATACAGTGAACATGTGCATTGGTGAAACTTTAAGGTGCGTTATTAAAGTAGCGTTATTAACAGAGATTTTCATGCATGTTCCCAAAAGCTAATGCAAATCGTGTTATAATATTGATAAATGTATAATTTTTACATTTATTAAAATGTTTTCTAAATTTTATGGTATGTTATGTAATAATAACTGTATAAAGTATGGGTGTATAATAATGTTTTATCCACACATACCTCAACAATATTAATTAATATTTAATTTATATTAATGTACAATTTTAAAAAATGAAGGAAGGACACCCTTCATTGATTTTAATTGTACATTAATAAATATGAAATATTAATTTAATATTCTTGAGGTATGTATGAATATGCATTATTGTTCACTCATACTTCATACAGTCATTATTACATTATATACAGATGCAGCAACGAGTATCCGAACACTTGCCATTCAGTTTGAATGGGACTGCCAGGGACCCCCGCTGTGTTAATCCGATGGGCCATTAGTCTGTCTGAAGAAATGTCACAGAAATGTTGCAGCATTACTGGGGTATTGCCCCAGATTTTCCCAGGCGAGTGTTTGGATACTCGTGGCTGCATCAGTACTATATTAATTCATATAAACAGGTCACTTTAATCACTAAACACAATAATTTCATTTATGATGTGTTTCAGACATTTATTTGATACATAATATATATCTTTGTATGACACGCATAACTTTTTTGTAGTGAAAGAGTTAAGTCCTAAATGCATTACATTGCTTTTAGGCTATGTGACGGTGATGTGGTAACCATGCTCACTAATAAAGATTAAGCCCGTTCGGTTACCTCTGACCCATGTATTGGGGTTCAGGAGTGTCAGCAATTGAGCCTAACTGTTGTATAACCACATTATAAAATTATGCGACAAAAAAGAATTTGTGTTTTTGCCTTTCCAGGAGTGCCAGCAAGCAGAGATTGCTGGGCTATGAGTTGCAAGCGTGGTTTTGCGGAGAAAGTGTTGTCAGAATGTCTGGGTAGTCAGGGTCCAGAGTTGCTAGATACCCCAAAAATGTACATTGTCCTGGCAAAATCTCCCCTTGAAAACACTTGCACGACTCACCTAGGATTCCCTGCTTCAGCATAGACCAGGAATGTATATGGGGCATAAGGATGTGAGGTGTCCCTGAAACGGTCAAGGGGTCCCTAGGTTAGGGGGGGGGATACCCAGTTAATGCCCAGGTCTAGGGGTATAGGAGTTCTGGGGGTACTCCAACCATAGATAAGGTTATGAGGAGTTTTAAAAGACTAAGTCTAGTTTATAGTGTGTGGGGATATGACTAGAAAGGAATAAAGTGCAGCTTCTAATTCTATTCCCCATAACCAGAAGACTTAGGAAAGTAAAGTGTATATTTTTATTAACAGATTATTTTAAAATACATATATGCTTTGTACACAGTATTATGAGCTGGGACTTTCAGGTCCAATATTCTGACAGGCCACTGGACTACCAAGTTGTCAATCCAGAATCGGACATGAAAGCCACGGAGGATGTCAGAGGTGTGAAGAACATTTGGGCAGGAGGTTTAGGCTCGAGCACCCACATCCTGGGATGAATGGAGGTCTTCGGGACTACCATTTGCCCCAGCAGACTGTGAGGAGCCTAAACCAGCAGGTGGCTTCTGAATACAAAGTGGCTAAAGTGGTAAGCTTGTGCATGCCATTGGCTGATTCAGAAGTCCCACTTGCCCGGCTTCAGAAGACAGGCATCGTTCTGATTGGTTGGTGAGAAAGTTCCCACACTGGGATTGGCTGTAGAATTTCATGAATTAACTCAGAAATATTATAAGAATCCCTCAGCCAATCCTGTGATCAGATTCTAAGCGCCAGAACAGTAGCATCAAATTTGAATGTACCAAAAGATGCTCTCTGAGAAATAGCAGCGAGCCAGAAATGTCAAGGCAAAAATTTTTATGTCCAGCTTTTTTTGGCCATGTTCTGAAAAAGGAATGTAGCGGTCGTGGCTAGGATTGCAAGGCAAATTTAGTTCCAGGATGTTTGGAGCTAACTCTCGGTGAAGTGATTTCAGGATTGTCAACACCTTTTTATACCGGGTTCATATGATTGAGCAAAGCAATGAGGTAAAATAAATTGTAATTTATTTCAGGAAAAGACATACACACAATGTAACACAATTTACACTGTTAACACACTTACTGGGAACGGGGCTAACAAATAAACTTCAAAAAGAAATAGTATGCGCAGTCCCAAGCTTCCCTCTGTATCTGTATAAAGATGTCTTTATCCTTCTGCTGCTCCCACTCTCCCGTGATCAGCGGGGTCAAACTGGAACATATACACATAAAGGAAGCGCAAAAGAGAAAAGAACCATCATTCAATCTTCCAAAGCTTTATAAATTGAATCAAAATAACAATATCACATAAAATACATGAATAAAAAAGATCACATAGTATCTGTAAACCCACACAGTCTATGTACAATGGTAAATTTTCAATTCAAACCCACAGAACTACAAATAGGTAAGTAGAGGGTGCAGAGGATTATATTACTGCTTACATATGAAGGAGAACACCCCTAGTGCTAGACTGCTGGGTGTCCGCAGCAGGCTGGGCTTCTGTCGTCACTTTCGCTCCCCGCTGCGTGATGATGTCACATCTACGCATTTCGTGTCATATGACGCTTCTTCAGGAGTTATGTACTACTTGCTCCCATGGTTGCTTTTTATAGCAAGACCGACATTTCCTCACTGAGCCCACCCGCTGTCCAGGCTCCACAGAGTCGGGGTTTGGGCAAATGGTTTATGGCAAATGGATAGCCCTGTGTTAGCCCAGGATGGAGGAACTCAAGTATAACTGCAGTACCCTGCCTGTTCTAACACCTAGTCATCCCTGAGGTTTTCAAGTCCAGACTCTGTACAGACCCATAGGCACAAAGCTTTGTAGCCACCTGGTCCCTCGGAATCCTAACTCCTAAATCCCACAGTTCATTCACAGGTTATCAGTACATAAAACTATTAAACATAACTCTTTTTGGTAGGAGTTTGCCAGGAGCATTGTGCTTTGATATATCCGAGAATCTCACTTGATTCCCGGATACATCTTTTGGGGTATCCCATAACTTTGGACCCCCGATACATACTGTAGCCACATTCTGTAAAGACTTTCTCTGGCAAATCCACCCTGAAATGTACAGCCTAGAAATCTCCTGGTCCTAGCACCCCGAGAAGGGCAAAGCACAGTCACAGCAATGCATTTCCGACATCTAGGTCCAAGAGTTGACACTCTAGTACGTTAACACATGGATCAGGGGTACCCAAGTGGGCTTAACCTTTATTAGTGAGCCTGGGTACCCCTTCACCATCACAAGGATCTCCGGAGGAAAGAGAGCGTTGGCATCAGGAACTTTATGCCGATTTGAGTTCCAGGACATTTTGGGCTAAATCCCGGTCAACCAGGCTTTTGTTTTACGTCCAATTCAACTATGAAAGTTTAGTTTTGTAGCCCAGACACCCAGTAAGTGTGTCTTTCTTATGCATTTTGTGTTCCTCTGTGTGTTTGCCTATTTTAAGTGAATAAACCATAATTTATTTAATTATCTCGTTGTTATCAATTAATGATCCTGGTAAAAAGGTGTAAACTGCCTGGTCTCCCATGATGTGACAGGCTTATTTACTGGTGGCAGAGGTGGGTCATTGAGCTCTGTTTTAAAATCCTGCGGGGTCTTCTAACATAGAGAGAAACTCGTAGATTGTGAGCTCTCAAAACAAGTAGTGACTTACACACGTTACACAAAAGCTAAGAAAGCACAGATTCTCTTTGTCACTTAGTTTAGTGCCACCAGGCAAAAATGGACAGATGGTCGTTCCTCAGGTGGATCATCACAGCTTTAGCAAATTTGTGGATGCATGGACAAAATTGATGGGTATCTGAAGATTTTTAAAATTCAGTGTCTACGGTATCGGGTGCAAGAATGGGACTGGGTTTTGTGGTTGTTGCCGCTATAGAACGGGGCTGTCCTGGAGACCCTCCAGGCCATTCCAGCCATGGACAGTAACGACTACCAGCACGTAAAAGCTTTGATTTTAACACAGTATGCCCTTACACTATAGGTTTACCGTGGCATGTTTATGATGGAGGAGAAGCGCCACTGGGAATCCTACATGCGATTTGCCTCAAGCATGCTATTGCATGGGACTCAGTGGGTGGAGGGATGTAAAGCCACCAAGTATCACAGTCTGTGTGACTTGATGTATGTTCAGGGAACAATTTATGCAGCAGTGTCCACCGGATTTGAGACTGGTTCTTTGACCACAAACCAAAGACTTGCCTGGATGCTGCTAACATGGATGATGAGTTAATCACCAGACGGGCACTATCCCACAAGAAGGGGTCTGCCCAGGAAGCAGACAATCCGGCTTGGCGACCAAAAGCACTCCCCAGTGGAAAAACAAAATGGCTGCAGAAGGTGCACCCAAGCCTGCAGAGTTTAAACACAGAGGAGGTGCTATCAGTGTAACAAGACTGGTCACCTAAAACCAAACTGTCCGGACCAGCCAAAGTCCGGAACTTCCCAACAGGGGCAACTTCTCCAGCTGCGAGGCCAGTCGCCAGCGTGCTAGTGGCACACACAGAGGAGTAGAGTGCAGCCGTCCAGCCAGCCCACAAAGTGAATTCGATGGTGGAATCTACACCGGCGGTTAATTAAACAGCCATGGCGATGGGGAGGCCATCAGATTGCACCAGCCAATGATGTCTGGCAAAAGCATTTGTGGCAAGTGACAACCTTGATAAAGTACACTTAGTACGAAACGCGTAGGTGCGTTTACCTGTCCGTTCCCTGTGTGGTTATCAGCATGCAATAAACCTAACACCATTTTTTCATTCTTGGAGTGGCCTGGCTGTTTCTTTTTCCTGATTGATACTCTCAGGATCCCCTGGCAGTGCGCCATCAACGCTCTCTACTCCTCTAGATCTTCACAAGATGGACCGCACGCCGCCAACGACACGAGTGCCCCCTTGGTAGTACAGGTAAAGAGCCATAGTGCCTTTTATTTATTCCTGCTTACCATGGTCATTGACCACTTATTCCTATAATACTGGTTGGGTTTGCAATACTGTAATCCAGTGAGGGTCTGGCTGACTCCACGTCTGTCCCACCAGTTATCAATCAACTTTATTGGGGGCACTCCATCGTTGTTAAGGTTAACCCATTGTGGACCTAAATAATACTGGATGTCCAACAAGGACTGGTCTCAATTGAGAGCATCACACCCATCCTGTTTCTATGTGATATGCAATCCAATGATGTCTGGCAAAAGCATTTGTGGCAAGTGACAATCGAAAATCTCCGAGCAGCCAGCTTGCTAGACTCCGGTGCCACTGTTACTCTGGTCCGACCTGATATGGTTAGACCTGAGGATCTGCTCCCAGGCACAAGGATGCTGGTGACCATGTCAGATGGAGGACCGCAGTCCATCCAGGTTCTAGATTGGGGTGCGGACGTGGCATGAGGGAGGTGGGGGTGTTGCCCAGGTTATATACTGAGGTGTTACTCGGTAACGACCAGGTGCATCTTACTTGTGTATTTACTGTGGAATTGGCTCCAGTTGCAGTGATTACCATGAGCTGGGCACTTGCCCAGGAGGATTTCACCATCACCCTGCATTTGGGACCAACGGTTCCAAGAGTCTCTGAGGAGACCAGGTAGATAAACCAGATGGAGTCGCGACCATGTACTGTATTGATTTACCTACCCCTTTACCTGTTCCCCTTGCACCTGACATAGAGACTAAGGGAGGGTGGCCAGAATTAGGGGCACAGTTTAGTGAAGCGGTGTGGTCTGATCCCAGCTTGCAGGGCATGAGACTTCCGGTGTCCAAGTCTGCCTTGGACAGTGGGTCAGAACGGTTCTTATGGCACCGTGTGATCTTCTATAGAGAGCAGGAATCTACCACTCCAGATAGAGTGTGGACTTGTAGGCGACAGTTAGTGGTACCGAGGAGTATAGGCAGCAGTTATTGCAGGAAGCCCACTCTGTACCACTAGCAGGGCATCAGGGGATCACTCGCACAAGATCCCGGATGTTGAAACATTACTACTGGCCGAGTGCATTAGTGGTAGTGGCAGAATTTTTTGCCGGTCCTGTGATGCCTGCCAGCGGGTAGGTAAGGCAGGTGATCATGTGAAGGCACCCCTGAACCCACTACTGGCAAAAGGGAAACCTTCACAGAGAGTAGCCATGAATATAGTGGGACCTCTTATTATCCCTAGTCGGTCTGACAAGCGTTACCTCCTCACGGTGGTTGCCTTTGCCCCCAAGTACCCTGAGGCTCTAGTGCTGGCCATCATTGACATGAGGGCAGTAGCCAAAGCATTGCTAGTCATTTTCCATAGAGTAGGATTCCTTAGTGAGATTCTGACTGATCAAGGGTCGCAATTCATGAGTGAATTGCTACAGTGTCTCTGGGATTCGTGCGGGATGACGCACCAGTGCACAACCCCTTGCCACCCCCAGATAAACGGTTTATGTGAAAGGTTCAGTGGGACCCTGAAGCAGATGCTTTGAGCTTTTATAGAGGCTGAAGGAAAAGATTGGGAGATTCATTTGCAGCTTTTTCTGTTTGTATACCGAGAAGTACCGCACAAATCTACTGGGTTCTCTTCCTTTGAGATGCTATATGGTCGCAGGATCTGGGAGGGAAGCTCAGACTAAGGAAAAGACTTGGTATGATCAAAAAATGTCTGTAGCAAAGAATTCATCCCTGGGCAGCAAGTGCTTGTTCTGAAGCCCACTCATCAGAACAAATTAATGGCTGCTTGGTCTGGACCGTACACAATACTCAGGAGGATGAATGAGTGAAACTTTGTTGTACAGTTAGATGGACAGGGAGAAATAGGACATACCATATTAATATGCTTAAGGAATATTTTACAAAGAATGTGGCATCAGTGATGGCTATCTGTAGCCCACCAAGGGGGGGACCCAGTGACCAATGCTCTGCCTGACCTCCTAGGGAAATCTAGACAGGGGGGCACAGTAGAGCAGGTTAAGATAGGGTCCCAGATCAGTGCATGGCAGAGAGTGCAGGCAAAGGCTATGCTAGAGCAGCATAGGGTCCTTTTCACAGATAAGCCTAGCAGGACACATATTTCTGACCATCCATTGGATACTGGGGATCAGAGACCTCTGCATAAGCATGCCTATCTGGTATCAGCAGAAGTGAAAGGCAGTATAGAGAGGGAGGTAGAAGAGAGGCTGGCCCTATGGGTAATTGTACATCTCAGAGCCCTAAGGTTTGTCCGGTAGTCCTGGTACCTAAGAAGGACGGAACCACTAGTTTCTGTGTGGACTACCAGCAGTTTAATGCTCAGGTGGTGTCGGATGCTTATCCCATGCCACAAATGTATGAGATCTTAGATGAGCTTGCGGGTGCAAAGTATCTGACAATCATGGATTTGTCTTGAGGGTATTGGCAAATCCCGCTGACCCAGGAGGCTTGGGAGAAGTCAGCATTTATCACTCCCAGTGGCATATATGAGTTTCTGGTTATGCCACTGGCTATTGCTCCCATCCTGGCTGCACCAGATTAAACCAAGAAGTTCCTTGTGTAGACCGATGTCTCCGACTATGGTATCAGTGCTGAACTCAGCCAGGGGGGGCGAGGAAGGGGGTGAAACTTCTATTGTGTACCGTGTAGGAAACTGCTTCCCAGGGAAGTGGCTTATGCCACAATTTAGAAAAATGACTGACCATCATTTGGGCTCTGAGGAAACTGCAGCCCTATTTGTATGGCAGGTCATTTATGGTGATCACAGATCTCAATTCTTTGAATAGGCTAGAAAGCGTGTTGGGGAGAATGGCTTGCTGCTTCTCTGGAGTCTTGCATTGCAGGAATTTGACTTTACTATTCAACACAAGAAAGGCAGCAAGTATGATAATGCTGAAGGACTCTCCTGATAGGACATCCGTGTGAGCCTAAAACCTCAAGAAGTGCCAGGCTTGAGGAGCCACCTGATGTGGTGACTCCCACAGAGCCTTCATCCTTAGGGGGGAGATGTGACGGTGAGGGGGTAACCACGCTCAATAATAAAGGTTAAGCTCATTTGGTTACCTCTGATCCATGTTTTGTATAACCACATTGTAAAATTATGCAACAATAAAGAATGTGTGTTTTTACCTTTCCTGGAGTGCCAGCAAGCAGAGATTGCTGGACTATGAGTTTCAAGGGGATTTTGTGGAGAAAGTGTTGTCAGAATGTCTGGTTAGTTGGGGTCCAGAGTTGCTAGATTCCCCAATAATGTACCCGAGAATCGTGCTTGATTCCCGGATACATATAGGCACATTGTCCTGGCAAAATTTCACCTTGAAAACTCTTGTGCGACTCAAAGCTAGGATTCCCTGTTTCAGAACAGACCCGAAAGGTAAATGGGGCATAGGGATGGGGGTCCCTGCAGCGGACAATGGGTCCCTATGTTAAGGGAGGTGTCATGGGAGACCAGGTTTATCAACACATTTATACCGGGATCATATGATTGAGCAAAACAAGGAGGTAAAATAAATTGTAATTTATTTCACGAAAAGACATACACACAATGTTCCACTAGTACAGTCATAATAGACTTACTGGGACGGGGGCAACCAAAATAATTTGTTTCCAGAACAAAATCTTGTAAAATAAAGTCTGTAGGAGTAATTTCCCAGGAGCGGGAATTACATGCAAAAGCCTTGGTCCATCTCAAATCTGCCGCTGCTGTAATGGCACTTGGAATCTTGATGAAACTTATGAAGCTTGATGAATGTTAGGTGAATCTGATTCCCAATGGGCTGCAGGAATTGTTATAGGGTTCAGAACCCTATACCTAACAAGTGCAGCCAATCTCTCTGTGGGAATAACTTTCCCACCTATCCCGGAGTTGCCAATACTTCAGAAACCTGGCAGGGGTGGCTTCCTATTCTGCTAAGGGCATGCGCCAACCTAGCACCTTTGCCTCTTAGCATATGGGACCCAACCCCTCTACCTGGTGACAGTAAGTCTGGGCTGGGCAACCATTTGACAGTGGCCCGGACTTCACATTAGGATGGGGGTACTTGTCTACCCCTCCCAACCCGACACCTCAGAGGCACTGACCTGTTTCAACTCTGGACATTTGCAGACATTGTGGCAACGGGATGCCTAAGACGGGATGGCCAGGCATACTACATTTATTATTGGCCTGGGTACCCCCTCACCATCACAGGGGGATACCCAGTTAATGCTCGGGTTACCCAGAACCCGGTAAATGGGTTCTGGGGCTGCTCCAACCATAGATATGGTTGTGTGGAGTTTCAAAAGTCTAAGTCTAGTTTATAGTGTGTGGGGAATATTGCTAGTAAGAAATAAAGTGCTGCTTTTTATTCTATTCCCCATAACCAGAAGAATTAAGAAAGTAAAGTGTATATTTTTGTTAACAGAGTGTTTTAGAATACATATATGCTTTGTGCACAGTATTTTGAGCTGAGACTTTGAGGTTCAATGTTTTGACAGGCAACGGGGCTACAAACTTGGTGCCAGTGTGTCTATCCAGACATCGGACATGAAAGCCATAGTGGATGCCAAAGGTGTGAAGAACATTTGGGCAGGAGGTTTTTAGGTCCAGCTTTTTGCGGCCAAGTTCTGAAAAAGGAACGTACTGTAGCAGTCGTGGCTAGGATTTTAAGCTGAATTTAGTTCCAGGACGTTTGGAACTAACTCCTGGTGAAGTTATTTCAGGACCTCCTGTGGAAAGAGAGTGGTGGCGTCAGGAACTTCATGCTGATTTAAGTTCCAGGACATTTTGGGCTAAGTCCTGGTCAACCAAATACTTTTGTTTTATTTCGAAGTCAACTAGGAAAGTCTGGTTTTGTAGCCCAGGCCCCCAGTTAGTGTGTCTTTCTTATGCATTTTTTGTTCCACTCTGTGTTTGCCTATTTAAAGTGAAGAAACTACAATTTATTTCATGATCTCGTTTTGCTCAATTTTTGATCCTGGTAAAAAGGTGTATACTGCCTGGTCTCCCATGGCAGGCTATTTTTAGAAATAACTGCTATGCTTCTCAGGGTTTAGAAGTGAGTAAGGGCAGCTTTCAGCAGGCACTAAATATCTTGCGTTATTAGCATAACGTTAACAGTAATGGAGGTCTGAGGATCTGTTCATTACCATATGATTTGCATATGAAGAAGCCTAAGGTCTGTTAAAATGTAAGGTTCTCTTATATTTAAGGAAAATGGCTGAACATCTTAGAGTTAAGCACCTTTCGAGATATATGCGTTACATATATGGATACGTTAAAATGAGATAATGTAATGTTAAAAATTAAAAACCTTCCGAGGATCTACTCCAACGTGCCTGAATATGAAGCAGAAATAAACCAAAACATTATTTCTGCCTCTGAATCAGGTCCCGCCTTTCCCACTGCTTCCAAAATTGAACCCCAGAATCCCTCTCCCTCCATCTCTCTATTTCCTCTGTTGCAGCTATAGATTTTACTGCAGACCAGAGGCTCCCTGTTTCTTGCTTGTATTCCTCATCAGACACAGGGGATTACACCTTCAGAGGGGGTGTGGCCATCAAGCAAGGGCTATATTCACATTTCAGATTTGCTTTTCAATTAAATGGTAACACATGAATAATCTATACTTTACATAAACAAGAATTCTTAATATATATTTACACTTTGTCTTATTTTATACCGAGGAGGAGTAAAATGCAGTTGGGAAGTTCTGATATAGCACAGTGAAATAAAGATATACAATATATTCTTTGAAGTCCCATCCCCACTTTCCATATATTGATTGTCTCTTTGCCTTAGACTTTATGAAATGACTGTTTCTGCTATTGTTGCAAAAAGGAGACAGTGCTTTAACAACTTTTATTTGCACACGAGCAGGGCAGTATCTGCTGAGGATTGATTGTGCAGAGAGAGATTGAATGGGGTGGGATAAAGAGAGACACAGTACATAGATTTTGTGACAGAGAGTATGATCTTTTGTACTTTATTATACAGAAAACAGATGGCATCAGCTGAAGGGCTCAACTTGCAGGAGAAACTGAGAGTGAAATATTTAATAGCGGTTTAACCCTTCCAATGTCTCAGAGGATGCAACCCAATGCATTGCAGTATAACCTAATAATGGGGAAATATTTATTTTAAACACATTGTCAAATAGTATTACTTTTAGGCAGTTTGTCCCACAATAACAAGATGTCCTTTTTATACCAGCTCCACTCAGACCAGGACAAAGGGGATGGATCATTAAAGTATATCCTCTCGGGAGATGGTGCCGGGGACTTATTTGTCATCAATGAAAATACCGGCGACATACAAGCTACAAAACGACTTGACAGAGAAGAGAAGCCAGTTTACATTTTGCGTGCACAAGCAGTGAACAAGAAAACAGGAATACCCGTTGAACCTGAATCTGAGTTTGTCATCAAGATTCATGACATCAATGATAACGAACCAACATTTACTAAAGATGTATATACTGCAACTGTTCCAGAAATGTCAGAAGTGGGTAAGTACTGGTGTGGTGATTTAAAAAAAATAATGTAAATATCTTTACTGTTCTCACATTAGGTGTCACATTAAAATGTCATTTTTATATTACTCCAGGACTATTATTTAAGAACATAGGGGAAGATTCATCCGGCAGTTTAGCGCATCTGAGTCAATGGGAATTAACGCTTTATCTGATGCTCTAACTCAGGGGTGCTCAACTCCTGGTTTTCAGGCCACCCCAGCTTCAGCACAAATGGCTCAATCAGGCCCTGCTTCAGCACAGGTGGCTCAATCAGAGGCTCAGTCAGAGCCACCTGTGCTGAAGCTGGGATATCCTGAAAACCTGACCTGTTGGGGGGGGGGGGGGGGGGCAGGGGGGCTGCAGTTCAGGACCCCTGCTGTAACTTGTACGGACGCTTGATAAATTTGCCCGTCGCATGTTGTGCTTCATTTGCACTGGAGGTGTTAATCATGGTATTAAGAGCTTGGGCTTATTTAGCTAATATTTACATGTTTCTTTTGACTGAGATTAAACAGACAAATCATATGAAAAATAGAAGCATGTTGGGATTCACATTGTGATCAAATGTATTGATAAGCAGCATCATTTTTAAATGTGCAGCGCCACAAAGAACTCTTCAGTTTTAATAAGGCGAAGTGACCAAGAAAATTATTCTCCATTTCAGTAGCTGTTTCATGAAAAAATGTATTGGGCCATATTTAGTAGTTCATACTGTAATCCCCCTTTAGTCCATTCTCTTCAGTCTTTCTCCTTACAGTTTAGCGTCTCTTAGTGAACATGCTGCAATGTGATTAAAGCAGCAAACATCCCATGGAAAGTTTTTTTTTTTTTACATAATTGGAACCAATGGGACACCAAGAGCTTAATTTTTAGAGCCAGAACCCTCCCCCCCCCCCCTCAGCTTCCGGAAGTAACACAATATACTCAACAGTGTCGCCTCCTGGGAATCTTGAAGGATCTGGGGACCAACAGGAAGTTGCTGCTTTATATTGGCCTGATAGTGGTGACCATATTGTAATTTTCATCAGGAGCACCAGCATTAAAGACGGTAGTTATCTGGGTGCTGAAAATAGTGCTGAAAGTAAGTCTGTCACAGAAGACCAGGTAATTACACCTTTTTTCCGGGATCATTCACTGAGGCAAACAAGATAGTAAAACAAAGTGTCATTTATTCCATAGAAACAGACGTACACACACTGGATTACAAAATACAGAAGAAAACACACTTACTGGGGGTAGGGGCTAAAAAAAACTAGATTTTCCTAGGTAAAATTGAAGAGTAAACAAAGTCTTTATGTTGACCGGGACTTGGCCCGAAATGTCTTGGGACTCAAATCGGCATGGTGTTCCTGACGCCACCGCACTCTTTCATCCGGAGATGCTGAAATCCCTTTACCGAGAGTTACAGATGCAGCAGCCGTTATTCGAACGAATCTCGAAATGGATTTCAAAATGTGTCCGTGATCCACACTAGTTTTGCCGGGGCAGACATAATGGCCCATTGGATTAACACAGCAGGGGTCTCTGCTATGTGAGTCCTACTGGGGTCTGCCTGTCTGTAATAGACGCGCAGTAAGAGATAGACTGAATCAGTCACTCTAACTGTGCCCTCTCACAGGCAATCGCGGGGGGTTTATTTAATTTTAAACATTACAGTAATGTAGCACGGGGTCTCCAGAGCTGAACTGCATTGATTTCAGGTCCGGGGACCCCCTACATTCCGAGATACAGGCCCCATTATGGGGTGCCGGTATCCCCGCCATGTTAAAATCCTGTGGGTTACGTGACCTAGGGATATAAACGAAGCAGAGCGATACCGGCACTCCATAATGGGGTCTGTATCTTGGGAAGTAGGGGGTCTTCGAGGCTGGAATCAACTATGTTCAGCTTAGGAGACCCCCTGCTACACTCTTATCAAGCCCCCCCCCAATAAAAAAAAATGTTACCTTAGCTGATAGCTACTTAGGAGACCCCCTGCTACACTCTTATCAAACATCCCCCCCCCCCCACAATAAAAAAACCATTACCTTAGCGGATAGCTGCTAAGGTAATGAAGCTGCTTACATTTTATTTATAGTGTGCGTGAGCAGGGGGTCTCATGAGCTGAATAAAGTTGATTTTAGCCTCGGGAACCCCCTACTTCCAGAGTCACAGTATGGGGTGCTGTATCCTTGTCATGTTAAAATTCATGTGGGATCTAAACAAAACAGAGGGATACCAGTACCCCATACCGAGCTTCTATCTCGGGAAGTAGGGGGTCCCCGAGACTGAAATCAACTTTGTTCAGCTCAAGAGACCCCTGCTCACGCACACTATAAATAAAAATAAAATGTAAGCAGCTTCATTACCTTAGCGGCTAATCACTAAGGCAATGAAGGGATTAAAGCAAACTACCAGGTTTATTGGGGGCAGAGGGGGTGAGTGAAGGGGGTAATAGCCCCAGGATGGTTGGTTAAGCCTCTTGGGTGGGCATTGGGAGGGTAGTAACCTCCATGGTAATGAAAGGGTTAACCACTCCCTATACACACTGAGACCTGACCACCCACTCTGTGGCAACTACCCCCTTCACTCAATCCTTCCACCCACAATAAACATTAAAATACCTACTACCTACTGTACCAATACACAACCCACCCCCTGTAGCCCCAACAACCCCCCAAACATATACAGTACAGTAATGGCCAAAATTGCTATTATTCAGATATGGATAATAGTGAATTTACCCATTTAAAATAAAACATACTGTTAATCAGCAGCATAAAGTAAATTAAACTGGCACTTACCCCTGCCAGGGTGAAGGATGTCCTCATCCTCATGACCGTCCTTGTCCTCCGTGGGCATCAACAGCAACAGCACAATAAAAAAAATGGACTGACATGGTGGCAATCCCATGCCCGGGGGGCATGAGCTGCCACTATGCCAGGCAACAACATGTATCCTGCCAATCTTCAAAAGAAGCCTTTAATTAAAAAAAAAACACATAAATTTTTTATAATAAAATGCCACACCAAAAAATTGGCTGGCATGGTGCATGGTGGTAATCCCATGTCCAGTGGGCATGAGCTGCCACTATGCTGGGCAACAACATGTATCCTGCCAATCTTAAAAATAAGCCTCTAATAAAAAAACACATTCAATTTTAATGTTAAAATGCCACACCAAAAAATTGACTGGCATGGTGGCTTTCCCATGCCCAGTGGGCATGAGCTGCCACTATGTCATGCAATGGGGAACCTGCAAAAATAAAAACATGCATAAAATAAAACCACATTGCAATTACATGAAAAAAAGGCCCAAAACAACCCATTGCAATGGGGAACCTAAAAAAAAATCCATCTTTTTTTTACTGTTTGATGTCTTTACCCTCCGAACCCGACTCCAACAGCAACACCAGCAGCAGCAACTCCAGGTCCTCGATGCAATGATCTTTAACAGCCACCGTCGACAGGTAATTTCTTTAAGTCTTTTCTTTCTTTTATTCATCTGTACTGTAAATTGTAATCATTTTTTGGGGTCTACTTTATCTTCATCTGTACCTGTAATTTAAGTGTGGTTCTTCTTTATCATCTTCTTCATCTGTTCATTATCTTCTTCTTTATCTGTTAATCAAATAGGGAGGTGTTGCTCCATCAGCTCCATAGCATCAAATGAGACTACACATGCTTTTATAGGCCTGTGAGGTAACATTTGAGAGGGAATGTTTCCCACGCCTCTGATTGGCTGGGATAATGTGGCTTTTTTTTTTAGGTGACGTCATCAAAAGGAAGTGAAGCCACCCAATCAGAAAGGCTCAGCTTCTTTTCCATTAAAGATGATGTCACAGAACCCAGAATGCCTGGCCTCACGTGGGTTACTAAAACCAATAGGATTGTGATGCCAGGCATTCTGGGTTCTGTGACATAATCTTAAAGGGAAAAGAAGCTGAGCCTTAATGATTGGCTGGCTTCACTTCCTTTTGATGATGTCACCTAAAAAAAAAAAAGCACATTCAGTAGAGGCAGCGATTATTCTAACAAAAACCAGTGGCAATTCCCCAAAAGACCCAGGTACACCCAGGTACATTCTGAATACATTTCCTTAAACTAGCCCCAGCATTTTTGCATTGATTAATGGCATATCAGATTAACAGCGGGGGTCCCTGGCAGTCCCATTCAAACTGAATTGGACTGCCAGGGATCCCTGCTGTGTTAATCCTATGGGTCGTTAGTCAATGCAGAAATGCCTCAAACTAGCCCAGAACATACCCAGCACATACCCTGAATGTAACCCTGCTAGTTTAAGGCAAATGTTAGAATAAGCGTTGCCTCTACTGTAGTTATCCCAGCCAATCAGAGGCGTGAAACCATTCCCTCTCATATGTGACATCACAGGTCTATAAAAGTGTGCGTAGTCTCATTTGACACGATGGAGCTGATGGAGCAACACGTCCCTATTGGATTAACAGATAAAGAAGAACCACGATTGGATTACAAGTACAGATTAAGATAAAAAGAGCCCAAAAATGGATTACAATTTACAGTACAGATGAAGAAAACAAAGAAAAGACTTAAAGAATTTACCTGTGGACCGTGGCTGTTGAAGATCATTGCGTCGTGGCCCTGGAGTTGCTGCTGCTTCTGGTGTTGCTGTTGGAGTCAGATTCGGAGGGAGAAGACATCAAAAAGTAAGAAAAAGATGGATTTTGTTTTTTTAATGAATTTTTTTTTAGCTTTCCCCATTGCATGGCATAATGGCATCTCATGCCCACTGGGCATGGGCGTGCCACCATGCCATTCAATGTTTTATTTGGCCTTTTTTTCATGTAATTGCAGCTTGGTTATATTTTATGCTTGTTTTTATTTTTTTGCAGGTTCCCCATTGCCTGGCATAGTGGCAGCTAGTGCCTATTGGGTATGCGAGTGCCACCATGCCAGTCAATTTTTTGGTGTGGCATTTTAAGATTAAAATTGAATGTGTTTTTATTAGAGGCTTCTTTTGCAGATTGGCAGGATGCATGTTGTTGTCTGGAATAGTGGCAGCTCATGCCCACTGGGCATGGGAGTGCCACAATGCCAGTCCATTTTTTTTATTGTGCTATTGCTGTTGATTCCCACGGAGGACAAGGACAGTCATGAGGATGAGGACATCCTTCATCCTGGCAGGAGTAAGTGCCAGTTTAATTTACTTTATGCTGCTGATTAACTGTATGTTTTTTTTAAATGGGCAAATGCACTATGATCCATATCTGGATAATAGTAATTTTGCCCATTACGGTACTGTATGTGTTAGGGGGGTTGTTGTGAGTACAGGGGGTGGGTTGTGTACTGTTACAGTAGGTAGTATGTATTTTAATGTTTATTGTGGGTAGAGGGATTGAGTGAAGGGGGTAGTTGCCACAGGGTGGGTGGTCAGGCCTCGGTGTGTAGTGAGAGGGGTTAACCCTTTCATTACCATAGCGGTTACTACCGCTAAGGTAATGAAAGGGTTAGACCCTCCCAATGCCCACCCGAGGCATCCTGGGGCTATTACAACTTTCACTCACCCCCTCTGCCCCCAATAAACCTGGTAGTCTGCCTTAACCCCTTATTTGCCTTAGTGGTTAGCCACTAAGGTAATGAAGCTGCTTACATTGTATTTTAATTTATAGTGTGCGTGAGCAGGAGGTCTCCTGAGCTGAACAAAGTTGATTTCAGCCTCGAGGACCCACTACTTCTCGAGATACAGGCCCCGATGTGGGGTGCTCGTATCCCTCTGCTTTGTTTAGATCCCATGTGGATTTTAACATGGCGGGGATACCGACACCCAACTACCTAGGCACAATCTGACAAGACTTTCTCTGCAAAACCCACCCTGAAACAAATAGCCTAGCACTCTCTGCTTGCTGGCACACCTGGAAAGGTAAAACACGGAAAATTATTTATTGTCGCATAATTTTAACCAATGTATTTACAAACACTGGTCTCAAGAGCTGACACTCCCGAACCCCAATACATGGATCAGGGGTAACCAAGTGGGCTTAACGTTTATTGTGAGTCTTTTTACCCCCTCACCGTCACACCTCCCCCTCAAGATGAAGGCTCGGTGTCATTGACCCTGTCCGTTGTAAAATTCCTGCAATGCATGACTCCAGCGTAGCGTTTTGCCATTCTCCCCTGACAACCTTTGTTGCCAACTTAGTTGTCTGTGATCACTGTGAATGCCCTGCCATACAAATTGGGCTGCAGTTTTCTCAGAGCCAAAACAATGGCCAGGCATTTTTATTCAATTGTGGCATAAGCCACTTCTCTGGGTAGCAGTTTCCTTCTCAAGTATACCACAGGATGTTCACCCCCCTCCCATAGTCGGACGCATCGGTCTGTACAATAAACTTTTTGGTGTAGTCTGGTGCAGCCAGAATAGGAGCACTAGCCAGTGCTGTCTTCAATGCCTGGAAAGCCTTTTCACAGGAAGGAGACCAGGATACCAGAACCGGGAGTCGTTTCTGAGTCAAATCAGTCAGGGGTTTTGCAATGGCACTATACTGGGGGACAAACTTCCTATAGTAGCCTGCAGTGCTTAAAAAAGCCATGACCTTCTTTTTGTTCCTAGGTACTGGCCACTGCACTATAGCTTCTACCTTAGCTGATTCTGGCTTCAGATGCCCTGCACCGACTCTGAGCCTTAAGTATAACACTTCTGCCATACCCACTAGACACTTTGCAGGCTTCAGTGTCAGCCCACTTCCCTTATCCTTTTCAGTATGGCAGCAACATGAACTAGATGTGAATCCCATTATGTACTGAACATTGCAATGTCATCCAGATATGCTCTTAAAAAACTTTGCATCCCTTCCAGCAACCTATTGACAGGTGTTGGAAGGTAGCCGGGGCATTTTTCCTCCCAAATAGCATCACCAAAAATTCATAGAGGCCACTTTGATTAATGAATGCGGAATTCTCCTAGCCTCATGGGTCAAAGTGATTTGCGTATACCCTTTGGACTTTGCCCTGACTAGCTTATCTAAGAGCTCATCCATGCAGGGCATGGAATAAGCATCTTACGCCGTCTCAGCATTGAGCTGACGGTAGTCCACACAGAATCGAGTGGTCCCATCCTTCTTAGGTACCAGGACAACCGAACAAGCCCAAGGGCTCTGAGATGGTACAATTACCCCTATGGCCAGCATCTTTTCCACTTCTGTAACAGGAGACAAGCACTTTTAACACATGTATACGCGGGATCATATGATTGAGCAAAGCAAGGCGATAAAATAAATTGTAATTTATTTCACGAATGAACATACACACAATGTTCACAATTACAATCAAAATACACTTTCTGGGACGGGGCAAATGAAATAGTTGGTTTCCAGAACGAAAAGTTGTAAAACAAAGTCTTTAGGAGCAATTTCCCAGGAGTGGGAGTTGCTCGCAAAACTGCTTGGAAGTGTCCTCGGTCAGCAGCGCTAACTGCAACTGTGTGTACTCCGACAGAGCTGCTTCTTTCGTTCTGCCACCACTGTAATGGCATTTGGAATCTTTAACCCTTACAAAATCTTAGATGGTTCTTGCATGAATCTTAAGGTGAATCTCGTTAATGTTGGATGAATCTTTCATGAATCTTAAGAACCTTAGAGGAATCTGATTCCTGATGGGCTGCAGGGATTCTTATAGAGTTTAAATCCCTATCTCTAACCAGTGCACCCAATCTCTCAGTGGGATTAAGTTTTCCCCCTTATCCAGGAGTTGCCAATACCTTAGAAACCTGGCAGAGGGGACTTCTCATTCTGCTAAAAGCATGCGCCAACCTAGCACCTTTGCTTCTGTCAGGATCGCACGGTCCATGCCCGCACCTTCCTACCTGCCGATGCCAGCGTCCCGTCGGCCCGTGTCCCATCAGCGCACTGTCTCCGCCTTCCGGGAGCACGCGGCGGGTCACGTCCTCGCGTGCACCTCGGCAGGTCACGCTCCAACCCCTGGCGCGCGGCACGCACATACACGATTTAAAGGGACCAGCACCTGCAATAATGCCTGGACTCACTTCAGATGGGATACACCTGAGCTTCACCCTGCCTCAGCCTATCACAGGTCTACCTATGTCTGAGGTCTCCTCCCTTCTCTCACTGATTGGTACTCTTCTGTATATTAACCTATTCACCTTTTGGTCGTCACTGAACATAGACCTTCTATGCACCATGCTCACTTGCAGCCTGAGTACCTGTTCTCGTTATCTCGCTTATCTGTTGTGACCCTGCTTGTACCTGACCTGTCTCTTCTTGTATCCCTGAAGCTTAGCTTGGCTAAACGGACTTCTACGCTCTCCAATCCTCGACTATGGCTTACAGATACCGACTACTCTACGCTCTCCTATCCTCGACTACGGCTTACGGATCTCAACTACTCTACGCTCTCTTATCCCGGACCATAGGCATGTACCTGTACCCTCTCCACTCTCCTATCCTGACCCTGCTAAATTCACGACTCTGTAATCCGGACCCACCCCCGTGGCTTAGGGCGGTGGTTATATATATTCCCCACCTCAGCCCCGCGGTTCAGTCCAGGTTGCAGTGAGCAACCGTGACAGTATGCTAAGCCCAACGCACCTGGACCCCGCTGTGGTGGCCAAACAATTACAAAGAATTGAATCTATGTTTAAACAGGTGGAGGAATGTTTGAATCAAAATAATCAACGGATGGAGGGTTTCCAACGATCACTTAGAGATTTGGATACCTGGGTTACCACCCTCCAACCCACTGCACTTCCACCTGCTGTACCGGTGCCTATTCCTGCTCCGTTCTCCCCGTGGTCGTCTCCACGCCTTCCGACCCCTAACCGCTACGGAGGCGATCCCTTGACATGCCGGGGTTTCATAAACCAGTGCTCCATACAATTTGAATTACTGCCTGCAGACTTTCCTTCTCCTCGCTCTAAGGTGGCGTACATTCTCTCCCTCTTGACGGACGACGCTCTGGCCTGGGCCTCACCGATTTGGGAGCGAGGACCTGATCTCACGTCTGACGTGGACCGATTCACTGCAGAGTTCCGAAGAGTTTTTGACACTCCGGGGAGGAAGGTAACGGCATCCTCTTCTCTTCTAAATATATCCCAGGGGAACCGCATGGTGGCGCACTACGCCCTCGAATTCCGCACAATTGCCACTGAGACGGGGTGGAATGACGAAGCATTGTCAGCAGTGTTCTGGCAAGGTCTGTCCGATAACCTCAAGGACGAACTGGCATCATTAGAACATCCATCGGGATTAGAGGAGTTAGTGGCCCTGTGTATACGGATGGATCAGCGCCTCCAAGAAAGGAAGATTGAGAAAGGTAAGCACTCCCGAAGTTCACCTACATATCTTCCCTCTCCTACCCCCAGCGGTAACTTTCCAGCCGTAGTCGTGGAGGAATCCATGCAACTCGGACTCACCCGTCTGTCTACCGAAGAGAGACAGCAGAGACAATGTTTGGGACTTTGTATGTATTGCGGCAACAAGGGACATCTAGTCGCTACCTGCCCCTTAAAGCCGGGAAAAGCAAACGCCCAGTGAAGATTGGGGGAACTACACTGGGAACCACGTCCCACGTCCCATCCCTCCTCCAAACCTCTTACCAGGATCCACATCACACAACCCCGTCACCCTGTCAGGAGACAACTTTAAGACGACCATACGCGCATTTCTGGACTCCGGGTCAGGGGGCAACTTTATCGACCAGAAATTTGTGGAGAGAAACAAGATACCCTTAATCCCCAAAGATCACCCAGTGGGTCTTGAGGCTATTGACGGTTGCCCTCTCCAACCAGCCTTTATTATCCTTCAAACCATCCCCCTGTTTCTTTACTCCCCCGGCGGCCATTCGGAGACTTTACAACTCGATGTTATCCACTCCCCATCTGCAGATATCATTCTAGGCCTACCATGGCTCCAACAACACAACCCGGAGGTGGATTGGACTGGTACTTTGCCTATCCGTTGGAGTAATCTGTGCCAGGAGAGATGTCTGGACACACCCAAGACCTTCACCGGATTAGTACTACCGGATCCTGGAGATTCTCTACCTGAGATATACCATGAGTTTCGGGACGTATTCGACAAAGGTCAAGCCGAAGAACTGCAGCCCCACCGCCCTTTCAATTGTCCCATCGACCTCCTGCCCAATGCCACTATTCCCCGTGGTTGCTCCTATCCTATATCCACACCAGAGACTCAGGCCATGGGACAATATATACAAGAGAACTTTCCCAGGGGCTTCATCCAAAAATCTTCCTCACCCGCTGGTGCAGGATTCTTCTTTGTTAAAAAGAAGGATGGGTCTCTCCGACCCTGTATAGATTATCGGGGGCTCAACAAAATAACGGTTAAGAACCGTTACCCTTTCCCTCTGATCTCTGAATTATTTGACAGACTTCAAGGGGCCACAGTCTTCACAAAACTGGACCTAAGAGGGGCATACAACCTGGTGAGGATCCGTCATGGAGATGAGTGGAAGACGGCATTCAACACTTGCGACGGACACTGAGTATTTGGTGATGCCCTTCGGGTTGTGCAATGCACCCGCAGTGTTCCAGGAATTTGTGAATGAAATCTTCAGGGATCTACTCGACCAATACGTAGTCGTATACTTGGACGACATACTAATCTTCTCGAAGAACGTCCTTGAGCACTCCGAACATGTGAGACTTGTTCTCCAGAGACTTCACACTAATCATCTCTTCGCTAAATTAGAGAAGTGCCAGTTTCATCTGTCCTCCACCATGTTCCTGGGGTACATCGTATCCAGAACTGGCCTGACGATGGATCCGGATAAAATCAAGGCGATCATTGAATGGCCACGACCACTAGCTGTCCAGAGGTTCCTGGGTTTTTCAAACTACTACCGGAGGTTCATCCAGGGCTTCTCCTCGGTAGTCGCACCTATCACTGCACTAACCAAGAAGAGAGCTGATCCGGCTCACTGGCCTACCAAAGCTATTGAAGCCTTTGAGAGATTAAAGAAGGTCTTCATATCCACACCCATCCTCGTGCACCCAAACCCTGCACTACCCTTTACCCTCGAGGTAGATGCCTCCGACTTCGGAGCTGGGGCAGTACTCTCCCAGAGAAGGGATCCCCAAGCAAGACTCCATCCATGTGTGTTTTTTTCTAAAACGCCGCTGAGAGAAATTACGACGTGGGTAATCGCGAAATTCTCGCTATCATGATGGCCTTGGAGGAATGGAGGCACTTTCTGGAAGGTACCACAACCCGTATCACCATCTTAATGGACCATAAAAAATCTTCTTTATATTGAAGCGGCTCGCCGCCTAGGATCCCGCCAGGCACATTGGGCTCTATTCTTCACCCGCTTTAACTTTGTGATCTCATACATCCCGGGTTCCAAGAACATTGAGGCGGATGATCCTTCCCCCGACGTGCATTCTTCCCACAAACGTCTTCAGCGCTCTTACTGAGATTACGAAGGCACAGAACACCATCCCTGAGGACATCCAGGTTCCTGTAGGACGGTTGTTCATTCCTCCCACCTTTCACAGACAGGTCATGGAGTGGGGTCATGCTTTCAAGATGGCAGGTCACCTTAGTATTAGGAGGACTATCGATCTCTTGGAACGCACCTTCTGGTTGCCTGGCATGCACAAAGACATTAGGAGCTTTGTATCTTCTTGCACTACTTGTGCGCAGCACAAGACACCTCGCAATAAATCACCTGGTCTCCTGTTGCCCCTTCCCATCCCCAACTGCCCGTGGAGCCACCTCTCGATGGACTTCATAGTCGAATTGCCCAAATTCAGGGGTATGGATACGGTTTTGGTTGTGGTAGATCGCTTTTCAAAGCAGGCTGACTTCATCCCTCTTCGAGGACTACCATCGGCTGCCAAATTATCCGAAACCTTCGCCAAGGAGATCTTCAGACTTCACGGGACATCCCTAACTATAGTGTCGGATCGGGGGTCTCAATTTGTGTCTAAGTTTTGGAGAGCCTTCTGTAAAAATTGGGTTTTAAGTTACAGTTCTCCTCTGGCTATCACCCACAAACCAATGGGCAAACCGAGCTGACCAATCAGTCACTTGAACAATATATTCGCTGCTTCGTCTCTGATGCACAGGATAACTGGGCAGAACTTCTTCCTTGGGCAGAATTTGCGCACAACAATTCTCGCAACGAGTCCACTCAACAGTCTCCCTTCTTCATTAATTATGTATTTCACCCCGCCTCTTTTCCATCTCCTGTTCCCAACTCTGGGGTTCCTGCAGTGGAGGACAGGGTCCGACTTCTTCAGCAGTCCTGAGAAAAGATCCAAAACAACCTAGGACAGGCTGCTCTTATCCACAGTAAACAAGCTGATCGTCACCTTCCTGGCCAAAAAGTCTGGCTCTCCACGAAGAATATTCAGCTCAAAGTTCCCTCTCATAAACTGGCACCGAGATTCATCGGACCATTCTCAATTCTGGAGAGAATTAATCCAGTGGTCTACCGGCTGAAACTTCCTCCAACAAGGAAAATCCCCTCGGCTTTTCACGTTTCGCTCCTGAAACCCTTTCTACCCGACAAATCCATGACACGCAGGAACATTTCTCCTCGTCCCATTTTAGTGGAGGGTCAAGAGGAGTCCGAGGTCCAGGCTATCATCAATTCAAGTGTATCCAGGGGAAAGCTACAGTACTTGGTTCACTGGTAGGGTTTTGGTCCAGAAGAACGGGCGTGGATATGCAGGGATCAAGTACATGCCTCTAGACTTATCCGGGAGTTTCACCGCAAGTACCCCTCTAAACCATCCTTGTGTCGCCTGGTGGTCTCCCTTCGAGGGGGGGGGGGTACTGTCAGGACCGCACGATCCAATCCGCACCTCCCTACCTGCCGGTGCCAGCATCCCGTCATGCCGGTTCGCGCGGCCACTCTCTCCGCTCCTGCGTCCCATCAGCGCGCTGTCTCCACCTTCCGGGAGTGCGCGACGGGTCCCGTCCTCGCGTGCTCCTCGGCAGGTCACACTCCAACCCCGGGCGCGCGCGGCACGTGCATGCACGATTTAAAGGGACCAGCACCTGCAATAATGCCTGGACTCACTTCAGATGGGATAAACCTGAGCTTCACCCTGCCTCAGCCTATCACAGGTCTACCTATGTCTGAGGTCTCCTCCCTTCTGTCCCTGATTGGTACTCCTATGTATATTAACCTCATTCACCTTTTGATCGTCGCTCAGCATAGACCTTCTATGCACTGTGCTCACTTGCAGCCTGAGTACCTGTTCTCGTTATCTCGCTTAACTGTTGTGACCCTGCTTGTACCTGACCTGTCTCTTCTTGTATCCCTGAATCTTGGCTTAATGGACTTCTACGCTCTCCAATCCTCGACTACGGTTTACAGATACCGACTACTCTATACTCTCCTAACCTCGACTACGGCTTACGGATCCCAACTATTCTATTCTCTAATCCCGGACCATAGGCAAGAACCTGTACCCTCTCCACTCTCCTATCCTGACCCTGCTATGTTCAAGACTCTGCAATCTGGACCCACCCCCGTGGCTTATGGCGGTGGTTATATATATTCCCTACCTCGGCCCCGCTGTTCAGTCCAGGTTGCAGTGAGCAACCGTGACAGCTTCTTAGCATATGAGACCCAGACCCTCTACTTGGCAACACAAAGTCTGGGCTTGCCACCATTTGCCAAACTGCCCGGACTTTACACTAGCATGGGGTACTTAACAAACCCCTCCCCAACTAACACCTTGGGGACACTGAGTCTGGGGTAGGGCAAATTGTTGCCGGATAGCCCTTTCTTAGCCCGGGACGGAGGTACTGAAGTATAACTACAGTATTCCTCCTGTTCTAACACCTTGGCAATCCTTGACGCTTTCAACTCCGGGTCCCGAGCAGACTCAGTGGCGCCAAGTTTGGTAGCCATCTGGTCTCTCGGAACCGCGGACTTGGAAATCCCACAGTCACATATACATTGGTACCAGCATATACATTTATTAAATAAAACCTTTAATAAAAAAACTCTTTGCGTATGTGTCTTTTGTTTTAACGGGTCTAAGTCTTCTGGGATGGTGTCAGGGATAGAATAAGAATATATGTTCCCTAGTCTTATTAGCCTTATCCCTGGCACACTGCAAACTCAGAATTAGGCACAGGTACGCTTAGGAGGTCGTGGAGGTGAACTTTGCACAAACGTAGTGAGAAGGGTAAGGTGTGTAGTGATCTAATTAAAAAATCCCAAACAATTGAGTAAGGGTGGTGATCACTGGGGAAGGTTGAATATGTATACTGATAGACTTATGTGGCACAAAAATACCCAGTAAATGAAAAATCAATTTTATTATAATTAATTAAAATATAGGTGTAAGGGATTGCGGGCAAAACAAACAAACGAATAAACATAAAAATCGGAGAGGCTTCGCAAGGGTGAAGGGGTAACTGGACAAGACAGGGTAAAATAAAACACTGTATCTATTACCCACACCAAAGTTAGTGTGTTGTGACTCATTATGTCCTAAAGAGGGTGTAATGCACCCTAAATGAAGGTGTAACTGTCCAGTGGTGTCTAGATTGAAATGGTACTAGACTAACTATGGAGATGAAGTTCTCTTAAGAAACTCTTGATGCCAGTAAATAATATCACTATGTAGCAGACTGTCTGGCACTTAATGAAATCATGGAATATCCCTAAAGACAGTATTATTGGACAAAAACTAGTTGAAAGTCCTGTAGGTGGATAGAAACTAGCAACCCAGACGAGTGGTTGGGTATAGTAACCCCTCCACCACTGAGCAAAATGTATTTATTTGCTCAGTTGGGTAGTACTAGGAAAAACACTTCTAACAAGGTTCAGAAGTGTTGAGTCCAGTACTCAGCTCAGTGGCTGTATACACAAGTAGGCATACGAGATCATAGATATACTCTGCATAAATAAAGATACACTCATATATATGTGTCAGAGCGTTCTTGCTGTCCACGGCCACAGTCTCAGAAACGCTCTGACAGGTAGTACGCCCTTGCCTCTCCGAATTAGCCGACGTCGCTGGTTAGCTGACGTCGACGTACGTTTCACCAGTAAGTTTCATCGGGGGCGGTTGACGAAGTGGTTTCCATATAATATATTCTCCTGGGAATGTCAGGTAATTAGATAAAGAAAGCTATCTATTGGTGCCTTCCAGTGTAATATTTGCAGTAGCACGTCATCGTTACACCCCTCCTTTTCTGGTTGGATGTTTCGCGGGGGTATGTTAACCCATTGGGCCATGATAGGGCTGAAGAGAATTAGTCCTGCCCCAGGTTCCTGATAGGATGTTGAACGGGGGCTAGTGAGCCCACGGAGCCCGTACAGAATTGCTCAACACAAGGAAAACATGCCCTCTGTTCTCTAAATGGGTGAGTGGTGAATACAGTGTGTATACAGCTGTATGTATGACAAACAAACTGTTTACATCTACTGATGGGAAGACTCCTAGTTAAATGTGCATTGAATGAACTCTTAGACGGTGTTCCTTAACTACAAATGATGTACAGTGCATGTAAGTAGCCATGATCCATTGCCTAGAGTTCCACACTAGGTCTGTATTTAGTAATTACTCAGGCAGCTCTCATAGTAATCAACGTAAGAGAGCGTAGCGGTACCTTCCCCTATCGTGTGATAGGATGTATAAAAGGGGGCACGTTAGAGAAGATGTATATTATAGGCTTATGTAACAGTTACAGACCAGATTAAAATGTGAGACAGCCTTAGTTTTGAAAGAACTTAAACTGGTGGTGGATGTGAGAGTCTCCGTAGGTTGTTCCAGTTTTGGGGTGCACGGTAAGAGAAGGAGGAGCGGCCGGATACTTTGTTGAGCCATGGGACCATGAACAGTCTCTTGGAGTCAGATCTCAGATGATAAGGGCTGCATTTGGTAGGGGTGAGGAGCTTGTTCAGATAGCTGGGTAGCTTGCCCATAAAGAATTTAAAGGCAAGACAGGAAAGGTGAACTTTGCGTCTAGACTCGAGTGATGACCAATCTAGTTCTTTGAGCATTTCGCAGTGATGTGTATTGTAGTTGCATTGGAGAACGAAACGACAAATTGAATTGAAGAGGGTGTCAAGTTTTCCAAGGTGGGTTTGGGGTGCCGAGCCATATACTATGTCTCCATAGTCGATAATTGGCATTAGCATCTGCTGTGCAATACGCTTTCTGACCAGCAGGCTTAGGGAGGATTTGTTCCTGTAAAGTACACCTAGTTTGGCATAGGTTTTGGATGTCAGGGTATCAATGTCCATTCCGAATGTTAAGTGGGAGTCAAACCATATGCCCAGGAATTTAAAACTAGTAACAGGAGTTAGGGTGGTGTTAGCGTTGGTTCTGATCTGGAGTTCAGTCACTGGAAGCTTTAAAAATGTAGTCTTGGTCCCAAATACCATTGTTACAGTCTTGTCGGTGTTTGAAAACAGTTTGTTGTGGGAAATCCAGTTTTCGAGTCTCAAAACGTCAGACTGAAGTATGTGTTCAAGGTCAGAGAGGCTATGGCTGTGTGCATTTAGGATTGTGTCATCTGCATACATGTGTATTGAGGCTTCCTTACAAGCTGTGGGAAGATCATTGATGAACACTGAGAAGAGTAGGGGCCCCAGAACAGAGCCTTGCGGGACACCACAGGTGATATCCAGGGGGTTGGATTTATAGCCTGAGATGGACACATGTTGGGATCTACCTGATAGGTAGGACTAAAACCAGTTTAAAGCATGCTTCCCTATTCCAGAGCTCTTGAGTTTGTTAAGCAGGATAGCATGATCAACAGTATCAAAAGCCTTTGCAAAATCTGGGTATTTGCACCAGTGAGTTGACCCCGTTCCATTCCACACTGGATTTCATTGCAAACTTTTAGCAGGGTAGTTACCGTGGAGTGTTTGGGGCAAAAGCCTGATTGGAATTGGCTAGGGAAAATTGTCTTGTTATAGTAATCGCTTAATTGTTACCCTGTCTTGTCAAGTTACCCCTTCACCCTTGCAAAGCCTCTCCGATTTTATGTTTATTTGTTTGTTTCTTTCGTCCGCAATCCCTTACACCAGGCCTGCACAACTCGTTAAGCAAGAAGGGCCGAACTGCTACAAGGAAAAAAAAATTGGGCCGAACGGGTAAAATCACCATCATCATCATCATCATCATCATCATCATCATCATCATCATCATCATCATCATCATCATCATCATCATCATCATCATCATCATCATCATCATCATCATCTTTTCTCCAGCACCTCTCATCATCATCATCCTCATATATCTCCCCCAGCACCCCTCATCATCATCCTCATATCTCCCCGAGAAACCCTCACTATCAACCTTTGCGATACTCCCCATCTATCTCTCATACCCCCATCTCTCCCCCTCACCCACACACATAATACTCCCCCGCCACATCAAACACACAATACCCCCCTGCACACCACACACATCCCACCCCCCCTGCACCTCACATCCTTCTCCCCCGTGCACCTCACATCATTCTCCCCCCTGCACCTCCAATCACCCCCCCTGCACCTCCAATGACCCCCCTGCACCTCCAATCACCCCCCTTGCACCTCCAATGACCCTCCCCTGCACCTCCAATGACCCCCCCTGCACCTCCAATGACCCCCCTCTGCACCTCCAATGACCCCCCCTGCACCTCCAATCACCCCTCCTGCACATCACCCCCTCCTTCACATCACCCCCCCTGCACATCACCCCCCTGCACATATCCCCCCCTTGCACATAACCCTCCTTTGCACATCAACCCCCTCCCTTGCACATCACCCCCCCCCTTGCACATCACCCCCCTCCCCTTGCACATCACTCCCCTCCCCTTGCACATCACCTCCCCTCCCCTTGCACATCACCCCTCCTCCCCTTGCACATCACCCCCTCCCCTTGCACATCACCCCCCTCCCCTTGCACATCACCCCCCTCCCCTTGCACATCAACGCCCCTCCCCTTGCACATCATCCCCCCTCCCCTTGCACATCACCCCCATCTCCCCTTGCACATCAACCCCCTCCCCTTGCACATCACCCCCCTCCCCTTGCACATCACCCCCCTTCCCTTGCACATCACCCCTCCTCTCCTTGCACATCACCCCCCTCCCCTTGCACATCACCCCCTTCCCTTGCACATCACCCCCCCTCCCCTTGCACATCACCCCCCCCCCCTTGCCCTCCCCTTGCACATCACCCCCCCCTCCCCTTGCGCATCACCCCCCCTCCCCTTGCACATCACCCCCCTACCCTTGCACATCACCCCCCCTCCCCTTGCACATCCCCCCCCCCTCCCCTTGCACATCACCCCCCCCTCCCCTTGCACATCACCCCCCCTGCACATATCCCCCTGCACCTCACATCACCTCCTCACCTTCGATCACGGCGAGACTGCGCGCGCGCTCGCTTGCAAGCAGCGGACACTGGAAGTGCCGCACTTGAGAGCGGGCTCGGCTCCCCCGGGGAGGAAGGGGAGAGCGGGCTCGGCTCCCCCGGGGAGGAAGGGGAGAGCGGGCTCGGTTCGCGGGGGGAGGGAGAGCGGGCTCAGCTCGCGGGGGCAGGGAGAGGGGGCTCGGCTCGCGGGGGCAGGGAAAGGGGGCTCGGGAGGAGGAGGAGGGGGGGGGGGAAAGCAGCGCGGGCCGCGTGTTGTGCAGGCCTGCCTTACACCTATATTTTAATTAATTATAAAAAAATTGACTTTTCATTTACTGGATGTTTTTGTGCCGCATAAGGGGATCCTTCTCTATCTCAGTATACAAACCCTGACTTTAACTTTATTCACACAATAAAAACCTTGCAGCTTTATGACATAGCTGGAGTACCCCTGAACCTATACCAGGTTCAGGGTGACTTGGGCATGAACTGGGCATCCCACCTTATGCTAGGGATCCCAGGATGGTTCCCCAATTCCCTTTTTCCCTTTCCTGTTTGTGCTGAGGCAGCGAACCCTGGCAGTGAGTCACAAGAACATTTCCAGGGTAGGATTTTGCTGATTGATTACCGGATTCCCGGGTACATCTTTGGGGTATCCCATAACCCCACTACATTGCCACAATCTGCTAGAAGTTTCTCTGCAAACCCCACCCTCAAACTCACAGCCTAGCAAGCTCCTCTGACCAGCACTACTGGAAAGGCAAAAACACAAAAATACTGAATTGTCGCATAATTTATACACAGTCTCTGTGATGTATATATGACAGCTGGGGCCAAAAGCTGACACTCTAGGACCTTTACACACGGATCAGGGGTAACCAAGTGGGCTTAACCTTTATTATTGAGCCGGGTTACCCCCTCAATGTCACAGTCTCCATTCTTCTAGAGCTAACTTGAAGTTATCGGTTACCTACGTCATAATTTTACTCGGCTGGAAAAAATTTTTGTTGAGAAATAGGCACATGGATGGAGTCTGGCTAGAGGGGTCCTTCTCTGTGTCAGAATGGCCCTGACGTCTGATGCATCCACTTCCAAGGTGAACAGTAGTTTGGGGTCCAGATATTTGAGGATGGATGCTGAAACAAAGGCAGTGTTCAGATGATCGAAGGCTTGGTTTGCTGCCGGCAACCATGAAGTAGGATTTGCACTTTTTTTAGTTAAAGCCGTATTGGGGGCTACCGCAGAAGAGAAATTTTGATTGAACCTGTGGTAGTAATTAGCGAAGCCCAGAAAGCGTTTTATGGCCTTAAGAGTAGTGGGACGAGGCCTATCCAGGACCGCCTTCATCTTAGCTGCACCCATGCTGATACCAGTGTCAGAGATGATGTATCCTAGAAATGCCGTGGTGGTTTGGTGGAACTGACACTTTTCCAGCTTGGCGAACAAATGGTTTTCACGTAGGTGTAGAAGTACCTGTTTGACATGACCGACATGTTCTTGTGAGGACTTAGAAAAAGTTACGATGTCATCCAAGTAGACAATAACAAACTGGTTGAGCAGATCTCTGAAGATTTCGTTAACGATGTCTTGAAAGACGACAGGGGCATTGCAGAGGCCGAAAGGCATGACAAGGTACTCATAATGTCCATTTCGTGTATTGAAGGCCGTTTTCCACTCGTGACCCTGGCAAATTCTCACCAAATTGTAGGCCCCACGCAGGTAAAGATGTTGGCCCCTTGGAGGCAGTCGAAGAGTTCTGAAATCAATGGTAAGGGGTAACGATTTTTGATGGTGATCTTGTTAAGACCTCTATAATCGATACAGAGTCGTAGAGATCCGTCTTTTTTTTTCACAAAGAAGAATCCTGCTGGGGAAGAAGATTTCGAAATAAATGGAATGTCAATGGGACAATAGAATGAGCAAAGAGGTGGCAGGACCTCTGATCGTGGTTTATCAAAAACATCATGAAATTTGGTGTGAACCTCAGGTAAGGTTATCTTCTCTTCTTTAGGAGCGGCAACCCTGCATATACTTTTGATAGGCACGGCACAGTTTTTGGAACACAGGACAGGTTCCATATCAGTCCAATCTATACATGGGTTGTGAAGTTGAAGCCACGAAAGACCAAGGATCACGTCGACCGATGGGGTATCGATGGTGTCCATCTGGATCTCTTCTATACTGCTGCGGCCAAGTTTATTCGAGCATTTGCCTGTTCTTGGCCGCAGCAGTAGCCTGACGCGCGCCCGAGGGTGACGGGCGCGCGCCGAAGCAGCGGAAGAGCGCCCTCCGATCGGGGCGCTCTCCCTACCGCTGCCGGGTCCGCCGGGTCCCCCGGAACCCCCTCCCTCGGGGAGCCCTGGACGCGCGTGCAGGGGGCGCAGGCTCCCGAAGACGCGTGACCGCGCGTCTATGACGCGCGGCACGCCGAGGGGCGGCCACTAGCAAGCCGGGAAATCTCCCGGCTTGCGGATCTGGCCGCACTGCAATTAAGTGTGTCGGCAGTGTATGGTCCTCACCTGTATGTAATCAAAATGGAGTGGTCGGTAAGGAGATAAATGCTGGTTGTAGTGGTCGGCCATCAATTGCTTCCAACCCGACAGGGCATTTCTTGCAGACAAGAGAGATATTGTTCTTCTCAGCGAAGCCCTGGTCAATGAAATTACCTCCCGACCCGGAATCCACAAAGGCTAAAGCGGTGGTGTGAAAGTTCTCGCCGGTCAGCGTAACGGGTACCAAGATCCTCGTTGGCAATGTTTTCTCTTTGGTACGAGTAAAGAACGTGTTCCCAATGTGATTCCCCTGGACCGCATTGGGAGTTTGCATTACCCGACTTGTGGGGGCAATTGAGTACCTGATTTCCGGGATTGCCACAGTACAGGTAGAGGCTGGCGTTGTGTCTGTGCTGTTTCTAGCTGTAAGACAACTTGTTGCCACCAAGTTGCATGGGCTCTGGAATATCTGGCAGAAGTGGTTCAGCTGTGCCAGCATGGAGAGAAAGGAATATTGGAGTGAGCTGCCATTAACGGGATCTTTCGTACCTCCTCTCCTACAATCGTTGATAAATGCAGATACATAGGGCGATTAGTTTTTTGTTATCGGTAGGACTTTCATGTGCAGCGAGCTCGTACTTTAAAATCTAAGAGAGACCTTGCCAGAAGGCAGCTGACAATGACTCATTTTTCCATCTGGTCTTGGCGGCAATAGTGCGGAACTTCAGAGTGTATCTAGCGACGGATCAATTTCCCTGGGAAATGTGGAAAAGGGAAGATGCAGCAGTTAACTTGCGACCAGGCATGTCGAAGACTCTGAGGAATTCCCAGGTGAATTGTCCGATATCCTGTGTGAGGTCCGATCTCTGTTCCCAGATGGGAGAAGCCCAGGCCAGGACATCGTTGTTGAGTAGCGAAATAATATACGCCACCTTGGATCTTTGAGAAATAAATTGAGAAGGCATTAATTTGAACTGGATGAAACATTGATTCAAAAAGACCCGGCACCCATGGTGGTCGCAACCATAACGATTGGGTGTAGGAAGTCTGGGTTCTTATGTCGAGGTCATGGGCAGAGAAATTAGGGTTGCAGGAGAAGGCCCCGAAGGGACAGGACTAGGAGAGGGGCTTGTGCCTGGTCGTTAAGAGACAGGAGGTTCTGTTGCAGTAAGTCCATGCGTCAGTCATTTTGTTCAAGGTATTTCTATATTTTGGAGAACATGCTCACGTGCGTGCTCAAGACTCGCCCCACCCCATTGGGTCCATGTTTAAGGGGCTGAGCATACTGTAACGGAGTGCTCACCATAACCAAGGCATGACTGCGGGGCCGAGGTGGCTATTGATATACACCAACCTCCAGCCACGAGGACGTGTCTGGAGTGTAGATTGGTCAAGGTAGCCGGGTCGGGGTTGGAGAAGTCAGAATAGTCAAAGGAACTTGCCGAGGTCATGGTTGGAGAGGTGCGGATCATTGTAGGTACTTTGCCGTGGTCGGGATTGGAGAGGTGCGGATCATTGTGGCACTTTGCCGAGGTCGGGGTTGGAGAGGTGCGGATCGTCGTTTGTAAGCCAGGGTCAGGAGTATAGAAGAGTGGAGTCCAGATGAAAGCCAAGGTTAGTCAAGGAGGAGAACTAGGAACCAGAATCGCAAGACAGGACAAGGAGGCAGGAATCGCAGTGAACACTTCGCACATATATAGGGAGGAAGATCCAATGAGGAGCAGACTGAGGGACACCTCAGTAAACCTGCCTTTGGTTGGCTGTCCGGATAGGATACACAAATGTGGGGAGTATCCCAGATGAAGAAAGATGATGCTTCGCGTGCGCGCGCTGAACACGCACCGCGCGCCAGAGACGTCACTGCGCTGGTGTAATCTGGAGGCGGGACCAGTAGGTGCTGTATTTACAGCAGCGCGGGATGCGCGCGCACCCCTTAGATGACTGCTGGTACAGTAACAGCAGGGTGAGAGGAGCGTCACAGGTGGAGGAAGTAGTGGGGCGCCCGATCGCGGGTTGGGGTATGTGCGAATGCGCCGGGCGCACCGCGGATCACGGATCCTGACAGGTAGTGAATGAGAGGGAAGAGAGGGAGAAAGAATAGGGGAAGAAAATAGAGGGAGGTGGGAGAGAATGAGTATATGGAGAGAGAATGGGGGATGGTGGGAAAGAGGAAAAGTGGGAGAGAGGGGGTAGGTTGTGCAAGGGAGAGAAGGGGAATGTGTGTGAGGGAGAGAAAGTGGAGAGTGTACTGTATGAAGGAGAGATGGGGAGGTGTGTGCGAGGGAGAGAAGGGGGAAGTGTGCACTGTATTAGGGAGAGATGAGGAGGTGTATGTGAGGGAGAGGATGGGGAGAGTGGGTATGAGGGAGAGAAGCAATTGTGTCAGGGCCAGGGCATGTCTCACCACTATTTAAAATATTTATAAATACCGTTACAAATTACAAAATAGTTTTGCCTCATTGGGAGTGGTGAGTTGTTGTTGGAACTTAATTATGGGTAACAACAAGTGACAAATATATATATATATATATATATATATATATATATATATATATATATAAAACATGCGTTACCAGCGAAAGTAAGAAGGCAACAGCATTCAGTAGATATCAGATGATTTTTAGTATAAAAGATACTTGCACATTGAACCAACGTTTCGGTCTCCAAACGGGGCCTTCCTCAGGGTTTCTACTGATGCTGTTGCCTTCTTATCTTCGCTGGTAACGTACAGTAGCGACATCTTTTATTCGACTAAATGCCGGCGGCATGCCGGGATCTACCCCAGCTGCCGCCAGTCAGAAACGCGCGCCGCCGCGTTTCCCCCACGCACCCCCCCTCCACATCGCGCGCAATTACCCCCCCAAAGACACCCCGAACCCGGCTTCTACTCTGCCCCTCTGCTTCCCCGCACCCCCGCTTACCTAGATTTGAACTCCAGGGGTGTCGGGGAAGCCTGGGGAAGCCGGGGAAGACGGGGAAGCCGGGCGCGCTTGTGACCGTGACGTCACAGTGCGCCGCCACGCGCCGCGGCTACCCGCTTCCCAGCCTCATTCAGCCAGCGGCATTTGCTCGAATAAGAGCTGCCGCTGCTGTATGTTATTTATTCTTATTGTACAAGCACCAGCTTATTATTGCATTACTACAGGAGTGCTGGACTACTTTTATTGAAAATACAGTGTATATATATCCGTCACCCATACATAAGTAGCCATGTGTAAAATTGGTATACATATTTCTCTCATGCTGAGCAGTAATTCCTGTTAAAAAGGCAGGGTTGCCAGTAGTCATCATGGAGGTTTGCCCTCAAACCCTGTGATGTGTCATATGCAGCAAAGGAAGTGACAGCATGCTTTGTGTCCACTGTTAGTGACACAGAGGTGGGTCTTTCTGGAGCCTATATATTGCACAGCACTTCCTAAAGTTAGTGTGTTCGTGTTCAACTCTGGTGTTCATCCTGGTTCTGCTATGTCTGGGTGAAGTGTCTGCAGCAGTTCAAGTCTGTCTGTCAGGGAGGAACATGGCAAAGTGACAAGCAGATTGCACACTGTGTCCAGGGCTCTGGCACAGTTGGTGGTCTCCCTTAGGGGAGAGGTGGAAAGACACCTTGATTAGAGAACAGAAGGAACTTTCCTGGAGATGGACAACCTGATAATGTGCGGCTAAGTGTCGGCCGCTATAATGGGCAGTCTGCCATGTAACGTGCTAATAAAGATGCCCATGAGAAAGATACCCTTCTTGCCTGTGAATGGAGTTACTCAGGGAGAAGGTGCACGTAGGAGTTCTCTTCCAGAAACTGCTCCCTGCTGCCGTGGGGATCTGGAAGGGATGGAGGCGCTGTACCGACTGTGAGTAGAACTCTGCACTACCTCATACGCCTGTCATGATGAAATCCCCACTACCAACAAGCGGGAGACTCAGGAGTCCTGTGAGCCAGCAGGTGCACCACACTACACTGACATGTAACTGGGGCAGTTTCTCACATAGGGGTCAGGATCAGAAGGGCCCCGATGGAAACACTGTTACACATATTTGAAGGAAGTTAAAAAAAAATCTATTAGGTATAACATTTGCATTTTTCAGTTGACGTGGCATTGTGACAGATGTATTTCTCCCCTGCGAAAGTTACTTGTGGGGGGAGGCCCTAAGCTGAAGGTTAGCCTAGGGTGTCTGATACCCTGGCACCGGCCCTGGATACTGCTTCTGGGGTCCCCTTGGTTCCAATTGTTTAAGAATCAATTTACAGGTTTTGTGGGATTGCTGCTTTATTAGTTTAGCAAATTTAGGACGATCCACCAACTGTGAAAATCTCACAATCCATATTTTTGAAGGGGTTAAAGTCACATGCTTGACGCAGTAACAATCCCTATGTCTCAGTGATCACGTATCAGTTGTAAAATTAGTTCTTATAATAATGAGACTATTTTAAAAATAATAAATATCTAAAAAAAAAAATTTGCATTAATATATCCCCCCCCACCCCAAAACTCAAGAAACGACTAGAGTATACCATAGTAATGTATGTGATCAAGATGAAAAAGGCAACTTGTACAAAGAAAGGGAATCGCATTTTAAGGGGCCAATATGACAGTTCAAAGAAGTAACTTTGGCAACAACACGTCTCTTAGCTGACAGTTTTTTAAATGTTGCCACACAAATGGACAATAGAAAAAGTTTTGTGTATCATGTCTGTTGATCTTAAAAACTGCAACAAATACTCGTACCAGGGAAGGAACTACCAATGTTGCTATTTCCTGTTGGCAACCAGGAGGCCAGTACCTCCGTCACTGGGGTGATTCTGGGTCATCTCGGGGCAGCGCCTTCACCTGTAAGGGATCCCAACGTGGTGGGATAGGCCCCTTACAGGAACAATAATACACGCAGTCATGCACTGTATATAACAACTACCTTTACTGAACACGGACCACAGTACCCTGTACCACACGTATAACAAGGCCCCAACCTGATACCACCAGTGAGTGTCCCCAAAAGTACATAGGGTGCTTGGCACCAATACCCTGGTGTACCTTTCTCCCAATGTCAGGCCCACCCAAAATGTAGGAGATAGCACTATCCCGTGGAGTGTTGGTGAACTTAGTTGAGGTACCTGGCCATGTACTCAATTACTCGGTGCGGCCAACTTAGCAACAGAGATCCGCTTATCCAGTGACGTCATCGGCGATGGTGTCAGCCTCCACGTGCGGTGAATTCCGGCATGGAATAATATCACCATACAGAGTCTCTTGCAACGGAGATGGTCTGGTCCCCCAATTCCCATGCAGCGTCTTTACTGTGACTCTGACACTAAACAGTAATGCGGAAGCTTCCCTACCCAAGGGGTCTTCCCTAAAGCAACCACAAGCTAAGTGGAAGGTGCCTATCTAGGAACAGGGGGGGGGATCTAGCCCCAGAGGGGGGGATCTGAGTGCCACAGACACTCAGACCCTACCTTCCCCTTCTTTGTCCTGGCTCCAACTGCCCCTTGCACTCAGAGCGTGCCAAATGTAACAATCTCCCCTCAGGAGATTCTAAAAGCCCTAATGGCTAACACTGCCCACCTGATTCACTGCCCCTAAGAATTATGGGGCTTGTAGTCCCCTGCGGAGCAAATATAGAAGATGGCCGCCACTACAAGGATGTACTGCACAAGCACATCTTCCCTGAGATGGCTGATGGGGTTTCTGGGCTCCTCTGCGGATGTGTGACTCTCCTGCGCATGCAATGCAATTGCAAAATGGCGGTTCCCTGTAATAGGTGCCACCGCAGAGCTCCGGTGACCCCGTCGCTCATCCAACAACCCTGTATGCCACCGCAACCTCCGCTGGAGCCGCTGATTGCCGCAAGGTCTTCCTCACATGACCCACAGCCGCATTAGCACCCCCCTTCCCCAAGCCTGCATCGGAGGTGAGACGGGGGCTCAGTTGGGACACGGCTACACAAGAAAAGAGGAACAAATAATTAGTTCTCATTAGGGCAGCCTTTGTAGACCCTGATAATAACCCAAGTGCAAATACGTGTCTGTTCTTTGTTTTTTCTTTTGTTTTGGTTTATTTTGAGCCAATTAATATAAATTCAGGTTTATTTTTGCTATTTTATAACTTTTGGGAAAACGGTACAGGAAACTCGAAACCATTATTATGAAGCCATACATTTCTGCATTTTCTGTAATTATAGTCTGTGCTTTAAACACAAAAATACAGCTCAACCCATTTATAGCGCGATCCGCTAAAATGCTGATCAGCTTATAACGAGGTCTGAGTGTGGCTCCCGTTTTTTTTAAAAGTATCTATTCAATGCTTTATTGCTAACGGAGACAGACACACACGGAGATGGAGACAGACACACAGAGACAGAGATGGACAGACACACACACACACTTTTGTATACTTAGATCAAGCAAACCTGCTAAGTCTTCATTACAAATTATTCCTGGCAATTTTATCTACACACCTCTCCACAAATAAATAATTTTTTAACATAAAAAGGCAAGCTGTAAGTGAATTAGAATTGCATTTGTATCTCACTCTCCATCTCAGTATTAGAGCACTGCCTTTGTTACTAATAGCTGAGGTGGCATTTTTGCCTGCAATGAGAAGTTTAATTAAGGTGAAACAAACTGTAGACAGTTGCCCAAATGGGGCTCTAATGAGCTTTACTTCAAAGGTTCTACACGGAGGTGTATTTATCTACACATTGCCCCGGTTTGTTGACATATGAGTCACAAAGTGAAATTGCTGCACTGCTACACTTAAAGTGAAATTCAACCATTGAAATTGCTATAACACTCAACAAAGATATAATTTATATCAGAAGCGTAAACGAGGGGTGATAATTGGATACGGCCGTTGAGTCGTGCCCCTAGGATAATAACACACTTTGTGTACCTGTTCGTTGTATGGCTATATGGTTTGTTTGTAAATATTTGTATATAATAGCTTTATTGAGCAGCACTTGGATGTCTCCACATGGGGGGTGTCTATTGACACACTTCCTCAGGCTGTCGGTATATGAGTTTTAAAGCAGGCACTAGAAAGAGGGAGCTAAGATAATAAATGAAGAGGATTACTCCTTGGGTTAAATGATGTAACACTTTGGGTAACATCATTTAATTAATTGTACCAACTACCAACTTTATTATGCCCACTATTCTTTTCTCTAACAGATAATATTGTAGCCTGCAATAAAATTCCTCATTCGAGCATCGTTACCATACATAGGTTCTATGTGTTTTAAACTTGTATGTGCACATTTGTATAAATATGTAAATAAGTAATCAACTACCTTTTTGACTGCATCCCTATTATTTTTTGACCAACGTACAGGAATTTTTGTGTTCAATTCTCAACTAGTGAGTGTGGTGTTTTTTTAGGACAAGTACTGATGTGAAGTGTACTAATACCACAAGTTTAATTAAATGTTATTTACTAAACTAACATTTAATATAGCAGCCTAATGGTATAGTGTACATTACTTATTTATCTTCTGGATCTCTGTATATTTATGAATTGGCCATAGATTTGAATTACCAATTTAATATTTTTATATGAATATAAAATGATTTTAAAATAAATTCCCAATAACATATCATAGCATTGAGTCCATTCATTAGGGACCTTTTGTTCTTTTGTATTTCCAACACGAGAGGAAGAAGAATGGAAAACACACACAAAGATCTCCTACCTCTGAGTCTCGGATTTCGCCGGAGCCTCTCTCCTTTAAAAAAAAAACACACACAAACGCACACACAGACAGACACACACACACACACTGTCCCCTCAGTCTGTCACTGTTACACACACACAGTACCTCTGCTGGAGGTGAGGAGAGAGGGGGGAATCACACAGAGAAAGCTGACATCCAAGCTTCTCCAGACTGCATGAGATCTTTCCCCCCTCTCGCAGAATCACCAGCTTCTCCTGCACAGCACACACAGATCAGCTGATCTTGGGGGTGCCACTGCGATGCCGGCTTCAGGGAGAGCAGGGAGAGTTATCCCAGCTCTCCACCACTGGCGGACGCGGAACCCCTGATCGTGGCAGCTATATATATTTTTTAATGCGATCCCGGTTATAACACGGTATCAGTCTGTGGCCCCCGAGCACCGCGTTATAACGGGGTTCAGCTTTATTATCATTTGTGCAAAAAACAAATTATGTTATTTTTAATATAATAGATAGCTTTACAAAAAATTTACCAAATTTCCAATACCGGTGCTCTAGAGTTTATTATAGTTTATTTATTTTAAAAATACATGTAAAACATAAGACTGAAGTTTTGATCCACTTCAGACCTCCAATGGGGCATTACAGTTTTGATTGATCAGTTTTTGGGTTTCCTTGTCACCATTTTTTCTAAAATGAATGTAGTTTTCACAACAAAAATTGTTCTCACATTTTTGCTCTAACATAACACTTATTCAAAATGGAGAATGAGAAATGGGACACAACTACCATATATCTGTAAGGCTCAACCAGAACAATGTATCCTTTCACTACCATAGGGGTAAACAACAAAAGGAGCCAGCAATATTTTGTAGATGTATTTTGTAGATTCTAAATTGGAATTTGTGATGTTTTATTTAATTATTTATATTTTGGATTATGTAAACAAGGTTTTTAAAGCTATGTACAATTATTTTGTACCTAGTTCTGCTATTCTGCTGCTCTGTATAGAGGGAGACTGTCCCCGGTAAACCAACACATTTGATAACTTTATGTACAGTAGCTTGCAATCACTTGAATGGAAATCATGGTCATTATTAACTGCACATTTCCCTACTTGTCACAATGCTGTACAGAGGCCTAGGGGATAAACTTACTGTAGTTACATTGCATTCAAGTGTAACGGTTCGACCCCTACCCAATCTCATATGGGCCCCTATGTGTGGAATCTGCCCCCAGTTACATGTCAGTGTAGTGTGGTGCACCTGCTGGCTCACACGACTCCTGAGTCTCCCGCTCGTTGGTAGTGGGGATTTCACCATGACAGGCGTGTGAGGTAGTGCTGAGTTCTACTCACAGTTGGTACAGCGCCTCCATCCCTTCCAGATCCCCACGATAGCAGGGAGGAGTTTCTGGAAGAGAACTCCTGGGTGCATCTTCTTCCTGATTAACTCCAGTCACAGGCAAGAAGGGTATTTGAATCAAGGGCATCTTTATTTGCATCATGCATGGCAGACTGCCCATCATAGCGGCCGGTACTTAGCCGCACATCTTGTAGCTGCACACCTCAAGGAAGTTCCCTCCTGACTCTATAATAGAGACAGGGATATTTCTGCCACCTCTCCCCTAAGGGAGGGCCACCAGCTGTGCCAGAGCCCTGGACACAGTGTGGGGTCAGCTTGCCACTCTGTCACTACAGACACTTGAACGTCACAGACTTGATTCCAGACAGAGCAGACTTGAACTCTGCAGACAGAACTTGAACCACTAACTTTAGGAAGTGATGCGTAATATGTAGCTTCCAGAAGACCCACCCCTGAGTCACTAATAGTGGACACAGAGCATGCTGTCACTTCCTTTGCTACACCTTACACATCACAGGAGGTGAGGGCAAACCTCCATGATGACTTCGGCAAACCTGCCCTGTTAACGGGGATTACTGCACAGAATAAGAGAGGAATGTAAACCCAAAATACACAGGGCTACAATCTCCCCCTGGTGGAATCCAACTTGGACCTAAATTTACAGAAGCTTCCTTTTAACGGGCAACTGCAAAACACAAAACAAGAATGTCAATACAGGAATACATTAGTACACATCAATGTACCTGCAAGTTAAACACACAGTGGATAATATTACAGGAAAATACATCCTAACTCAGATGGGGTACAACCAGGATTACTCCCTTACCCCCAGGATATATCTTATACTAACTATACCCTCTTAAGGTGGCCTGCGCACAGCATGGTCCACTGGGTTTAGAGCAGAAGTACCATAACACTCTCTGTGACATACTGGACACCCACAATCAGCCCATAATTCCGGCCTGGATAATAATGGTCGGAGAGAATCATGCACATACACTTCCTTAAGGCATTTCCTGGAGATATAACCCACCTTCTCTAGATTATACCAATTTTCATCTGAAACTTCAGGATCACAATCCTCTAGAGGGCTATCAGTATCCCAATTTTCCTTGTCTGATCCTTCCTCATCATCAGAACTATATCCCCTGTCCTCATCAGTGGAACCCATTTCAAACTCAATTTCCACCTCCCATGGATGGTGAAAATAAAGTAATAACTTTTGACGATTCCTGGCAACTCTGTCAGGCATTGGAGGTACATAGGGGTTTACCCAAGCAACAGGCACAATATGAGCAACATTACCCAAGTCCCCAGACGTTCCACTGGAATGAGTGTACATACAATAACGCTTGGATTTCCCTTTAGCCACATGCCTAAATACAGTAGGATTCATCACCGGAGACTTCACATATGTTACCACTTCCCTCCCCGATCCCTCATCGGATGTAAAACATTCACCCCAGTTCATAGCTGACCCAGTCCTTTCTTCAGATGTGTCCCGTGACTCCCCAGACCACCCTTGGCTCGATCGGGACCCCGAGGGAGACGTGAAAGGGGCAGGGATTTGGGCAGTGGCCTTAGGGAAGGGGGAAGTGTTCTTTCGCTGCGGTATTATGATCCACAATTTGGCTATGCCCCGGCCGGTGGCAACGCTGGACGGATCAGGCTCACCCGTCTTCTTGCTTCCCCGTCTCTTCACTGCCTCCCGGTATCTGTCCATATCTTCTTTGGACAGTCTGGTGCTGACCATCGGCGGCGACGGCTGCTTCCGGTCGGCTCCGCTGTGGCCACCGGAAGTGATGTCATCGGTCTCGAAGGATGAGGCGCCATCTTGGGTGGGGTCCCCCACCGGAACTTCTTCGCCGGATACGATGGTTCGTTCCTCAGCTCCGCTTGGGCCTTGGTGGGGCCTTTCTTCTCCACCGCCTCCATCGGAGCCTGTGGGAGGTAAGAGGGTATCTCACCACTCCGCTGGCTTGCGATGAGGTCCTCTTCTCCTTTCACGCTGGGAGTCGCTACGGCCATGGGACTCTTATGCTGCTCCGGCCGCACCAGTGCAGGTTGTTGCTGGATTTCGAGGCTCAGCTCTTCGAGACCACCGGTAAATGCTTTTTCTTGCTTTTCAGCACCGCTGTAGTGGCCCGCCAGTAGGCGCATCACCACCAATGTAGGACTTCCCTGCTCATCGTCCGACAACACAGACACCGATGATGGTAAAGGTACCTCCACAGGGGACCGACAGCGAGGTTCCAGGTTCTCTCTGCGGTTGCAGGCCACAGTTCCACTCCTCTTTGGTACCATCATGAGGAGCGATCACCCCTCTCTGGGATCGACCTTCTCCTGCTTCACTCTGGGCGAGGCTCCAGCCGTCAGCATGGCTGTGTCTCCTCCCACCTCCGCGGCGTGCCCAGGCATTGCGGACATCGCGCCGTGGTGCTGGCTTTTCCGCCGGGTAACCTGCACTGCATGCACAGGCACCGCAGTACCTCTCTTCCACCCGCCTTCACCACCAGGAAGCCTCCTGGCAGTTGTTAGGGATGTACTTCGATGTTGTCCATGACACAATTAGTCGCACTGGTTAAGGGAGACACACGGCACAGCAGTCTCTCCTGTTCACCAGCTCCTCGCAACTGAGGGACAGGAAGTGCACATCCAGCTCCTCCCTCAGTCAGCTCCGTTCACCATTGGCAGATGCAAAGACCCCTCCCTCTGGTGGATATTAGAGGAGGGTCCCACAGCTGCACATCATGACCCAGAATTGGCTCTGAGCCTGTCACAGTCCAGGAGGGCGTGGCCACAGCTTTTGCGCCACTTCCCCCAACAGGGTGGGGTTCTTTCTTTCGCTCCTCTCCTGGCCAACTTCTTGCAACATCACTGTTTGCACACAGCCCACGCGGTCTCCCAGGGAAGCGGAAGACGCCATTTTAGATCACGCTGCACTCCACATTAGCAGCAGGGGTTACTTGCGTAGTGATCACCGTCTGGCAATCAGATACTCCATTATTTCCGCACATAATTACAATGTCCTCACAACTTTCCTCCAGGGTGGCACCCCGGGAACCTAGGCATGACAAGAACGGCGCAGCCACTGCTTTAGCGCCACTCCACAGCAAACTAGCAAAAATCACTTCTGTAGTTTGTTCCTCCGTGGTACACACAGCTTTCTCCATCAGGCGCGAGCCGCCATCTTGGACTCTCCGCACCGTGCGGGACATCATTACTTGCGATCGCCATCTTTTCAATTCTGCTGTAATTGCACATGGTGCTCCTTTCTACTGGGCAGCCGCCATTTCTGATGCAATAAAGTATGCCAGTGCACCTCTACATGTATCTCATGTGTGTCTTACTCATGTATGCACTACCTCAGGCTAGCCTAACTCTCTCACTGTATGCTGTACACACTATCCTCCAGTATGTGCTCTGTGGTAAGCGTGGTCTGGTTACTGGCTAGAGTACTCTGGCTTCTCCCATGCAGTACTAGGGCGTCACCTACTTTTGGCTACACCTAGCGCATACCCTCCCAGGAGTTCCTGACCCATGTTAACCAGGCTACCCCCTAAGGCATCCTATGACTAGCTGCCTCAAGGTGACTAGGACAGCAATAGCCCTGTCTCCAGACCTACTTAACTCCATTCAGGGCTCTAGGGTGTACTTTGCAAGCATACATCCCACCCCTGACTACCCCTAGGCTCCCTTCCATTCCACAGCACTTCCTGGCAGCATACATCTCCTGTTTCCCAGTCAGCCTAGCAAAAGCCTGTCCTGATGATCTCAGTAGCGCCTCCAAAAATGTAACGGTTTGACCCCTACCCAATCTCATATGGGCCCCTAGGTGTGGAATCTGCCCCCAGTACCATGTCAGTGTAGTGTGGTGCATCTGCTGGCTCACAGGACTACTGAGTCTCCCGCTCGTTGGTAGTGGGGATTTCACCATGACAGGAGTGTGAGGTAGTGCTGAGTTCTACTCACAGTTGGTACAGCGCCTCCATCCCTTCCAGTTCCCCACGACAGCAGGGAGAAGTTTCTGGAAGAGAACTCCTGGGTGCATCTTCTTCCTGATTAACTCCAGTCACAGGCAAGAAGGGTCTTTGAATCAAGGGCATCTTTATTTGCATCATGCATGGCAGACTGCCCATCATAGCGGCTGGCACTTAGCCACACATCTTGTAGCTGCACACCTCAAGGAAGTTCCCTCCTGACTCTATAATAGAGACAGGGATATTCCTGCCACCTCTCCCCTAAGTGAGGGCCACCAGCTGTGCCCGAGCCCTGGACACAGTGTGGGGTCAGCTTGCCACTCTGTCATTACTGACACTTGAACTTCACAGACTTGATTCCAGACAGAGCAGACTTGAACTCTGCAGACAGAACTTGAACCACTAACTTTAGGAAGTGATACGTAATATATAGCTTCCAGAAGACCCACCCCTGAGTCACTAATAGTGGACACAGAGCATGCTGTCACTTCCTTTGTTACACCTTACACATCACAGGGGGTGAGGGCAAACCTCCATGATGACTTCTGGCAAACCTGCTCTCTTAACAGGGATTACTGCACAGAATGAGAGAGGTATGTAAACCCAAAATTACACAGGGCTACACAAGCATTATCTGATTAACAGAAATAATTCTGCAAATGAAATGTGCAACATACAATATACTGCATAAACAACATTTCACATTGATGTACTGCTGATTTAACCTAAAGTTTACAAATTAATCTTCTGTGTTAACGGACAGTTCATTAAAATGTAAATATGTATTTTGAGTGCTAAAGATACATACTGTAATATCCTGTTTCGTACAGAGAAAAGCTTAGAGCAAGTGTACATTGTTTATGTTGTTTTTAAAAGGTTCAAAGAATTCTAAAAGTCAGTTAAAAAATCCTACAAATATGCAAGAATAGAGTATGCAGGGAAATAAGACAATTTTGAAAGAATGTTTCATTTAAAAAGTTCAATCAAAACCAGTAAAAAGGCAAAAAAACTAAAAAAAACTAAAAAAAAAAAACGAAATTTGGTAAATATGTTCATCTTTTAGCCTCAGACTACTTAATGTGAGAGATTTACTCAGCTCTGATAAATGCTATTATACAGTGAATCCACATTAACTGCCATGCAGGTTAATGGCAATTAATTCAGGATTGTGATGCAATAATTTGCATCTAAGTTTAGTGAATACCAATGCATATTTCCTTAAGAAAAGAGTTTAAAAAGCATGTTGCTGTTGCCGAAGTTCATCGCTACTTTCGCTGTAGTTTCAGGAATCGTGTTACTCTTGTAGTGTTAAGTTCTTGCAGCTTTATTGGTGCTAGGGAAATGTAGATATGTTTTAGGTTGTTACCTTTTTTGAGACCAACATTAGGATTCTTCATAGATTTAATAACTGCATCCTAGAAAATTAAATGTATGAGGTTTTGACAGCCCTGTAGAGTGTACACTATGATTTCACCTATGATTTTCATCTAATGCTTATCCCGTAAAATATATTACAATTGTGTTACTCCAGTAAATCAAGAGCTTACTATCACTTCTCAATAATTTAATTTGAAGGAACCTGTGCATGTTTGTTTATTAATATTTAATTATTTCATTCATTGAGATGTACTCTGGTTCTTTATTTAATGCTCAGTATACACTGTTGCCTAGTTCTGTACTATTGGATAAGATATGTACAGATGGCATCCTTTCTTCTTATCTTGTTACTCATTTGGCTTATTTTCCCAAATATGTATTTGCCAGTTTGGTTTGCTAAACCAGAATTAAACTGATTCTTTTTCCACAGAGTCATTTTCATTATAGCCACCTGGCTTACGAAACTGTCCGTTTCTTTTGCATTCATTGCAGGAGCATTTGTCGTTCAAGTTACAGCCAATGATGCTGATGATCCAACCTATGGGAACAGTGCAAGAGTCTTCTACAGTATTCTGCAGGGACAGCCATACTTCTCAGTCGAGTCTGAGTCAGGTCAGAAGACTTTGGTGTCTTTGTTTCTATAATTGAAGATGGCATGTTAAGTCAAGCTAGGACATACTAGACAAAACTTGAAAGAGATTACATTTTCCACCCTGCACAAACTGACAAACTCAATCGAGCAAAACATCTGTAAACATGACACCTGTGTTATTAGAACCTAACAATCAAAGCTGAAATATAATTAGGGTTGTGCACAAAATGGTTTTCACTTTGAGCAAGAAATAGTCACGTTTTGTTGTTGTTGGAGGTTTCACCTAATTGTACATGCCATTTCTCCTAATATATACTGTACCTTTTTCCTAACACTTTAGTGGCTTTGATTTTGGAAACATTTTTGGAAAAAGGTATTTACTGTACGAAAAGTTTGAGAATTTTTCTGAAAAATTCGAGCAGTGCATAAAAAAAAAGAAAAAAAAATCAGATATTAATGAACCTTTTCCCCTTGAATTTCACCTGCATTGGAAAGATCATTCTGACGTTTTAATTGAACTTCCAATAGAACTCCGAAGTTTGCAGAATTTGGATAACGATCCTCTGAACGTGCCTATCCTTGCTAATACAGATATAGCAAGACTTACTGTCTTTGGAACCGCGGCTGAAACAGCAGAAATCAGTGGGTGTCTGCTGTTGTCATGCTGTGGGGGTTCCATGCATCCTGATCGAACTACCCATAGCATCCGGGAGTCGCTGTTGTCGCATGACTGCGGGTGGCTCTGGTGCCACAAACCATTTGGTTTGCTACATTTCTATGTACAGTATTTGTTTTTCATTATGGTATTATTTTAATTCCTTTGATGCGAGAAATTATTGCAATACATTTCACTCCAGGGCATAACTTTGCGTGCATCAGTCTTGCAAACCAGAATTCCCTATTGAAGTAAAAGAGGAACGTCAGCCAAAGTATCCAAGCAGCTGCTTCGGTGCATATACAGTAAAATAAGCCCCAATTTCTTCTAATTTATATTTGTTTTAAAATCTTGTTTCCTTGCTCTAGGTGGGATGGATATTTTTCAGATTATTTTTCCATAAAAGAAAGGAAATTATTGAAAGTAATTACATGGATATTTGATTTTATTTTTTTGCATTCAAATAAACATCATCCTCATGTTTCTTACATATTATACAAATATGTTAATCTGAGAAATGTACACCACCTCCACTTTGGAACTGGCCAACTTGAAAAATGCCATCCCTACGAGCAACTATTGCAACATTACATGTAATCTAGTACTGTACTTGTACTGTGTCATGAATTTACCCTCCAACTCCTCTTTAAATCCCACACAACCCACCACAAATCTCTCACTAACTAGGACATGTTTACATTGGAGAAAATTACCTGTCTTCATTGATACAAAGAGAAATTTAGCATCAGTTGAGTGGCACAAGTGCCTCAGGGACACATATAAAATGTGTATGTAACAGTGTTTAGCACATAGCCTAAACAGGCTATATTTATCACTGAAAGACTTAAGTATGTGATCCCTAAATTCCATATGTAATTGGCTTCCCTAAACAAATGTAACCATGCCTAAAGAAAATACATGTCTGCTTTTGTTTCTTTTGAAACTAGGCACATACAGTACAGTATTATCAAATAAAGGGGTGTTTGCAAATCAACTGCATCCCATGTTTAAAACTAACTTCAAAATATTATTCACAAATCGTTGTAGGTGTTGAATTTTGATAAATAAAGAAGACATCAATTGCCCATATGTAACCTCTTAAACATGCCGCTAGCATTAGCACATTGGTCCTTGCAGAGTCTTTCCTTTACGTCTGTCAGTACTTACAATGATTCTTTTGTTGCAGGTATTATCAAGACAGCATTGCCAAACATGGACAGAGAGAACAGGGAGCAATATCAAGTTGTTATCCAGGCCAAAGACATGGGGGGACAAATGGGAGGATTGTCCGGGACCACAACAGTAAACATCACATTGTCTGATGTCAATGACAACCCACCTCGATTCCCCCAGAGTAAGATCTGTTCTTTTCCTTGAGAAATATTTAGAATGATAAAAAACGAAGATCGAGAAAATATTATGTTCTCTATATCTCAGCCCACAGGGATAAAAATGGCATTAAATGGTGCAATGTAGAGCATTTTGATTTATTTTGCTGGCAGACTTTTTAGCCTTGGGCTTTGCTATGATATTTACAATCCCATATATTCTATATATTGATATGAGGGATATGTCTTTGTTTGCCTTGTACACAGTTTTCTCTTAAACCAAAGGAGATCTCTTAACACCTATTCCTCTGAGAAAATATATCTGTGATTCCTTTACCATGAAATGTAATCATATTTAAAATGAATGTATCTGCACACATGTTCTCCTTTATGCATTATTAAGTCTGAACTTCGTTTATATATGGTGCACATCACATTGTAGCATCTGTCTTTACCTCCCTTTGTCACAGTACAAACCCATAAAAAAATCCCTATGAAAAAAAAACAAAGGACAAAACCGGAGTTAATTTCATTATGGTGTAAAAATGGAGTCAATATTTCAAAAGTGTCTTCTACGGTATGTTTCTCCAGGCTGCCCATTACTAGTGTTTACTAAAGCACACAGAAAAAAAATAATCTAAGTAACCCAATCAGACATTTGGAATTATTGGTGAAAAACATTTGCTATGCAGAAATAGGTTATACTATAGCATTTCTATTGCCATCTTTTTTTATAACTGTCATGAAATGTCTTTAAAAAAAAAGTCGGTGCTTGAGAAGATATGCATGAACAACTCACCATAACGTGGTACAAGTATACAATTTAATGGTAATAATATTATTTTTCTTCTTTCAAAGTGCTGACAATATATTCAGCGCTTCACATATAATTTTGCAGGGGATATGAGAGATAATGTGATTTACCCAAGGTCACAAATCGAACTGGAACCCAATACACCCGCTCAGGACCGGCCCGGTGCAAACTTTGAGTCTGAGGCCTCTTACGCTCCCCGGGGCCCTACCTGTGGCCAATTGTGGTGGCGCTGGAGGTAGCCCATCCATGTGCCTTACATGGAAGTTGGACACCACCGGAAGTTGGGACCGGCTTCCGTGACCGCCACCTGGGTCAGCTCCCTCCGTCGCCACTACTGCTAAATAGTTGGGGTCCCAGGGGGAGAGAGCGCATTTTTATTGATTAATCTTACAGTTTTTTACAACCACAGTCCTATAAAACTTCTCCTGTACAGTATAGAAACCACCAAAAGCATTATCACAAAGCTATATATCTTTATTTCTGCAGGTACCTATCAATTCAGAACCGTGGAGTCTTCCCCAGTGGGTTTTTCAATTGGCAAAATGAAAGCCAATGATGCTGATGAAGGTGAAAATGCAGAGACTGAATACCACATCAGTGATGGTGATGAGTCCAACATGTTTGATATTATCACTGACAAGGAAACTCAGGAAGGGGTTGTTATTGTGAAAAAGGTAAGATGCATTTTTTTTAGGAAAGCTGTAATGGGACAAATCCTCCTAGGATGAAAGTGAACTAAAGACAGTTGCATTTTTAAAAGTTGAAACAGGGCCCTAAAGCCGAAAGTGTTGCAACACGGGCCCAGGCACACTACAGGCCCTGTTGGAGTATAACATACATACTCAGGAATTTGTTCGTTTTCTAGGGAATAATCAGGCACACCACTCCGTCAGAGAGCACTTCACTTCCGTTTTCATCATTAAGGGGGAGAGAGAGGGGGGGGGGGATCAGAAAAAAAACCTTTATTTTCAGGTAAAGTCTCTTTGAGTTTTGACAATCTTTATCTAATGTTTTTTTGGTGATACGACTGTATGTCAGTCCTCAAATCTAGAGGTGAATTGTTGTTTCTGTTTTATGCATTGTGTCATGGAAGATCAGGCATTTAAACCTTTATACCGGGATCATAACATTGAGCAAAACAAGATCATGAAATAAATTGTGGTTTATTCACTTAAAATATGCAAACACACAGTAGAACACAAAATACATAAGAAAGATACACTTACTGGGGGTCTGGGTGTCACGGGAGACCAGTGCTTATCCTACAAAAATATACCTGGATCCCTTGATTGACAGAACGTGAGATAAAATAAATAGTAATTTATTCACACAAGAAACACACACAGTTTGATTTACAAAATAACACTTACGGGAATGAAGTTAAACGAAATAAATGGTTTCCAGAACGAAAGTCCACGAAATGCAGTCTCTAGGTATTAATTCCCAGTAGCGGGGTTAATACGCAAACAAGAGACGCAAAACCGTCTCTGGCTAGGGGCGCCGCTTGCAGCCCCTGTTTCTCCGCCGAAAGAAATATATTCGTTCTGCTCTTGCAGACTACGTTTCCAAGTCCTTTGTTCTAACGAACTTTAGTAGCGGAGTACAATCCTTGGTTATGATGGAATTGTCTCTGTACCGCACGCTATACTTTCCGATGAATCACAGAAGAACACACTTGAACACATGCCCGATAGCCTGCACGGGCTTATAACACCCTCCCGAGCCTATCTGGGTAATACACAGCCAATCTTGGCAGGGGAACCAAATTCCCACCTAATGGCAAGTTTGACAGTAGTTCCTGCAACCGGGCAAAGGGCTTCACGGCATGCTAAGGGTCATGTGCTAACTTCACACTTAACCTGCTTAGCATACCTGACCAAGCCCCTTGCACGGTGGCAGAAAGTCTACTTTTCTCCAGGATGCCCGGACATCTGCGAGGCAAACTGTTTATACACATTTCCTGACATTTCATACTTTCACCCGGTACTTTTGAAGCCCGGACTTCTTCAGTCATCTGGAGTCATCTCCGCAGGGAGTCTCAGAAGTCTGGACTTACACTATGCATGACTCATCCCTGGGGATGGTTGACCATGGATACCAATAGTGCATGTTTAATTTATCCGCTGTCCTGCCTGATTGAAATGTAAATGTCCCAGTTCCTGTAACTTTAAAATACTGAACTCAGGGCTATTTCTCATTTATGCCTTTAAATAAATGTTACAGTTTCATAACTTTCCCTGGTTACATGTTTGCCCCTAGCACTCTGCATACCAAAAAGTAGAAAGCTGGGACCTTCCTATCAAAAGTTAGGCAGTTAATTATTTGTAGTTTGTGGTTACACTTTTCCCTGGTCTGCGGTTTGAGGCCAGGATGCAATGTTGCAAACCCCAGACTCAATCGATAACCGCAGACGTACTTTACGAATTGACCTTAATTAAAGGAGGAAACCACATTATACAATGTTGTGATCTGGCATCTTTTCATGACCGCAGACCATATAACCAATTTAGCTTGCGGTTAAGGCTTCCCTTGCTTGTCTGCGCTTACACAGTGATACAGTGTTGTAATGCCGGACTCGCCACATAACCACAGGCACACCTACCCAATTAACCTTTTAAACAGTGCTAGAGGCCCCTTATTCCTATTTGGCACTTTTTAGACATATTATTACATATTAATAGGCCTGCCGCCAGCCCTGTTCTGCAAAACTGACACTTTACAGTCACTTTATTTGACTCAGGGAACCCAGCCGAGCAGAATGCCTTTATTTCATGGCCTGGGTACCCTTCACCATCACACTGGGTTACAAAACGAAACTTTCCTAGTTGAAAAAGACATAAAACAAAAGTCTTTGGTTGATGGGAACTCAGCCCGAAATGTCCTGGAACTCAAATTGGCATGGAGTTCCTGACGCCACCGCTCTCTTTCCTCCAGAGGTCCTGAAATCACTTCACCGAGAGTTAGCTCAAAACATCCTAGAACTAAATTCGGCTTGCAGTCTTAGCCGCGACCGCTACGTTCCCTTTTCAGAACTTTGCCGCAAAAAGTGGGACATTTCTAAAGCCGTCTCGCTGCTATTTCTCTGAGAGCATCTTTTGGTACACAAATTTGCAGCTGATGTTCTGGCGCTTTGAATCTGCTCACCGGATTTGCTAAAGAGATTCTTATAGTATTTCTGAGTTCATTCATGAAATACTACAGCCAATCCCAGCATGGGAACTTTCTCACCAACCAATCAGAGCGATACCAGTCTTCTGAAGCCGGGCAAGTGGATCTTCTGAATCAGCCAAGGGCATGACAAGCTTGCCACCTAAGCCACTTTGTATGCAGAAGCCATCCACTGATTTAGGCTCCTCATAGTCTGGTGGGGCAAATGGTAGTCCCAAGGACCTCCATTCATCCCAGAACGTGGGTACTCAAGCCTAAAACTCCTGCCCAAATGTTCTTCAAACCTCTGGCATCCTCTGTGGATTTCATGTTGGATGTCTGAGAAGACAAGCTGGCACCAAGCTGGTAGCCCAGTGACTCACTCAGAACATCAATCCGGAAAGACCCAGCTCATTATACTGTGCGCAAGCATATATGTACTTTAAACACAAAGTTTAAAAAAATATACATTTTAGCTTTCCTACTGTATGTCTTCTGGTTATGGGGAATAGAATAAGAAGTTGTACTTTATTCCTTACTAGCTATATTCCCCACACACTAACTAGACTTAGGGCCTCATGCAGTAAGCGTTCTTACTGTAAGTCACTTATCGACCACTTATCCCCAAAATGCCTACTCCGATTCAGTAAGCGTTGATAAGTGAGCGATAAATGCCTGAATCGCCAAAAAACTTTTGAACAAAATCAATTCGTCGACTGAGCGGCGATAAGCCACTTATCAATGCTTTCAGAATGTTTATAAATACGCACGATTCTAGTAGCCGCGAGTAGTTATCGCCGCCTATCGTGGTCCTAGAATGGCGATTTTCTCCACAAATCCAAACACCAGAAAAATTGGGCAAGTTGGTGGGGAGAAGCGTCGATAAGGCAGCGATACGCACTTAGAATTTTTTTTGGCATTTTTCCTGCCTCAGATTGATGCCGGGCATTCATCCGATGCAGAAAAAATGCATTTACAGCCCACTTCATTACCTTAGCGGCTAACCGCTAAGGCAATGAAGGGGTTCACCACCCATGAAGAGAAGGGAAGCAGACACACGTTCTTATACAAAGAATTGAATGTGTCACAAAAAGATCCAACGTTTCGGAAGTATACAGCTGCCTTTATCAAGGAGAGGGCTGCAGAACATAGTGAGGCATACCACTATATATACCTAAGGCCTGGGACATAGTAGTTGGAAGCTCGCTGAGGCGCGCTCCTGCACTGCCTCGCCTGCTGAAAATGGTGCTTTTTCCTGTCCTTGCAGGCAAGGCAGTGAGCGCACTCAGGTGGCGGGGCGGAGGCGGAGCAGAGGCATGCCAGGAGGCGGAGCGGGAGGTGGGGCGTCCTCGTCATGATGCGGCAGGTCCCTATCCTCTATTGCCAGAAAGCATACATACATAAATAAAAACAATCTAATGGCCCCTATCCCCTTAATCACCTTATCGGTTAATAACTGCTATTGTCATTAAGGGGTTAACCCACCCTGCCCCGCTACCCACCCGAGAGGCCTAAGCACCCAGGCCGGACCCACTATACCCACCCTGTACCCATTGAGTAGTATAGTGGTACATCATACCCATATAATAATATGGGCATGGAAAGCCACTATAGCACTCAATGGGCACCCTAATCAAAATAAATTAATGCTCCAAACACACAATACTAAAACATTACAAAACTCCAAAAAAACACAATTCACTAAATAAAAACACTAGCCAGCTAATCCAATTAATACAAGCAATAACCAGATCAACAATGAATTAATTAAACCATTAACCAATCAAAGCAATTAATAAAACAACAAGGAATTATGTCAAACAGTAACCAATTAATTATTAAACCAAATCGGAATTAATTGTAACCTTATCCAATCAAAACAAATAATTAATACAACAGCAATGAATTAATTGAAACATTAACCCACAAAGAAATTGATTGTTAAAAATATCTGAAACACAACCATTAAACGCATTAGTCAATACTGGACATCATTAATTAAATTCGAAAATTAAATCGCCAACATTTTATTTAAATAAAGCAGTAAAATACTAAACAATGCCATCCACATAATAAACTGACATCGCAAAAATCAACATGAATACAAAGCAAGAAATGCTAAAAAATGATTGCCCTAATAATGTATTGATCTGTACCCTAAAGTGGTACAGATTAATACATTATCTGTCAATGTACCAAAAATAAAAATAAAAATACACATCCAATGTTTAAACCTGTAAAAAAAAAAAAATTCCAAACATGCGATATATTACTTACCATTAGAAGCGCTGGCTCTCCGACTCCTGGGGAAACAGGAAGCTCACGTACCAGGAAGGCCTCAAACAGCATCCGATGCATCCACCATGAAAATCCGGATCAGGTACCCAAATCTTCTTCTATCTTTAATCAGCTTCTTCTATCTTCATCTGTCATTATTTCTTGATCTTCTTAATCTTCTATCTTCTTATACTGTAGTAATCCAAAAATCCCCATGGTAGATCCCAACCGATGTTGTCTCGTCGTCTTCTTGAGCTCAAATGAGGCGTCACAGCCTTAAATAGGGCTTGCGACGTCACATTTGGGCTGGAACTGGTTTAACAGCCATCTGATTGACTGTTAAAACCACGTGCCGACTTTAATTTTTTTAATGACGTAATTTAAAGGGAACGGTGCCAGCCAATCAGAATGACTGTGCTTCATTTCCCTTTAAGATGATGTCACTAAATCCAAGATGGTCAGCGTCCCATGTTATTTCAGCCAATCAGATCGTGGGAACCAATTCCCCAATCTGATTGGTTGTAGTACTATGCGCTAAGGTAATTAAGGGTCTAGGGGCCATTAGATTGTATTTATTATGTATGTATGCTTTCTGGCAATGGAGGATAGGGACCTGCTGTATCATGACGAGGACGCCCATCATATTGCTGTGGTAAGTAGAACTAAATGTATTTGCTTTATTTATGCTGGTTAATGTTGTGTTTAATAATGGCAAATAATCAAATATCCATATCTGGATAATAGTTATTTTGCCCATTACTGTACTGTATGTATTGATTGAAATGTAGGCCATGTTTTATTTGTTGACATACATGGTTGGACCTATGGACACCACCCGAGGACCCCCGGACGCTCACGGGTACCACCTGCTGCCCACAGGGGACACCTGCAGGGAAGAACTGGGGGCGTGGGGCACCACTCAGACCCGGAGGGACCACCCGAGGGCCCCCAGACTCCCATGGGAACCACCTGAGTGCCCTCAGACTCCTGTGGGGATGACCCGGGGACCCCCAGACACCCGCGGGCCCACCAGTGGGCACCATTGTGGCCCACGGGGACCACCTGGAGGCCCACAGTGCCTAGCGGGGACCACCCGGAGACCCCTAGACACCTGTTGGCAACCCCCTCTTGTGCAGTGTGGGGCCTGCGGACACAGTCAGGCCCACCGGGGACCCCTGTCAGTCTGGGGTATGAATCCTGTATGTTAAAAAATAAATGTATACAAGAGAAAAGGGAGACCTAGTATATAAGCACTCAATCACTGCTAGATGTATAGTGATAATATTAAAATACTTTAATTTCAAACAATGAATAAAATAATGGAGTTTAAAATAAAATGCAAGTCAAACAGCACGTGACTGTAATCTATTATAACATAGCTGTGACAGCTAAGTAGATTGAACATATGGGGGTCCTTGATAGATATTCAGGATCCCTTGCTGTAAGTGAACAGCCTACTATTAGTGTAGAGGTAGGCCAAGGTAAGACCACTATTCAGATAATGTCTCATGCAACCTAGTGTGGTACTAGTAGTATCACGTGTATCAGCTGGTTACTGTAAATAAAGTCAGACCCGTTGGTAAGGTGATACACATAAATGGTGGGTATTTACTATCAGAGCGCAAGAAATTTAAACGCTCTGTGTAGACCCACCTACACTCTGGTAGAGGCAGGGAGTGTAAATCCACTTGTGTGGAAGGTAATAGCAGAGGCGCTATGGGGTATATATAATAATATACCTAGGCAAATCCAATGCAAAAGAAATAAACTGTATATGTAGCTACCTGTTGGATAGAAATATTTGCCACCGAGTGGCTGGTAAGTAACCCCTAGACACCCGACACTAAAAGCTCTTGGTCCGTGAAGGGTAGCACATAGAGGAAGCACTTAAAGGAATATAGCCCCGTAAGCCGTGTCAGCAAGGAAAGGCAGGAATCAGGCAATTAAATTAGCCAATTAGAACATCCTCAATAGGGTACTTATGCATTCAATGCAAATATTAGTGGCATAAGTTAATCATACGGATAGGCTACTGGGCTGGGGGGTAAAAATGCTTATGCTTCCCCAATACTGGCACAAACAGCTGATAGAGCAAGTCCCCAGCTGGAGGCAGGTGCCATGCAATGGTAAGGTCAGTGTAGACCGATATCCCACACGGACCCCCCCAGGCAAGGAAATACACAGTGTTAACAGGTACAGGTACAACAGGTAGGGCATACAGAATAGAGCATAATTTATAGCTCATTGTCCCCTATATCAGCACTGATCATTAGTATATCAGCGCTGGTATGCTCGAGGACATGTCTGACTAGAATAGCAGAAAAGTCAACGGCCCCTGAGATCAGAGAGATCCTGCAGTGCTAAGTTTGACACGCAGGATCAAAGTAACAAGAAAACGCAGGACGCTGGGACTTCACAACTTTGAGACAATGTCAATGAATGTTGCATTCAAAATGAAAGCGTCCCGCGTGTATGAGTTGGTGTTGTTAAAAAATAAATCATGATTTTACATTATGGGGGGTCAGGAGGAGAGGTGGTGTATTGATGCTTAATAAATATTTTTTAATATACATTTTAGTCCTAGTGTAAATGTTCATGGGGTCTCCGGAGTAGAACCGTGTTTGTTTTATGTGTGGGGACCCCCTGCTTCTCGAGATACAGGCCCCGTTATAGGGTGCCGGTATCTCCTATGCATGGAAATGTCCCGCGTCACGAGATCGGGATATCTCCATGCATAGGAGATACCGGCACCCAATAAAGGAGCCTGTATCTCAGGAATCAGGGGGTCCCCGGACCTCAAACCAACGCTATTCTGCTCCGGAGAAGCCCCTGCACATCTACACTAGTAATAAAATGTATATTAAAAAACATAATTTTCAGGCGAGATTTTCACTGGCAGAGGAGGCTCTCTTTGTGTCACGAGGGAGACTCCAGGAGCGGGTAGGACCTCGTGGCCGGAACAGCGGGAGCAGGCAAAGAGTGCTGGGGTCACTGGCTGAGGTCGATGGCAAGCGGCAAGTCGGATCGTCGTGGGCAAGCGGGGGTCGATGGCAGGTAGCAAGAAGGATCGTCGTGGGCTATACGCAGAGGTTCGGCAACAGGAAGGCAGGAGCAGAACAGGGGAGCAGGAACTGAGACTAGGGAGCAGGGATAGGTCTTGGACTTGCTAGCAGGAATCAGACTAGGGCAATATAGTTAAATAGCAAGGGACTTTAATATGAACTGGACTCCAATACAGAACAGGACTTGTACAGGAAGAGATACAGGAACAAGCTGCGGCAGAAGCTTGGGCAATGGCATGGAGTCTGACACAGAACAAAGGCAAAGGCCCAAACAGGAAGCAGGAAATACGAGGACAGAGAACAGGAGCAACAAGAGGAGACAGACAGACCCCAGAGCAGACAGAAAGCAGCAGCACACTCGGTGGACAAGGAAAGGAACTATGGCTCGGAGCAGGATGTCTAGGAGACCCTGGCAATCTAAGCAGCTCTCTCTGCAGCAGAAATGAATCGCTGGGTTTGGCATTTTCAGAGGGTCGATCCTATCGCTGGCAGCAACTCACTTTTTTTGGGAAATTTGCTATGACCAGTAATGAAGGCTTTCTGAATACCGTGATAGCAACGCTCAAAAAAAAAGCGATATAAATGGCCTGGCGATATTTTTTTTTAACCTTTACTGCATAGGCCCCTTCGCCTTTAAAACTCCTCACAACCTTATCTACTGCTGCGGCCAAGTTTATTCGAGCATTTGCCCGTTCTTGGCCGCAGCAGTATCCTGGCGCGCGCCGGAGGGTGACGGGCGCGCGCCGAAGCAGCGGAAGAGCGCCCTCTGATCGGGGCGCTCTCCCTACCGCTGCTGGGTCCGCCGGGTCCCCCGGAACCCCCTCCCTCGGGGAGCCCTGGACGCGCGTGCAGGGGGCGCAAGCTCCCGATGACGCGTGACCGCGCGTCGGTGACGCGCGGCACGCCGAGGGGCGGCCACTAGCAAGCCGGGAAATCTCCCGGCTTGCGGATCTGGCCGCAGTGTGATAAAGTGTGTCGGTAGTGTATGGTCGGAGCACCCCCAGAACATCTATACCGGGTTCTGTGTGAGCTGGGCATTAACCTGGAACCCCCCTTAACCTAGGGACCCTTGACAGTTCAGGGACACCTCACATCCATATGTCTCATTTACCTTTTTGGTCTGTGCTGAAGCAGGGAATACTAGCTTTGAGTCACGCCAGCGTTTTCAAGGGGAGATTTTGCCGGAGCAATGTGCCTATATGTATCTGGGAATACGACCTGATTCCCGGGTACATTTTAGGGGTATCCCGCAACTCTGGACCCCAACTATCTAGGTACATTCTGATAACACTTTCTCCGTAAACCCCCCCCCCCCCTTTGAAACTGATAGCCAGCGGTCTCTGCTTGCTGGCACTCTTGGAAAGGTTAAAACACATACATTCTTTATTGTCGCATTATTTTATACAATGCATGTAGAATCACTGGGTTGAAGAGCTGACACTCCCAAACCCCAATACATGGATCAGAGGTAACCAGACGGGCTTAACCTTTATCAGTGAGCTTTGTTACCCCTTCACCATCACACATTGGTTGTAAAGTTATGTAGTCATCATTAGTGAAACAGATAAACATATGTACTGTAGTTGAAATGCTTGAATTCAGCACAGAAAAGGGAAACATATTCATTTTTAACTAAATAAAACTGTACTTCAAAGGGTACTTTAATCTTACTAAGGAAGAAAATTACACTGTCAAGTGTTAAAAAGTATTTTTGGGGGATCTGCTAACTTGAACTTTAATTGAAAAGGCATATACCTTATCTGTCAGTTTCTCACTAATTCGTAAAGAATAAATAATAATTCAGTATTCTACTATTCCTTAAGTAACATAAACACATGGAGACCCTGCTCAAATGTAACACATACAGCCATATTTACTAAGAGGTGTAATAAGAAGCCTTCCAGCACTGCAAAGCACCTTATTTGAATGGGCTAAAAGGTGTCTTGACCTGGAACTGAATAACATGAGCACTCAATCTGTCTTTACATCGAGAATGGCCAGTAACCGTGATGCATTGCATTGCTAAACTTTCTAACAGGCAGATGTTTTGATTAAATATGCCACTACTTACACATAAGCTAAATAATGCTGTGTACATTTTGTCGCTTTAAAAATGGATATTTTTATACAGTAATATACAGATACAGTAACAATATTCAGTTCGCTCCACAGTCTGTGTTTAATTTTCTGCTAGGTATAAGCAGAGTGAAATTAATAGGACATTTCCCTGCATTCAATCGTTTAGATTAGCTATGCCTTGAGTTTACTGTGACAGTGAATGAGTAACCAGGCCATCAATAAAGGTATCATGCCCAGCTGGTTACCTCTGAGCCATATTGTGCAGTTTATAGTGTCAGCTCTTGGACCCATTTGTCGTACATGAAATGTATGTGACTGTGTGACAATAAAGAATTTATATTTGTTTTACCTTTCATGGGGTGCTAGCAAGCAGAGATTGCTAGGCTATGAGTTTCAGGGGGGATTTTGCGGAGAAAGTCTTATCAGATTGTACCTAGATAGTCGGTGTCCAGAGTTGCTGGGCGCCCCAATAATGTACCCAGGAGTCATGTTAGGCAGCCCGGATACATGAAGGCATAAGGCTCTGGTCACAATCCTGCTCTGGAAACGCTTTTGTGACTCATTATCTCCGATTTTGGCCGCAAATGGTTCAAATGATATGGCAAAAAAGAGTGGCGACAAGGGTCCCCCAGGTAAGAGAGGGATCCCTAGTTCAATGCCCGGTTACCAGAACCAGTTTAGTGGTTCTGGGGGTAGTCAAACCATATATAAGGTTGCGAGGGTTTTTATGAAACCTACAGTAAGTCCAGTTTCCAAAGGAAATGAGATACAGCCCTGAGAATGAACCTAAGCATTTTTTCATTCTATCTTGGGACTTAGAAAAAATATGGGGGAAAATATTTTGTTGCATAGTGTTTTAATAGTGCGTATGCTTATGTACGGTATTATGAGCTGTGGACTTCCAGGTCCATGTTTATGAGAGACCATGTGGCTACCAAGCTTGGTGCCACCAAGTCTGCTCGGGTCCCGGACATGAAAGCCTCAGAGGTTGCCAAACTGTGAAAGCCTTTTGGGCACTAGGACTGGGCTCAGGTACTCACATCCTGGGATGAATGGGAGTCCTCAGACCACCATTTGCCCAGACAAGACAGTGAGGAGCCTAACCCAGTGGGTGTCTTCGGACTGACAATTGGCAGAGGTACCAGGTTGGCGCATGCCCTTGTGAGAATCCGAATCCGTGCTTGCTTGGCTTAGATAGACTGTCAACGCTCTGATTGGCTGGTAGGATTTCTCCCACGCTCGGATTGACTGTAGTATTTCATGATAGGAGCTGAAATACTATAAGAATGCCAGCAGGCAATCTGTTCGAGAGATTCTAAGCACCAAGAAAGCAGCAGGAAATTCGAAATCACCAAAAGATGCTCAGAGAGAAATAGCAGCGAGCCGGCTTCAGAAATTTCAAGACAAGAAATTTTCTAAGTCCCACTTTTTGGAGCCAACTTCTGAGAAGAGAACGTAGCTGTCGCAGCTGGGATTGCAAGCCGAAAAGAGTACAAGGACGTTTGGTACTATCTCCTGATCAAGGGATTTTGGCAGCTCCGCAACGAATACAGCTGTGGCGTCAGGAACTTCATGCCAATTTGAGTTCCAGGATATTTCGGGACAAGTCCCGGTCAACCTAAAGGCTTTGTTTTACTTCTTATTTCACCTAGGAAAGTCTAGATTTGTAGCTCAGACACCCAGTAAGTATGTTTTTCTTCTCTATTTTGTAATCCATTGTGTGTACGTCTATTTCTTTTTTTGTTTCAATATTTTTTATTGCACTTTTTGAGATGTACACAAATTATACTTTACAAAGGGAGAGTCAGAGTGAAACCAATACGACAGGTACAAGAAATCTTGTAAAAACATCAATGTTCACATTTAAGATATAAAATCAATATATGACCTGAGTATTTCCAGTTCTATTGTTTTTTTCATATTATTCCCTTTGTGACTTATTGTTGATCTACTAAACTGTAGTCTCTAGAGTGATTACAAAGTGGACATAGAAGGTAAGATAGAAGAAAGAGTGGAATATAAGGGTGTGGGTGGGGGAATGAGGAAACGTGGGTTGGGAGTGGAAGTTAATAGTGTGAGTGGGATTGGGGCCTTGCTTCCTTTAATCTTCCTAACTTTGAAGCCAAGGTTACCATATTCTATAGAACCGCTCAGTAGTTTGGTTTAGTTGACAGGCAACTTTACCATGTACTTGACTTCGTTTATCCTTTTGTACACTGTCTCTCTGGATGGGGTGTTCCTTTTTCTCCAAGCCGCAGCAATGGAGCATCTCGCCGTGGTTAGGATGAAAGATATTAACTTCTTCATGGGGGAGGGAATATCCACTACTGGTTTGGCCAGCACAAAGATCAGAGGGTCCAGGGGGATCCTCAGTCCCATAACCTCTAGGATTATACTCGGGATCAAAAGTTCTGCACCGCTGGGCATGTCCGCGAGCCATATCTCCCCTAGAACCGCACCCCCTCCAACATATATCTGGTGTTCCAGGGAAGATCTGGCTCAGCCTACTAGGAGTTAGGAACCACTGAAATAGAATTTTGTAGATGTTTTCTTTTGTTATTGTACAAATTGATGTTTTGGCTGCCATCTCCCAGATATCCTCCCACTCGTCCCTTTCTATTTCCACATTAAGGTCTTCGGCCCATTTAAGCATGTAGTTATTGTTTGGTGTATTTACTGATGATTCCATCCCCATGTATATACTCAATATCAATCCTCTCTGGTAGATGCCTTTTTTGCAATACCGTTCAAATTTTGATAGGTTAGGGAAACTCCCGTTCTGAGAAATTGACGAGAGAAAATGTCTGATTTGGTATTTGAAGAGGTGAAAATCTTACGATTTATATATTTTTTGGATTTCCTGATAGGACAGAATCACCAAATCTGCTGCTAATTTAATGTCTAAATTTGGAAATTGGGAAATTGCCCCTGGGAGCATCCCAGAGGGAAGTCTTTGTTGTTGAAGATCGGCTTTAGCAGGGACGGCAAAGTCCGCAATGCATATTTTAATTTATTTTTGGACCAAATGTTCCACGTGCACCTCATTGATCCTTGGTCAAACTTTCCAACTTGTGTCTCCCTGAACCCTTGGACTACAGAGCCACTGCGAGGCTTAGTGGTTTTGTGTAGAATTATTCAATTGCTAGCAAGCAGCAGGTTGTTGGATCATTATTCCAGATTGCTACTTGTTTTAATTGAGCTGCTTGGTAATATTTAATAATATCCTCCCCTTGTATTTGAGGCTAGCATTACTGATCTAGCAACTCTCTGTCTCTTGCACCTCCATATGAATTGGAGTACTCAGCTTTGTATGTTTTTCAGATCAGACTTGGGTATTAATATAGGGAGCCTTTGGAAGTAATATAGTAATCTTGGTAGGATGTTCATTTTGATGGAATTTATTCTTCCCATCCAAGATATTTGGAATTTATTCCATGTCTGGAGATCCTTTTTAATTTTCTCAAAAAGGGGAGAGTAGTTGCTTTGATACAGGGATTCATTTGAGCTCGCTATTCTAATTCCCAGGTATTTAATGTGGGTAGAGCTCCATTTATAGTTAAAATTTGATTGTAGCAATTTTAGTTCCGGAGCTGGGAGTGTTAAATTTAGGGCCTCAGATTTATCGTTATTAACTTTGTAGCCTGAGACTTTGCCAAATTGGTCTACTAGAAGCTGGAGGATTGGGAGCGACGTCTGTGGCGTAGCTAGGGATAATATAATGTCGTCGGCAAATAATGTGATCTTATCATTTATTCCATCAATGAGGATTCCCTGTGTAGCCATGCTGTAAAATGGTTAACAGTCATCTCTCCTACTGACAGCAAGGCCTGGTAAGTTGTGGGCATGCCAGTAGTAATCATGGAGGTTTGCCCTCACACCCTGGTGAGGTGCCCTATGTATGGGTGGGAGTGGTCACATGCTCTGAATCCATAATTAGTGATGTCAGAGTTGTGTCAGCCCCCAGAGGATACATAAGGCACAGCACTGATCAAAAGTTAGTTGTTGCTAAGCTGTTGGAGGTTCGGTTCTGCAATGTTAGGAAGGAGTAAAAGTAGTTGGTGTAGTTAGACACTGCAAAGTGATGAGACTGTGACCAGGGACCTGGCACAGGAAAGACATCCCTGCGGGGATAGGGAATCCCCGAATCAAAGACAGAGACATACCTTTCATAGGGAAGCAGCTGAATAATTATGTGTGGCTAGAAGATCACTGTGAGGGGCAGTTAGCCCACAACCGTCAATAAAGATGTTCCTGATTAAAGACACTCTCGTGTGTAAGTGTGGAGTAATTGCACAGAGAGAAGCACCACAGAGGAGTTCCTCACCAAGACCATCCACAAGCTCAAGCTGGGGTCCTGATGAGGTGGAGGCGCTGCACTGGATCTAGGTAGGACTCAAGCACACTACCTCAGCTGCCTGTCTGGGTTGGCAAATCCCCACACACCATCATGCGGGAGACTCAGGAGTCCTGTTGCCAACAGGTGCACCACCAGACATCACACTGTAATGGGGACTGGTTAGACCACAGGGGCCAATATGAGATTGGGTGGGTCAGGCCAGTCCAGAAAACCCGTTACACCTGGATATTGACATTATCTCTGATTTTGGCCGCTAATGGTTCAATTGATATGGCAAAGAAGAGTGGCGACAAGGGGCATCCCTGTCTAGTCCCGTTTGTGATCATAATTGGGTCCGCATTTCCCCCTGGAAGTTTTGACATACGCTATGGGCTTCTAGTAAAGGGCTCTGATGCCCTCCAGGAATGGGCCCTTAAATCCAAATTTTAACATGGCCTGATCAAGAAATAACCATTTTATTCTATAAAATGCTTTTTCAGCATCTTAGCTTGCTTTTGTATCGGAAAGGTGGACGAGGTCTATAATGTTTATGATCTTGTGGGTATTGTCCGAGGCTTGTCTGCCCGAGACAAAGCCCACATGATCAATATGTATTAGCTTTGGTAGGATCTGTACACACACACTCTACACATCTCTACACACAACACAGCAGCTCTACACACACACACACAACACAGCAGCTCTCTACACACACACAACACAGCAGCTCTACACACACAAACTCTGCTGCTACACACACATGCTACACCTATAAACACTGCTGCTGACACTGACACACACACACACAAACACACACACACACTGGAGCTCTATAGACACACAGACTGCAGCTCTACACAACACAGTCGCTCTACAAACACACAAACTGCTGCTACACACACACAAACACACACACACACTGCTGCTGCTATACCCATAAACACTGCTACTGACACACACACACACACACACACACACACACACACACACACACACACACTGCAGCCACAATAAAAAATGCAGCCACTTACTAAACTTTGCAGACTGTCTCCCCCCTCCCCCCCCTATTCAACTGAATCCGCGCAGAACATTTCAGTCAGCTCGGGAGGGGGAGGAATCAACCCAGGGCTGATACTACCTGACCAATCCCCTTCCCTGTCTCAGAGCTGTTACTTCATTCTAACCAATCCCCTGCCCTGTCTCAGCTGTTGTGAAAGCTGATTGGCTGGAAATAAACAGATTGAAAATTACACTTTGCAAGCTGCTAAAATTCCGGGCATTACTGATTGGATAATGCCCGGAATTTTAACCAATCAGAGAGCAGGGTTTTGAATAATGCCCTGAAATTTACTGCTTTAGCCTATAAGTAATGATATTGGTCTGTAATTTCCACATTGGAGGGGATCTCTCCCCTCCGTGTGGATGATGGCTATGTTGGCCATAGACATGGAAATTGGTATCGGATAACCCCCCTAAAAGGAGTTGAAAGTTTCTAAAATATACGGGGATAAAATCGTCTGAAATTTCTTGTAGCATAGGTTGGTAAAACCATCTGGGCACAGTGTTTTAGCAACCTTTAAAGATTTAATCGCTTCTGATAGCTCTTTCTGAGATATTTTCTTATTCAGGGATTGTATATCATCCTCAGAGAGTGAGAGGAGATTACATTGTTTTAAATTTTGTGAGATTGCCTCAGCATTTGTTTGCCATTCTTTTGGGGATTCTAAGTTATAAAGCTTGGAGTAAAAAGGTGAGAAATTTTGTGCTATTTTTGTTTTATCATATAAGATTTGTCCAGATTTGTATCAAATTGACGAGATCTGAGATTTAACTCTCAGACCTCTTTATTTGTTGGCTAGCAATCTGTCTGCTTTATTGCCCTTATCGTACTAGCGTTGATTAGTCCACCTCAATGCCCTCTCCACTTCTTCAAATTCGAGATATTTGAGCTCCATTCTTGTTTTTTCTAAACTTTTATAAAGTTTTTTTGCAGGATTATTTTTATGTTGTTGTTTTAATTTAATAATTTTGTCCGTGATTTCTTTATATTGTTTCAGCTTGTTTATTTTTGTTTTTTTGTATGAAGCTATGGAAATGAGGTTTCCTCTTATTGATGCTTTGTTGGCTTCCCACAGCATTGAGTTGAAACCGAGCCCTTATTTATTGAAAAGTAGTCTGATAGTTTATGTTTAATTGTGCTCACTATTTCTGGTAAATTTAATAAGGAATCATTTCATTTCAATTTGTGTGGATTGTTTGTAATAAAGAGAGGGTCAAGTCGACAGGGGCATGGTCTGACCAGGTTATTGAGCCTATATTTGACTGGGAGGATGCCTGAAGAATATTGTTGGTACCCTGAAAATAATCAATCCTTGAGTAGGTCTGGTGTGGTGCTGAGAAAAAGGTATAGTCCCACTCCCTGTGTTGTGCCCTCCAGATATTCACCAGAGAAAAGTCTTTTATCAGGTCTCTAAATTGTTTTGCAGATTTTTGAACTTGGGTGAAGTGTGTGGAGCCTGGGATGGAGGATTTATCCTGTTCCGGGGTGTTTATCAAGGTGTGGAAGGGGGTGGGAGGGGTTGGGGGATGGGCGGGGGGAAGAAGGGGAGGGGCAGGGGGAAGGGATGGGGGGAGGGGTGCGGTGGGGTGGGGATGGGAGGGGCGGAAGGCTGGGAGGATGGGAGGGGGGATGGGGGGGCTAGGAAAACTAGAGGTTCTACATAATGAGTCATTTAAATCATTCAGTACCACTTCCAAACATTGCTTGAATTGCTTGCATTCATGTTGTAACACTTTATGTTCTGGTATGCACTTGTTCTCGCCATCTCTAAGCAACCATATTTTACGTTTCAGCAAGGCGGTACAATACTCCTATCCGTTCATTGGGAAGTTCTTCAGCTAGGTAGAGGGGAAGCAGGGAGGGGAACTAGGGGAAACAGGGCAGTAATAAATACTTTTTAGGAATACACAGTTTTCACATAAGGGGTTTAGAACACAGGTTATGACCGATTCTTTTCAGAGGGGAAGGTGGGAAAACAGGGGGCTGGATATGCTTAACTTAAAGAGCAAAGGGGATGGTCAAGTAAGGTGGGGATCCAGGAAACCATTTCATTATCTCAGAAGCTTATAAAGCTTTGATAGGTGTTCACATTCAAACCTGCTGCCGCTGTGTATTTGTAGGAGTTTATATTAGATCACCTGGTTCCACCTTAATTTCTCAGCCCCAATAACATCTTCCCAGCAGGGCTTTGTGGGGATATTCAGTTTGTGATGGGGGGGGGGGGGAGGGGTGGAAGTGGGGAATAAAGGGGGTTTTGGGGTGCAAAACTGGTCTGCTTGTTTGTGGTTGATCTGCATCCACAGTGGTGGGGGGTGGGAAGTGGGGGGGAGGTAAACAGCCATGGGTTCAAAGGGATGTGGGAAATCTCTCCACGGGGTGTTCTCCACGGGGGGGCACTTCTTCTTGTCATTTTGTGGGGCCGGGGTAATTGCTGGAGATCCACAGAGGTCTCATTGAAATGATTATCCTTCATCTTGCTGGGCATCCAGAGAGAATCCTCGGTCGGACTCACTCCTTCGCGCATTGATAGGGCTGACTGTGACAGTGAGGGGGTACCCATGCCAATAATAAAGGTATTATGCCCGGCATGAGGCATTTTGGGGGTTTGAAGTGTCAGCTCTGCAACCCAGTTATGTCATGTGCACTGTTTCAATAAAGATGTACAGTGGTGCGAAAACAAAAGTACACCCTCTATGAATTCTATGGTTTTACATATCAGGACATAATAACAATCATCTGTTCCTTAGCAGGTCTTAAAATAGGTAAATACAACCTCAGATGAACAACAACACATGACATATTACACTGTGTCATGATTTATTTAACAAAAATAAAGCCAAAATGGAGAAGCCATGTGTGAGAAACTAAGTGCACCTTATGATTCAATAGCTTGTAGAACCACCTTTAGCAGCAATAACTTGAAGTAATCGTTTTCTGTATGACTTTATCAGTCTCTCACATCGTTGTGGAGGACTTTTGGCCCACGCTTCTTTACAACATCGCTTCAGTTCATTGAGGTTTATGGGCATTTGTTTATGCACAGCTCGCTTAGGTCCAGTCACATCATTTCAATCGGGTTGAGGTCTGGACTTTGACTGGGCCATTGCAATACCTAGATTCTTTTCTTTTTCAGCCATTCTGTTGTAGATTTGCTGGTGTGCTTGGGATCATTTTCCTGTTGCATGACCCAATTTCGGCCAAGCTTTAGCTGTCGGACAGATGGCCCCACATTTGACAGTAGAATACTTTTGTATTCAGAGGAGTTCATAGTCGACTCAATGACTGCAAGGTTCCCAGGTCCTGTGGCTGCAAAAACAAGCCCAAATCATCACCCCTCCACCACCGTGCTTGACAGTTGGTATGAGGTGTTTGTGCTGATATGCTGTGTTTGGTTTTCGCTAAACGTGGCGCTGTGCATTATGGCCAAACATCTCCACTTTGGTCTCGTCTGTCCAAAGGACATTGTTCCAGAAGTCTTGTGGTTTGTTCAGATGCAACTTTGCAAACCTAAGCCGTGCTGCATGTTCTTTTTAGAGTGAAGAGGCTTTCTCCTGGCAACCCTTCCAAACAAACCATACTTGTTCAGTCTTTTTCTAATTGTACTGTCATGAACTTTAACATTTAACATGCTAACTAAGGCCTGTAGAGTCTGAGATGTAACTCTTGGGTATTTTGCAATTTCTCTGAGCATTGCACGGTCTGACCTTGGGGTGAATTTGCTGGGATGTCCACGCCTAGGAAGATTGGCAACAGTCTTGAATGTTTTCCATTTGTGAATAATCTTTCTAACTGTACAATGATGGGCTTTAAATTGTTTGGAAATGGTCTTATAACCCTTCCCAGATAGATGGGCAGCAACAATTGCTTCTCTAAGATCATTGCTGATGTCTTTCCTCCTTTGGCATTGTGTTAACACACACCTGAATGCTCCAGGCCAGCAAACTGCTAAAACTTCGGCTTTTATAAAGGTGGTCACACTTGCTGATAATCAATGTGCCAATGGCATTTTTTTGCGGGAAATGCACTTTCTGCTTTGATTTAGTTGGAGGGTCTCATGAGCTCCTTGTCAAGGGAGACCAGGTTCTGCAACACCTTTTTAGAACTGGGATCATTTGATTGAGCAAAACAAGATGGTACAATAAATGGTAATTTATTTCTCGTTGAAGACAGACATACAAAGTTACACAATTCAAGTTAAACACACTTACTGGGAATGGGGCTAACAAATAAATCCATTTTCGGAACGAAATTCCTTCAGATGACCTTTCTAGAGCACTTTCCAATGACTGGTAGTTACTAGCAAAAGTCCTGTAACTGTTTTCGGCATGCAATGCCAACCGCGACCGCTACGTTCTAAAAAGCGGGACTTTGGAAACTTTTCTGACTTGAAAATCTTTGAAGCTTGCTCGCGTCTATTCAGTTCTGAGCATCTTTGAATTTGCAGCTGTTGGTTTGGTGCTTGGAATCTTCTCATTGGCTGCAAGTTCCCTTATGGGTTTCAGTGTCTCCTTCACCAACAAGCTCTCTTAAGGCTTTCAGGCTTTCATTCACTAACCTGAACAGCCAATCAGAGCGTGGGAATTCTCCTGCCAGTCAATCACCGATTTGCCGGGTTGTAAAGCTGGGAGGGCACCTTTTCTCAGTCTGCAAAAGGGGCATGTGCCAACCTGGCACCTCTGCCTCTTTGCATACCAAGCCCACCCGCTACCCAGGCTCCACAGAGTCTGGGTTCTGGCAAATAGTTGCCGGATTGCCTTGTGTTAGCCCAGAATATGGGTACTGAAGCAGAACTGCAGTACCCCTCCTGTTCTAACACCTTGGTATCCCTAAGTCTTTCAAGTACGGACTCTGCACAGACACAGAGGCACCAAGCTTGGTTGCCACTTGGACTGGCCGGAATCCATGACTTAGAAAATCCCTCAGTTCATATACAGGTTACCAATATATATACACAATAAACTATAACCATTTAATAAAATATATTGTGTCCTGTTTTTGGTGTGCTAAAAGTTATAAGTTCCTATTGTGGTGTCAGGAATGGAGTGTGTATACATTTCCTACAATCACGAGCCTCATTTTTGGCATACGTGAGAAAGTAGCTTAAAACTTTTAGACACTTTAAAAACCTGCTCAGCTTTATAACTTAGCTGGAGCAGCCCCTGAATCCCTAAACTAGGTTCAGTGTACCTGGGTACTGTATGTATGTGGGTATCTTTGCTATACTGGGGAACCCCTGCTACACTAGAGATTCTGTATATGGCCACATATATAGTTTAACCCCTTCATACCCATTTACCTTGTCTTGATGATGCTGCAGTAGGGATCCTGGCGGTGAGTCGCAAGAACGCTTTCAGAGTCAGAGTTTGGCGGAGTAATGTGCTTGGCTGTATCCGAGAATCTGACGCAATCCCTGGTTTCAACTTTTGGGGTATCCCATAACTTTGGAACCTCAATACATGGCCACATTCTGTAAAGACTTTCTCCGATAAACCCACCCTGAAACTTACAGCCTAGAAATCACCCGATCCCAGCACCCAAGTAAAGGCAAAAGTCACATAAATCTTTATTGTCACAAAATCACTATACAGTTGCAGTAATATATTTTCGACACCTGGGTCCCAGAGCTGACACTCTAAAGACCCTAACACAGGGCTCAGGGTTAACCAAGTGGGCTTGACCTTTATTGATGAGCCTGGTTATCTCCTTCACTGTCACAACGCTCCATCGTGTACATCTGTTTCAATGAAATAAATGACAATTTGTTTTACTAACTTGTTTTGTTCAGTGAATGATCCCAGTAAAAAAGGTGTAAACACCTTGTCTCCCGTGACATTTACATAATTTGGAATCCATGGGTCTTGGATTGTATGCATCCAAAAACATGAGAACTATTATTCAACAAGCTAACATGCTCTAGTTCTAAGATGATTGTAACCCTCTTTGTATTTCTATATGATGCTCAGAATACATTTTCTGGGAAATGTCCCATACATTAAAATACAAGAAAACATTAAAAGCATTGTACGACAACAATGGTTATGTCTTTTGCACATTTCTATCTGCTTAAGTGAGCATTTATACCTCTGTCTGGAAATCCTATATTTGTTTATTAAGAGTTTATGACAGATGCTATACATTTCACAAAGGAGAATTGAAGTCAACAAACATACAGAAGCCAGGAACTCTGCACACAAGATTACTGTAATGTACAACAACTTAGAGTAGCAGTTAACTAGTTAAGATATGAATTAAGTAGAAATAGCCATGTTAGTCCAGTTGCAATAGTGCAGCATAAATGAGTACTTCAGTATTAGGTGATACCTTTTTTATTTGGACTAACAATATATATTATAAGACAAGCATTCATGGGTTCTCCAGTATTGCTGATCTTAGGAAGAGAGAGAACTCTCAAAAGCTTGTCTTATAATATCTATTGTTAGTCCAAATAAAAAAGGTATCACCTAATACTGAAGTACTCATTAGTTAGGATACAAATCTGACCATTTTATGTTCCATACAATTTGAACATGCGCATCTACTGTAGTCACATACAGTACCTGTCTGAAGTTTCCAAGGCATAATCACCAAACAACAGGGGGAGTGGGAGATCCTAAAAGATCTATCAGATTTATTTCTATCCTTTGGCTTTCTTACTTCAATTATATATGAGTTACCTTATCATGGTTCACAATATACTTAATATATGAAGTGTCAGTGCACTACACTACACACCAACCAATATTGTTTTCATAAAACAAAGAGAGAGTTTGCACTCCTGCTGGGATATATAAACAGAGAGCAGGTGTTCTTAGTTAATACCCTCTGAAAAACAGCTAATTTGCATTAACAAAATAAGAAACAACAGGCAGCCTAGTGTAAAAAGACAATACATTTAATTAAATGTAACCATTTCTCAGAGCACCAACATTTTGGTCCTCTGCGGGACTAACCCCAATGACAATCCCAGAGAGGTTCAGAGAACATTGGCACTTTGGGAATATGGTTAAATCTAATTAAGTATATTGTTTGAATCACATTTGAATAAGCAGTGCCTTGTTTACGTTTGCTTATTTTATTTCAATGCAAAGTATGTTATTATATTATTATAGCATGGAGAGAAGGGGCCTTTAAAATGACCCATTCATAGTAGTTTAGACACAGTATGATTCTTACTCTAACTCATGCATTGAACCCGTCCTAAATCACTGAAGGGACTACATGACCTTTTTAGTCTATGATCATTAATTCTTCATGCAATATAGCAGATCATATTTAGGCTACCATCATATTATGCTTTAGATTACCATATCAGGGCTCTCTAAAACTAATCTTTGATAGACCCCCAATAATCCAGTTGTTCAAGATTTCTCTAATTAGCACTTAATTAAGCAATTAATCTATCACTTATTATCACTATGACAACTAACTTAGGCATGTTGCGCTAAAAACCTATCCTGTTACTTGCTCTTAAGTACTGAACTGGAAAGCCCTGCCTCAGAAAATGGTAATGCAACTCTTGATATTGTAGTGCAGATCTAGCAGTGATTTAGTTTTACAGGAGTCCAGGCAATTTACACATTTTTACCAGGATCACGCTGTCCTGGGAGACCAGGTTTATCAACACCTTTTTATACCGGGATCATTGATTGAGCAAAGCAAGGAGGTAAAATAAATTGTAATTTATTTCAGGAAAAGACATACACATAATGTAACACAATTTACCGGTTAAGACACTTACTGGGAATGGGGCTAACGAATAAATCTATCCTTAAAACGAAATTCGTAAACATTACCTCTGTAGGAGCCCTTTTCCTTGACCGGTAGGTACTCACAAAAGTCCTGGAATTGATTTCGACATGCAAACGCCAACCGCGACCACTACGTTCTCAAAAGCAGGACTTGGAAACATTTCTGAGTTGTAAATCCTTGAAGCCGGCTCGCGTCTATTCAGTACAGAGCATCTTTGAATTTCTGCTGATGGTTTGACGCTGTAACGCTCGGCCTGCCCACAAGCCAGACGAGACCCCGGGACTGAGGTGGAAAGGAGTAATACCACACACCTAGCAGTAAACGGGGCACGGCCGGAGTGTGGATGTAGCGTAGATGGTCCTGGTAACAAAGGTAGTTAGTTTTACCGTACTTGCCAACTCCAGCGTAGAAAGGTTAAGTCCGTAAGCCAGTGGTCGTGGGATGGAGAGAGCAGCGTAGTAGAATGTCCGTAAGCCGTGTCCAAGGGATATAGAATTCAGCAGGGTAGTAATGTCCAAAGCCAATCCAAGGGGTACCAGAGAGCAGCGTAAACGAAGTCCAAAGTCAAGGGTCAGAATCCAGGGAGGTCAGCAGAAATCCAGGGACAGGAACAGGAACTGAAAGACAAAGGGGGCCAGGCAACAGCAGACGGCACCAAGGTACAGAAGCTATGCAGAGCAAGGAGGTAATGATGAGGAAAGACTAAATAGGGGGCTGGGACCTATCAGAGGAAGGGGAGGGACGGAGGAGCGGCCCGAGGGTGGACCTGATAGGGGAGGAGTGCCTGGGAGGTTGGGACCAATTAGAGTGAGGGGAGGAATGGGGTAGCGGCCCGAGGGAGGACCTGGAAGTGTAGAAGTGTCTGGGAGGCTGGGACCTATTGGGGCAATGGGAGGAGCGGAGGAGTGGCCCGAGGGAAGACCCAATAGGAAATAAGTGTCTGGGAGGTTGGGACCTACCAGGGCAAGGGGAGGAGCGGAGGAGCGGCCCGGGGAAGGATCCAATAGGGGAGACGTCCCTGGGGGGTGGAACTGCGGGAGCAGGGGCAGAGAAGCGCGCACTGCACGCGCAGCCGCAGGAGAGGACGAGTCAGGTGCACGGCGCCAGCAAATAGCAGCCTGGGTCCGCGCGCGCCCGTAAGGGTGACGCGCGCGACCCGGAAGTGCGGGAACTTCCGTGGAGGGGGCCGTGAGGAGTGAGTCACGCCACCGGGGAACCTGGGTGGCACGGAGACCAGGTAAGGAAGCGCTGGAAGCAGGTGTACCCGCAGCGCGGATCCTTACAGTACCCCCCCCTCGAGGGTTGGACTCCGGACGAACCATCCAAGGTTTGAGGGGAAACTTTTGGTGGAACCGTTTGAGCAGGGATGGGGCATGAAGATCCGTATGCGAGACCCAGGAACGACCATGAGGTCCGTATCCCTTACAGTGGACCAAAAACTCGAGCTTGCCCAGTGATGCGAGAGTTAATGATGGACTGGATTTCGAACTCCTGTTGTCCAGGTACAATGGAGGGAGGGGGCCGAAGAGAAGGATGAGTGAATTGCTTGCCTTGAATAAACGGTTTCAAGAGTGAAACATGGAAGACGGGAGAGATCTTCATAGAGGGAGGCAAGCTAAGCTGATAAGCCACAGGATTGATTTGTCTTAGGATAGAGAAAGAACCCAGAAACCTGGGGGACAGTTTAGGGGTTGCGGCCTTCAATTTGATATTTTTTGATGAAAGCTAGACCTTGTCTCCAGGTGCGACCTATCTGCTTGTCTCTTCTGTCTTAGCACGGACACCCGTAACACAGTTTGAATCCTCCTCCAAGACCCCTGTAAGGTGGATACCCTATCATCAGCTACAGGAACTCCGGACCTGGGAGAATACATGGGAAGACGGGTAGGATGAAATCCGTAGTTTACAAAAAACGGTGATTCTTGAGTGGACTCATTCTTGAAAGAGTTAATCGCAAATTCAGCCCAAGGAAGTAACTCAGCCCAATTATCCTGAGAATCGGACGAAAAACAACGCAAATACTGTTCGAGGAACTGGTTCATGCGTTCAGTCTGTCCATTTGTTTGGAGGTGATAGCCTGAGGAAAAAAGGAGAGAAATGCCCAACCTCTGGGAAAATGCACGCCAGAATTTAGAAACAAATTGAGTACCACGATCCGAGAAAATGGACCATGGGACGCCATGAATATGAAAAATTTATTTTACGAAAATATCCGCCAAAGTACTGGAATTGGGTAGACCCTTGAGGGGAATAAAATGAGCTTGCTTGGAGAATCTGTCGACAATTACAAGAATAGTAGTCATACCATTAGACGGGGGAAGATCCACGATGAAGTCCATGGCAATGTGACTCCAAGGACGGTCCGGGACCGGGAGGGGTTGTAGAAGACCAGAAGGCTTTTGACGGACAGATTTATTTTGTGCGCAGACTGGGCAAGAGGAGGTGAACGCTCTAATGTCTTTTAACATATTGGGCCACCAGAAGGTTCACCGAATCAGATCAGAAGTCTTCTTAAACCCGGGATGGCCGGCAGATCTGGAGGAATGACCCCATTCAAGAATTTTGAGATGAAAACGTGGGGCTGCGTAGAGATGACCATCAGGAACTTCGAGCCCTTCGGGGACCTGTGCTTGAGACTCCAAAATCTTATCCAGAATGTCAAAGGAGGTGGCCAAGATAAACAATTGGGGGGACAGAATGGACTCCGGGACTTCCTGTGACTTCTCCTCAATGCTAAACTGATGGGACAATGCATCCGCTTTGATATTCTTAGTCCCAGGAATATAAGAGATGATAAAGTTAAACCTTGAGAAGAACAACGCCCAACGAGCTTGACGGGGACCCAGACGGTGAGCACCTTCAATGTATGAAAGATTTTTGTGGTCTGTCAGGATCAGAATGGGTTCCTTGGTTCCTTCTAGAAGATGTCTCCACTCTTGTAATGCCGTTTTGATGGCCAATAATTCCCTATTCCCCACATCGTAATTTCTTTCTGCTGAAGATTTTTTTTTAGAAAAAACCCCACAGGGGTGTAGTTTATCTTCGGGGGTGGTTCTTTGAGAGAGAACCGCACCAGCTCCCACGTTGGAGGTGTCGACTTCCAAGGTAAAGGGGAGGGTGGGGACGGGATGACGCAGAATGGGAGCCGAGACAAAGGCTTTTTTAAGGGACTCAAAGGCCCGAGTGGCATCCAATGGCCAAGAGGAGGGATCGGCCCCTTTTTTGGTAAGGGCTGTAATGGGTGCAACCAAGGTAGAAAAACCAGCAATAAATTTTCTATAATAATTTGCGAAACGGAGGAAACGCTGAATCGCCTTTAAAGAGTTAGGTTGTGGCCATTCGAGTACAGAATTAAGCTTCTCCGGATCATGGTGAACCCTTGATCCAAGACAATGTATCCCAGGAAGGTAGTTGAGGATTGGTGAAAAACACACTTCTCCATCTTGGCGTAGAGCTTGTTGGCCCGTAAACGGGAGAGCACCATCTTAGTATGGAGAATGTGTTCCTCGAGGGTTTTGGAAGAAATAAGGATATCATCCAAGTAGATAATCACAAAGGAATTCAATAGATCACGAAATACCTCATTCATAAAGTCTTGGAAGACTGCAGGGGCATTGCACAACCCAAAAGGCATCACCAGGTACTCATAGTGACCGCTGCGCATGTTGAACGCGGTCTTCCACTCGTCACCGCTGCGGATGCGAATCAGGTTATGTGCCCCCCGTAGATCAAGTTTAGAGAAGATCGTAGCGCCTTGTAGCCTATCGAAATGTTCCGGGATAAGAGGTAAAGGGTAGCGATTCTTGATGGTAGTCAATTAACAAATACCACCTGCCTGATTAGATTGCTTAGAAAAGCCTGTCTTTTGAGACAGGAAGGGAGACTCCTTAGCTCACACCTGAGCTGAACTTGGAGACAGAGCAGAGAGTCCTTAGTCCACAACTGGGCTGAACCAAGGAAGGACAGATGTCTTGAGCGACAAGCTGACCACAAGACAAAGGGGACAAGATTCTAACCTGGAGCCTGACATTTCCTGTGCACACAAGGGTGCGGTTCCAAGAGAGCAGAGAAGCTTCCCCTACAGCAGCCCAGCTAACAGATAAGACTTTCATTTATAAGACTTTTTATATCTGTTCATTTCATGCTATATGTTTGGGGCTGGGAGACTGCTTATCTAAAGGGAGTTGTGGACTGCATAGTATTTCTCTAGAAATACTCCCAAGTGAATAGAAGCTTTGTTCACCCCTTGTTTGGATGGTTTCCTGATGTTAAGGAAACAGGCGCAATAAAAGCTTTATTTAATTTCACCATAACCAGTCTCCCTTGCATACCTGTGTGAGCGTCCGCCTACAGAGCCACTGATCTCCGACCCTGCGAAATGTGGAACAAGGAGGAAGCAGCCATTTCTCTACGTCCAGGGGTATCAAAGACTAAACGAAATTCTCTTTTAAAGTTAGGGAAGTTTTATGTGTGTTCAGGTTTCAGCTCCAAGATTGGAGAAGCCCAGGCCAAGGCATCCCCGGTGAGAAGGGAAAAAACATAAGCTACTTTAGAGCGATCCGTGTGGAAGCGAGAGGGCGACAGTTCGAATTGAATCTCGCACTGATTTAAAAAGCCACGGCATGCAAGCGGGTCCCCCGCGTATTTACTGGGGGTAGGGATACACAACTCCAGAGATCCGGTCCCTTCACGGGAAGCAGCGGGAGAGACAACGGAACTGGAGACATTAAGCTGGGGAATCTGGATGGTTAAGGTAGCGACCTGTTGGTTAAGGGCAGTTACCTGTTTGTCCAAGAAGGTAAAGTGGTTGGAGATGGTGGTTAGGGTATCTTCCACCTCAGGGGGTTCTGGGTCTGATGGGCTCTGCATAATGTAACGCTCGACCTGCCCACAAGCCAGACGAGACCCCGGGACTGAGGTGGAAAGGAGTAATTCCACACACCTAGCAGTAAACGGGGGCACGGCCGGAGTGTGGATGTAGCGTAGATGGTCCTGGTAACAAAGGTAGTTAGTTTAACCATACTTGCCAACTCCAACATAGAAAGGTTAAGTCCGTAAGCCAGTGGTCGTGGGATGGAGAGAACAGCGTAGTAGAGTGTCCGTAAGCCAGTGGTCTTGGGATGGAGAGAGCAGCGTAGTAGAATGTCCGTAAGCCGTGTCCAAGGGATATAGAAGTCAGCAGGGTAGTAATGTCCAAAGCCAATCTAAGGGGTACCAGAGAGCAGCGTAAACGAAGTCCAAAGCCAAGGGTCAGAATCCATGGAGGTCAGCAGAAATCCAGGGACAGGAACAGGAACTGAAAGACAAAGGGGGCCAGGCAACAGCAGACAGCACCAAGGTACAGAAGCTATGCAGAGCAAGGAGGTAATGGTGAGGGAAGACTAAATAGGGGGCTGTTACCTATCAGAGGAAGGGGAGGGACGGAGAAGCGGCCCGAGGGTGGACCTGGTAGAGGAGGAGTGCCTGGGAGGTTGGGACCAATTAGAGTGAGGGGAGGAATGGGGGAGCGGCCCGAGGGAGGACCTGGAAGTGTAGAAGTGTCTGGGAGGCTGGGACCTATTGGGGCGAGGGGAGGAGCGAAGGAGTGGCCCGAGGGAAGACCCAATAGGAAATAAGTGTCTGGGAGGTTGGGACCTACCAGGGCAAGGGGAGGAGCGGAGGAGCGGCCCGGGGAAGGATCCGATAGGGGAGACGTGCCTGTGGGGTGGAACTGCGGGAGCAGGGGCAGAGAAGTGCGTACTGCACGCAGCCGCAGGAGAGGAGGAGTCAGGCGCACGGCGCCAGCAAATAGCAGCCTGGGTCCGCGCGTGCCCCTGAAGTGCGGGAACGGCCGTGGAGGGGGCCGTGAGGATTGAGGCATGCCGCCGGGGAGCCTGGGCGGCACGGAAACCAGGTAAGGATGCGCGGATCCTTACAGACGCTTGGAATCTGTGCTCCTAATTGGCTGCAAGTTCCCTTATGGGTTTCAGTGTCTCCTTCACCAACATCTACAGCCTATCAGAGTGGGAATTTCCCTGTCAGCCAATCACCAATCTGCCTCTTTGCATACTAAGCCCACCCACTGTCCAGGCTCTGTTCTAACATCTTGGCATCCCTGAGGCTTTCAAGTCCTGACTTCTCAGAGACCCATCGGCACCAAGCTTGGTAGCCATCTGGTCTGCCTGGAATCCATGAATTGGAAATCCCACAGTTCATTTACAGGTTATCAGTACATATACCCATTAAATATAATTCTTTTATAAAATATACCGTGTCCTGTCTTATGTGTGGTAAAATATATAAGGCCCTGTTCTGGTGTCAGATATGGAGTGAGTGTATATATTACTACACTCACTAGCCTCATTCTTGGCACACTTTAAGAATGACTTTAAAAACTTTTACCCACACGAAAGCACTCTCAGCTTTATCACATCGTTGGAGTACCCCATGAACCCCTATACCAGGTCCAGGGTACCTGTGCATGTAACAAAGAAAGAAGTACCCGGGCGCTCCCTCTAGACAAAGTATAATAGATCAATAGATAATAAGATATTTTCAAAAACGTAACGACCTTATGTGGTATATAAGGTTCACATCTGCTTCGAAAGTCTCTTCCTATGACTCAAAAAACCTCGTAGGACCTATCCAGGATCCTTATTGGTACAGAAAAGCAAAGAGGAAAAAAGGGGGAGCACAGGTTTGAGAGGTGATAGGAAAATAATATAGATTCAATGTGAATAAATCAAATGTTCCTGAATTGATAGGAGCAGGGATGGTGGTGTGTAAAATATTATAAACACTTACACGACCTTGTGTAAATGCTGTCACGTAAGGGTCTTTTTCCTCTCCTCCTTCTTCCTTCTTTTTCTTTTTCTTCCTTCTTTTTTCTTCTTCTTTCTGTAGTGCTTCTTCTGCTTTGGTCCGAATAAACGTCTCTTCCGTCTCTCAACGAGTTTCAGTTATGGTGTCACCCTCGGAGCAAGAGATAGGAATTTAGGGACACAAATTGGTACAATATAACACACCCTATTCAGATGGTTGTAAACAATAAATGCAGAAAATACTGCATGTGTGAGTGTTTGCAGTATTTTCTGCATTTATTGTTTTCAACCATCTGAATAGGGTGTGTTATATTGTACCAATTTTTGTCCCTAAATTCTTATCTCTTGCTCCGAGGGTGACACCATAACTGAAACTTGTTGAGAGACGGAAGAGACGTTTATTCGGACCAAAGCAGAAGAAGCACTACAGAAAGAAGAAGAAAAACGAAGGAAGAAAAAGAAGGAAGAAGGAGGAGAGGAAAAAGACCCTTACGTGACAGCATTTACACAAGGCCGTGTAAGTGTTTATAATATTTTACACACCACCATCCCTTCTCCTATCAATTCAGGAACATTTGATTTATTCACATTGAATCTATATTATTTTTCTATCACCTCTCAAACCTGTACCTGGGCATGTATCTGGGTACCTCTCCTTATACTAGGGATCTCTCTTTATTCTAGGGACCCTGTGTATAATGGCAGGGAGGAGACCCCCTGCACATCTACCCTAGTATTAAAACACACATAACAATAAACAATAATTCATTACCGTAGCGGCTATACGCTATGGTAATGAAGCTGCTTTAATGTATTTTTAATAATAGTGTGCGGTAGCAGGGGGTCCCCTGAGCTGAACCGCATTGATTTCTGCCTCAGAGACCCCCTGCTTCCCGAGTTACAGGCCCCGGTATGGGGCATCGGAGGCCAATGTCGCTGCCATCTTTTTAGCGTCCAAGACGCGACGTGGGCTCTATAAAGATGGTGTCCGCACTGGCACCGATGCCCCAAACCAGGGCCTGTAACTCGGGAAGCAGGGGGTCTCTGAGGCAGAAATCAATGCGGTTCAGCTCAGGGGACCCCCTGCTCCCGCACACTAGTAAAAAAAATACATTAATGCAGCTTCATTACCTTAGTGGATAGCCGCTAAGGCAATGAAGGAGTTAAGGCATATTAGCATGTTTATTGGGGACAATTGCCCCCAATAAACAACACACGTCCCCCCGCCCCCTAACACATACAGTACTGTAATGGGCAAAATTACTATTATCCACATATGGATAATAATGCATTTGCCCATTTTAAATACATATAAATTACAATAAATACAGTCAAAACATTTTACACTTACGTTTTACAGGCACCCACGATGAAGGCCACCTTCATCCTCATCTTCATTCTGCCCATGCCCCTTCGGTGCTGCAAAACATGCACAACAATCACAATAGCCAATGTAATGTCCCCTAACCCCTTAATCACCATAGCGGTTATTAACCACTACAGTCATTAAGGGGTTAACCACCCTCACCCACCACTCGGGAGGCCTACATACCCTCCCCCACTAACCCCCCACCCGTGAGGCCTAACCACCCTCACCCACTACCCACAAGGGAGGCCTACCCACATACCCTTGGGGCAATACCCCCTCCCCCCCCCAACACATACAGTACAATGATGTGCAAAATAACTATTATCCAGATATGGATAATATATTATTTGCCCATTATGAAACACATAAAACATGCATAAATAAAAACCTTAATTTTTAATCTTAAAATCACCACATTGTATGTTACAATTAATCCAGCATCTATTGTAAATATAAGCCAACAAATCAGCAGCTCCACAAATGTATATGAAATGTCACACAATTGCATTGAGTGTGTACATGATGCAATTAATCTGTGCATCATGTAACACTATGCAAAATATATGTAACAATAAAATGCACTATGAACAATGTCCCCTATCCACCAATGCCATCATGAATATCAATTAGAAACTAACCAACATCAATACAATTAGCATTAATCAATTAATCCATTTCCTCAAACAATTAAAATACAAGACAAATCAATTATACAATTCCCTATTCAATTCCTAAAGCCAAACCATTGCCAAAAAATTCTAATTTAAAGTAACCACCATCATTCTAATCTAACTACCATAAAGAAGCCATTACAATTAACCTGTAACTAAATACAATTTACATTATTCAGAACAATGACAAAATAAAGCTGCTAAATACATTAGCCATACATGAAAAGAACCTAAACATGAGCCAAACAATCAATTATTATCCCTGTATGTCTATCCATACAGATAGATAAACATAACATACAGGGGCAATAATAGAGCATAAAATACAAAGCATTTACATACAAAAATCACATACAATACACCCATTCAGTGTCCGTGAATGTATTATATACATAGCTACATTCACAGGCATTAAATGGGACTGAAAAAATAAAAGACATGAATCAAAAATCATAAAAACCTGTAAAAGTAAAAATAATACACTTTTTTTTTCTTTACTCGCCATTAGATGTCCACTCACCGAAATCCAAGTGACCCGGAAGCACAGGAACCAATCCACAGGTAAGCCATAAAATAAAAAACCATAACAAATCCACGTCTGTGTCTTCTTTCTTCTTTGGGGTCTTTTGGGGTCTTCTTCCGTCTTCTTGCGTCTTCTTCCATCTTCTTACGCCACGCCCTTCTTCTCTTCTTAGGAGGGGAGATGTTCCCTCCTCGGCGACTAGCTTCAAAATGAGGCGACATAGGCTTTTATAGGCCTATGACGTCACATTTTGGTCAAATGTTTTACACGCTCCTGATTGGGCCGTGAAAAACATGTGATTTGGCCGAGCAAAAAAAAAATGATAACGTCATTTAAAGGCAATGAAAGCACAGCCAATCAGAATAGCTTTGCTTCAATTGCCTTTAAGATGACGTCATTAAAAGAAACATGGCCGGTCTCACATAGTACGGTAGCAAATCAGAGCGTGGGAACTCCATCCCATCTCTGATTAGCTCTAGTAGACTATGTGACAGAGGCTTGGGGGAGAACGGATGTGACGTCTTTGAAAGCCTGTCACATGGTACTAGAGCCAATCAGAGTTGGGATGTATTGCCCACGCTCTGATTGGCTACCGTACCATGTGAGGCCGGCCATGTTTCTTTTAATGACGTCATCTTAAAGGCAATTGAAGCAAAGCCATTCTGATTGGCTGTGCTATCATTGCCTTTAAGTGACGTCATCATTTTTTTTTTGTCGGCCAAAGCACATGGTTTTCACTACCCAATCAGGACCGTGAGAACCATGACGAAAATGTGACGTCATAGGCCTATAAAAGATTATGTTGCCTCATTTTGAAGCTAGTCGCCGAGGAGGGAACATCTCCCCTCCTAAGAAGAGAAGAAGGGCGTGGCGTAAGAAGATGGAAGAAGACCCCAAAAGACCCCAAAGAAGAAAGAAGACACAGACGTGGATTTGTTATGGTTTTTTATTTTATGGCTTACCTGTGGATTGGTTCCTGTGCTTCCGGGTCGCTTGGATTTCGTTGAGTGGACATCTAATGGTGAGTAAACAAAAGAAAAGTGTATTATTTTTACTTTTACAGGTTTTTCTGATTTTTGATTCATGTCTTTTATTTTTTCAGTCCCATTTAATGCCCGTGAATGTAACTATGTATATAATACATTCACGGACACTGAATGGGTGTATTGTATGTGATTTTTGTATGTAAATGCATTGTATTTTATGCTCTATTATTGCCCTTGTATGTTATGTTTATCTATCTGTATGGATAGACATACAGGGATAATAATTGATTGTTTTGCTAATGTTTATGTTCTTTTCATGTATGGCTAATGTATTTAACAGCTTTATTTTGTCATTGTTGTGAATAATGTAATTTGTATTTAGGTAATGGCTTCTTTCTGGTAGTTAGATTAGAATGATGGTGGTTACTTTAAATTAGAATTGTTTTGGCAATGGTTTGGCTTTAGTAATTGAATAGGGAATTGTATAATTGATTTGTATTGTATTGTAATTGTTTGAGGAAATTGATTAATTGATTGATGCTAATTGTATTGATGTTGCTTAGTTTCTATTTGATTTTCATGATGGCATTGGTGGTTAGGGGACATTGTTCATAGTGTATTTTATTGTTACATATATTTTGCATAGTGTTACATGATGCACAGATTAATTGCATCATGTACACACAATGCAATTATGTGACATTTCATATACATTTGTGGAGCTGCTGATTTGTTGGCTTATATTTACAATAGATGCTGGATTTATTTTAACATGCAATGTGGTGATTTTAAGATTAAAAATTCATGTTTTGATTTATGCATGTTTCATGTGTTTCATAATGGGCAAATAATATATCATCCATATCTGGATAATAGTTATTTTGCACATTATTGTACTGTATGTGTTGGGGGTGTGGGGAGAGTCTATTGGCCCCAAGGGTATGTGGGTAGGCCTCCCTTGTGGGTAGTGGTTAAGGATGGTTAGGCCTCACGGGGTGGGGGGTTAGTGGGGGAGGGTATGTAGGCGTCCCGAGTGGTGGGTGAGGATGCGTTAACCCCTTAATGACTGTAGCGGTTAATAACCACTATGGTGATTAAGGGGTTAGGGGACATTACATTGGCTATACCACCGGACTCCCGCAGGGACACCCGCACTCCCACAGGGACCCCCGCTTGGTGAGCCGGACACCCCCGGACACCAGCGGGGTCAACCGTGGACACCCGCGCGACCCCCGTGCTCCCTTGAGGACCCCCGCGGGGTCAGCCGGGGACACCCGCCGGCCTGCTGTACGGGTTTTTTGCATGAAAAAATGAAAAGCAAGAATTTTTTCTAAGTCCAGATTTCTTTGCGTCTACTCTGACATGATGTGTTCTGATCAACGCAACTTCCGCGTTTGCTAAGGTTGCTTTGCTTACTGCATCCCGCTTAAGGGCAGAATTTAACGCAAACAGGGTTGCGAACGAGCAAAGTTGGACATAGAAAAAATTCCAGGAAAAAGTCATTTTTAGAGCGCAAAGTGCCTGTTTGCGTTGCTAAGTGCATCGGGTTGAGCAAAAAATCACGTTCGAAGAGCACTTTGCGGTCTAAAAGTGACTTAACGGAGCTTAGTGCATAGCCCCCACTGTTCCATAAAATATACACTTTAAAAATATCCTAAGTCTTTTGGTTATGGGAAATAGAATAAGAAGTTGCACGTTATTTCTTACTAGGCATATTCCCCACACTCAATACAATAAACTTAGGACTGGACTTTTAAAAGTCCCCTCACAACCTTATAGATGAGTACCCCCAGAACCTCTAGCACGTTGTGGGTTACCTGTACAGTAACTGGGTATCACCCTAACCTGGGGACCCCTTATAGTTACAGGGATACTTTACATCCCTTTGCACCATTGCCCTTTCTGGGCTGTGCTGAAGCAGGGACCTCTAGTGGTGAGTTGCGCAAGCGTTTTCAAGGGGAGCTATTACTGAGGCAATGTGTCTAGATGCATCCAGGAATCCGACCTGATTACTGGGTCCATTTTTAGGGGAACCAGCAATTCTGGACCCTGACTAGATAGACACAATCTGACAACACTTTCTCTGCAAAACCTCCCCTGAAACTCATACCACAACATGGTCCCTTCTTGCTGGTATCCCCGAAAAGGTAAAAACACAAAAATTATTTGTCGCATAATTGCAGGAAATGCTTTTACATCAGATGGGTCCAAGAGCTGACACTCCTGAACCCAAACACATGGATCAGAGGTAACCAAACAGGTTTAACCTTTATTAGTCAGCCTGGTTACCTCTTCACCGTCACACTTATTAAATAGGAATAACTACATATTACTCTTGTATGTAGCGTTTCATAGCAATTATACACATGACATAATAACATAAAACATAATGGTAATAAGTGCTTCAGACATAAAGGTAGCAGTGCAGTAGGAAAGAGAGTCCCTGCCCTGAAGAGCTTACAATCTAAATTGTACAAGGTAGAACATACAGAAACAGTAGGAGGGTGTTCTGGTAAGTGCGTCTGCAAGGGTTCATGGTCAATGCATGAGATGTATAGTATTATCAACGGATTTGTTAGAGTTGTGTTTTAAGATGGGTCTTGAAGCTGGAGAGAGAAGGTGCCCATCTGATTTTGAGGCGAAGGACATTCCAAAGGTGTTTGGGGCAGTAAGTGCGAAAGGAAGGTGGGAGAGGGCTTTAGATACAAAAGGGTTAGTGTCACGGGATACCAGGCAATTACACCTTTATACTGGGATCATATCACTGAGCAAATCCAACAAGTAAAACAAATTGCAATGTATTCCTTTGAAACAGACGTACACGAAATGGATTACAAATATGCAGAAGAAAACACACTTACTGGGGGTCTGAGCTACAAAACTAACCTTTCCTAGTTGAAATAGCACAGAGAACAAAGTCTTTACAAAGTCTTTCAGATGACCGGTGTGACGATAATAGAAATAATCAGTGCATTAATAAGGCAGTATGCTCGGCTGGTTAATCCTAAATTGTATTGGAGGTGAAGGGGTTAATTTTATATGATGTTCCCATGTATCATTTTCCCTTCTATGCATTGTTGTCCCCTTTTTGCAGGCTAGTTTCTACCTGCAGTGCTAAATAACAGGAGACATTCCATTAAGACTGCTAACTCAGGAATGGAATGTGCCAGCACCCTGATTTTTGGTGTGCAGCCTCAGTGTAACCCTCCAAGCACACACATATTAAAAATATAACGTTGTCATAAGTGAAACATATATTTTTTGATATAGTGCCTTTCTGTTGCAGTTTTAAATGTACAGACAGGATGCTATTTTTTCTGCCTGCCTTTGTAATGCATGAAGGAACAAATGTTATGCATACATAAGCGGGGGAGTTTTCCTCTCCAGCTTAAAAAGCCCCGTGGTGAGGCAATGCCTATGGGTCTAGGGACGTATGGGGGATGAAAGACCCCAGAGTCTTAAAGTGTGACTTAACCGGGATGTTTCTGAGTAGCAGATCCTGTTACTCATTCTGGACATTTCACACCTTGGGACCAAACTCCAGACGTTGCGTCTCCATAAACGAGAGGCCCCTTTTTACTCAGCAGTGCTACCAAGCTGCTCACTGAGCATGCTCAGAGCTACCCTGACTGGCCTTAGGATTTTCCCATGTTACAGGGCAGTCTCTGATAGGAGTAAGATAATTCCTTGCGAATAGGATGAGGCTAATGAAAAACTCCAAAGAGGCCTGTAACCCTCATTCCTGTGGTTGTTACCTGATTTTTTCAAGCGGATAAGATCGAAGTACAGCGGCTGCGATTCCAGAACGCAAGGGGTTAAAAACATCGCAACAAGGAAACTAGCCCTGCTTCAGGATTTCCGCTTGTTCAAAATCCAGAGGAGCGTCGCCGGATGCCCAGAAAAGAGAAAATGTATATAGTGTAATACAATAACAACAATGAATATTATGTGTTAAGACTCCCAATTTTCTACTCACATAAAAAGTAGAAAAATGGAGCATGTGTGCCAGTCTTTGACCTTATTCGTCTAAGTCTGGATGGTGTAGATACAGGTGGTCAGCAATCTCGGGCAGAGAAGAAGATAGAAACCATAGTGCAGATCAAATAACAAATTTATACGTCAAGGCTCACAAATGGAGGCTTACATTAGATCCAGAACAGAAAAGCAGCAAACAGCAGGGCACCTCGGTGAGTCGTGATTTTCACCACCTCGGTTTCCTGAGGAAGACATCATTACATCGAAACGCGTTGAGCGTGGCTCGTTAGCCATCTTGGAGGGGATAAAGAAGCAGAGTGATGCCGGCGGTGTCCTCCGTTCCTGCTAGCCAGTGACGAAACAACCCGGAAGTGACGCCATGGGACCAGACGTGTGTGAAAGCTGCAGCATCGTAAACCGAGATGGTGAGAATCGCGACTCACCGAAGTGCCCTGCTGTTTACTGCTTTTCTGTTCTGGATCTTATGTAAGCCTCCATTTGTGAGCCTTGACTTATAAATTTGTTATTTGATCTGCACTATGGTTTCTATCTTCTTCTCTGCCCGAGATTGCTGACCACCTGTATCTACACCATCCAGACTGAGACGAATAAGGTCAAAGACGGGCACACATGCTTCTTTTTTCTACTTTTTATGTGAGTAGAAAATTGGGAGCCTTAACACATACACTGGCGACACACTTTATTCGAGCTCGGCTAGTCCCACGAATTCGGGTATACCCGGGTGTATTGAGGTTTGTGACTGTTTTCTGCCCGAGTGCATTGGGTTATTTTCCAGGCAGGGATTGAAGCATTTTATTCCCGCTGGCTGCAATACTGCACAGTATATATATATATATACTGCATTACAATTCATGAATTTATGCCATCTGGTAGACACGCGAAGCATTGCAGCCTATTAAATCCTAATCATTATCATTTAACAGATCAGCCGCCCGTCAGCCAGGCATGAACCCAGGCTGGGAAGGCAAACGCAACGGGGCTTGTCAGAGGTGAGGAGCGGCGCATTCCAGGTATCTGCCAGGTACATACTGGGTATTTGCTCGAATAAAGTGTGTCGGTGCAGTAATATTCATTGTTATTGTATTACACTATATACATTTTCTCTTTTCTGGGCATCCGGCGACGCTCCCCTGGATTTTGAACAAGCGGTGCATTTATAGACTTTTGAAACAGTCTTATCAACAGGGTTGAGTGATAAGTGGTTTTGCCTTCATTTTTTACTTTTTTATTCACATTATTGTTTTTTTCACTGTTTTTTTCACTGGTTTATTAATTGTTTATTTCACTAGTTATACTGCTGCGGCAGCTTTTATTCTAACAAATCGCCAGTTTTTCCCCGGCTTTTTCCTGGAATGCGACGCTCATCACCTGGCGCATGCCACGTTCATTTTGCGTTCCCAGCCACGGGTCATGCGCAGCTGACGCGCGGTTGATGCGTTTATTGAGAATGGTTCGGATTTAATAAGTTGCAATTCTTCGCGTGTCCGCCAGATGGCAGATATTCATGAATTGTAATGCGCATGCGCTTCAGTAATGTGTCGACTTGCAGGTGTTTCGTTTAAAAAAGATACCGCAGTGTGCTATTGTAACTTGGCCTTGAGACTGAAGGAAGAGGTTGCAAATATGTATCAATTTAGGCTTTTCATATTAAAGAAAGACAAAGACCAGTTTCGGTTACAGTATTCTCCAGAGACACGCCCGCCATGAGTGTTCAAGTGCAGCCCGCTTTCCAAAAACCCGATAGAAGTTATGCGTATTTGATATGGGCCGCGATTAATGCAACAGAGGATAAGATGGCAACAGTTGTTCAAATTTATCAGTATTTTATCGAAAACTTTGACTTTTACAAATTTTCGCCAACTCCTCATACGTGGAAGCGTGCAATAAGAAAAAGGTTATGTAGCGATCCCTGTTTTTATCGTATTGAGCCACAATTTGTTGGAGGGTATTGGTGTGTATCACCGGCTTTTTCCTGTATCTATGATCATGATGACGGCAAAAGGTGAACGGTCGTGTTAAAACCAAATAAGAAACGACAGTCGCTGCCAAGCAATGCACCAGCACCGGCTTCCAATGACGGTCCCGCCGTCAGTGACAACCCTGAGCCTGAGCCGGATTTCGCGTGCAGTTTCGATCAAGCTTGCATGTACCTAAGCAATTTCCAGCCTCATCAGCTGACTACAGGTGGACTAGTCCCGCTGCAAACTATCGACGTGGATGATCAAGAACGCTGGACTTGCAGTGGACCGGCGCCGGAGCCAGCTGAATGGGAAATTCTATGGTGAGTATTGTTGCCATATTATTTTCTGTGTTTTTTTTATTTTGACAATACAGTATCAATATCGGTGCGATTCAAAAGTCAAGCGATTCTCCTGGAAGCAATATCATTGGCTGAGCGGCTTCTACAGTACTGCAGATACTGAACAATTGGTGGAACGCTAGGCGCATGCGCAGTGGAGCCTTCTTGAAATGCATATGCGTGTCATCGCATCGACGGTAGGCGCATGCGCATGTGAAAAGAGACGCCCCCGAGAAAATTATTGGTGGGACTGACTGGGAACTTCTTTAGGGGGCTGACCATTACAGTAAAACTTTTCTTTTTGTTTTTCCTCAGAAAAGAAAACGGCTAATGGAGGGATTTCGATGGATAATATCGCTTTGTGTAACAATGCGTGCACATTGCTGAATCGGATTTAAAAACTCACGTAACGGAGTCTACAGTTTAGTTGCCGTTGTTATTGATTAGGATAGAATACTGTACCTGAAACAGTATGCTGATGTTTTCCGGCCGTACAGTATACTGTACAATACTTTTTTATATACAGTACAGTATACTGTGTAATAAACCCGAAAAAATAAAAACTATGCATTTATTCTACATGTATCACATACATTATGTGTCTTCTACAGTATACAGTGCCAGTACATACAGTACAGTACAGTTTGTGTCTTCTATTTTTTTTAATACCCTTATACTGAGCATGCGTACAGTATACAGTGCAGTATGCCTCGACATTCTAGAAACACTGTATTTTGTTACAGTCGCAAAGGAGCAAATGGAACAATGTAAGACAAATCAACATGTTCTTTTATTGGTGGAGTAAGTACAGAAACATTTATTTACAAATACTGTACAATGTAGAAACATTTTAAGTGCACAGCAATTCAAAACATCAACAGGTGTATGGTTTACTGCTACATGTGTGAAAACATTTATGTCAGTCAGTATGGTTTACAGTCACATGTTTTAAAAATAAATTCTTTATTCATAAAATAAGCAAAACGCAACATCTCCTTTATTAAAGAACGACAAGTCAAAACATATACTGTACAGTGGGATGGTGTGCAAAACAGTCTGCACCAGTACAGTCCTCGAGGGCAGCAAACAGGGCAGGTTTTCAGGACAACCTGAAAACCGTGCCAGTTTGCGGCCCCCAGGGACTGGAATTGTGCATGTCCTGTGTGTGTGGACAACAAGTTAAAACATTTCTGTATAAATACAAGTAAAAAAACACACAACAACATCTCCTTTATTTAAAGTACAGCAGGTCAAAACATGTAGAGTACAATACAGTTCAGCACAACAGTATGGTCTTACCTGTGATTACAAAAAAAAATGTATTCATAAAATGCAGTATACAAACGAAACATCTCCTTTATTAAAGAAACATATACAGTACAGTGGGATGGTGCGCAAAAGTGTCAGTCAGACCTGCACCACTACAGTCCTCGAGGGCAGCAAACAGGGCAGGTTTTCAGGACAACCTTGAAAACCGTGCCTGTTTGCGGCCCCCAGGGACTGGAATTGTGCATGGCCTGTGTGTGTGGACAGCAAGTTAACATATTTCTGTATAAAAACAAGTAAAAAAACACACAACAACATCTCCTTTATTTAAGTACAGCAGGTCAAATCATGTACAGTACAATACAGTTCAGCACAACAGTATGGTCTTACAGAAAGTCCTCCGCATTGTCCGTCCATGGCCGATTCCTTGCGTGGCGCAAAACGCCATTAATGCAGTCTCGAACGCCTTTCATTACAGGATCTGTAATTGGATAAAAGCGCCGCATTTCATCCTGAATGTTCTTTCTTAAATTGGCAGGAAGCGCCTTTTTAACGCGATTTCCTTCGTAGTTCACTTTGAAGGCCCAGTCGCAGTACAACGAGTAGGGAACATGGTGCTTAAAAAGTAATAAGGCATACTTGTGGGGTGCACCAGCACTCATCACCCTATACTTCTCCCTGAGCGCCGGTGGCAGATCGCACAGGGTGATGTCGGGCACCGTATCGATGCGAGTGAATGTAGGTATTTTGGGAGCTGGTGTGCTTGAGGAGACGGGCGATGGTAGGCTGTCTGGGAGGAAGCTTTCCTCCGGTCTTGGTCGCCGTGTTGTCTCCTGGCGTGGTCTTGACGGGGTTGTCATGTCCTCCTCAACGGCATACATGTACACTACATCTTCTGGTGGAGACGGTGCGCTTGGGGATGGAAGGGGGTCAAAGGTCCCATTCATCACATCCATGTCACCCCCCTGCTCCAGCGTCGGGGAAACAGGGGCATTAACACCGAGCAAATAATGTATGCCCGCTATGTCAGCCTCTATCTTCTCCATTTGTCGATCCATCCATTGATCTATATGTATCATCCGTTGATCCATTTGTAGCATCCGTTGCTCCACATTTAGCATTGTCTCCAGAAGCAGATCTATCTTTGCTAGCACAATAGAATTCCCGGGGAGATCCACAGTTATCCCATTCAGCATCCGGTCTAACGAGCTGCTTCTTGTGCATGGCGTGTGAACATCTGGGGGGATGGGTGCAACGGAGGATGAGATGGGGGTTCCATGGAGAGAAGCGGCAGCGACATCGAAGAAGAGTGGAGGAGGTGACCTGTGGATATCCGGTAGAGGAGAAGCGGCAGCGTCGTCGAAGAGGGATGGAGAATGTGACCTTTGGATTTCCGTGCGAGAAGCAGAGTCGTCTAAGAGCAAAGGAGAAAGTGACCCGTGGATTTCAGAGGCAGCGTCGTCGGATAGAACTGGAGAAGATGGCCTGTGGGTTTTCCATGAGGGCGGCTGCAGCATCAAGGACGAGGGGTGGAGAAGACGGGATGAAGATTTCAGGGACAGCGGCGGCAGAGTCGTCGAAGCGTATGTGAGGAAGTGGTCTGCGGGTTCGATGGGTTGGCTGCCATTCGTTTTGCGTCAAGAATACATCACCGTATATCTTCTTGACATAATAAGGCTGACGTCTATGAAAACCCTTTGCCTTTGGGGTCAGCAGAAGGTTTTCTTTATTGGCCTTAGCCTGTCACTTTTGCCTTGGCGTGGAAACGGCAACCGCCTTTCGCTTTTTCTGCTTGACAGGCACGGCAGAGGTGAGTGGGTTCCTGCGTCCGTAGAATCGGGGTTGCTCCATGGAAGCAGGTGGCACAATGCAGTATCTGGACAAGGGCAAGTTCAGATAAAGATCATCGAGTGGTGGGCTATGCAAAGTGTGTAATCTTTTATGCATGGCGACCAGGTACAGGTGTTGAAAGTGGGCGTACTCTAATGTGAGTCATTACCGTATAAATACACCATCCATTTTGTGGATTCACTGCACATTGAATACACATCGACTAAACATCAAATATACATTCTTGTTTTTTGTATTTCTTTCTACTCGCAGCAATGCCTGTTAAAAAGATTTCCAAGGATCTCAGCATGCGAATTAAGGACATGTACACGAGCGGACACCGAATTGTTGCTATCCAATGCTGGTTAGCTACTTCTGGCATCGTTGTGCCAGCAACCACCGTGAGCTATCATGCACACGGAAAAAACAGAGACCGCAAAAGGGCACCAAGGGTAACTAACGCGTAAGTATATTTATACAACTTTAAAATAAAATTAATTTTAATTTAAATCTAATAATTTTCTTATTTCTGTTGATTTATATTACAACAATATATATATTTTGTATATTTACATTTATATTACAACATTATATTTATTTTGTATATTTATATTTATATCAATACAGTATATATATTTTGTATATTTATATTTATATTACAACAGAATATATATTTTGTATATATATAGTACAACAGTATATATATTTTGTATATTTATATTTATATATACATTTTATATTGCTGCATATTAATAAAACAATATATTTTCTTTACATTGTATGGAGACAACTCTTCTGGTGGACAAAATAAGTGAGGAGAATGATGAGAAGAGTGCATTAAGGGTCAAAAACACTCTGCAGGAAAAGCACAATCTGACTGTATCCGAGAGCAGCATAAGAAGATGAGACGCAGCATTGGATGGAAATATAGACGTGTGAGGTTAGTACTGGACAGTACAGGAGGTAAAAGTGTTGTTTAGGAAACTGTACTGTACCGCTAAAATTATTTATTCCTTGTCATTACAGAGCGTACCCCATGATACGGGACGCAAACAAAATCAAATGAGTGGTCCAGGCCCAGGCATGGATCGACAGTGGGGAGACTTTCCAGGATTGCATCTTCACTGATGAGTCTACTGTGTCGCTGGAGAGATTTGCAAGCTTTGCATTCCACAAAAAAGGCCGCATATCTTTAAAGCCGCGGCCAAAACACCCCGTGAAGCTGCATGTGTGGGGTGCCATCTCAAGGCGTGGATCAGGATGCATTATCATCTTTGAAGGTAAAATATATCAAATATAATGTAGCCTTATGCACTGTACTTTACTAGTGTAACCTTACTGTATGCACTGTACTGTACTATTGTGCAGTTTTTTGAGGACTTTTCTTTTCTTGCTATAGGAATAATGAATAAAGCTTTCTTCCAAGACAACATTGTCCCTGAGATAGTGCAATATATCACACGCGAGTTCCCCAATGGTCACCGCTTCTACCAGGACAACGATCCGAAGCACACCGCGTCAACAGCGCATATCCTTGAGCGCGGTATCAACTGGGTGAAGACGCCAGCGGAGTCAGTACAGTAGACCGTGTCTCATTTTTTTCCCCACTGTTTTTACTGTTTACTGTATCTCTTAAACTAATTGTCCTTTTTTTCCAATGACAGATCACCAGACTTCAATCCGATCGAAATGGTCTGGCATCAGCTGAAGGACCATATCCGGAAAGTGGCAAAACCCTCCAAAAAGGACGAGTTGTTGAAAGGCATAATGAGTTTTTGGAACGATGTACTCACCGTGGAACGCTGCAATAAAAATATAGACCATATTGCCACTGTGTTGCCCATTGTCATCGCGCGTAATGGGCAAGCATCAGGAAAGTAGTACTGTGCTGTAGTATTGTAAGTACAGTATGATACAGGTAAGTATGGCACAGATTTTTTCTTTCCCAATAGTCAGAGTATACAGTAGTTACAGTTTTTTCTTTACAGAGAGAGCAGCACCAGCCATCAGGTTACAGTACACAGTATTTAACAGTAGTCAGAGTATACAGTAGTTCCAGTATAGACTAGTTTGACAGTTCTACAGTAACTGCCTACTAACTGCTCAATTTTTTTCTTTCCAGAGAAAGCAGAACCAGCCATCTACAGTAGTACTACACATCACACAATGCCATAATACAGTACGCACATACTGTAACTGCACTAATTTTTTGTTTTCTTGTCGTTTCAGGAAAAAAGGGTGGCCTGGGGGGAGGTGGAGTTTTGTGTCCAGTCTAATCTGTTTTGTACAGTAAAATGTACAGTATATAAACAGCAGTCATGATGTACACAAAACCTCTCCTCTCTCAATGAACTACTGTACTGTACACGGAATGAGGAACAAGAAAAAGACGGAAAAAATAATATTACTATGTATACTGTATATATATTATACATTACAATATATATATTATTAAATAATATTCTTATAAATGTGCATAATTCATGTTCTCCATGTTTTACAAATGTTTTGTAAATGTTTATCCAATTTCAATCTGCCAGAAGAACTTAATAAAGACTGCATTATGTATTATTCATGATTATTTTTATATTTTTTTGTTCCTAATGAAATAAAATAAATATTTATTCACATTCCTGGTAATCATAATCATTGACAACAACCACACCCCCTCCCCCCCACCCCTACAGTATAAGAATGAATGACAAAACAACATGAATCATTTAATGTTTTTTTTTACTCTCAATTCTCACAATGCTGTGCACATCAGATTTACATTTCAAATTCGAGAAGGGATTTTCCAAAGCATTACCATAAACAAAGCCTCGAAGGGTTTGGGGGGTTGGGTGAGTCATGTGCAGTAATCAGCTAGCTCCCATCTCAAAGAGGCTTAGAGTACACGCAGGCGCAGTGAGGCGATTGACGCTCGGCTAGGGACGGATTAAAAACACAATGACTAACTTCAGAAAATGAATGACTCTGTGGAGGTGTCTGTCGAATGACTCTGTGGAGAGGGGGGGGTTGGGTGACTCATGCGCAGTAAGCAGCTAGCTCCCATCTCAAAGATGCTTAGAGTACACGCAGGCGCAGTGAGGCAATTGATGCCCGGCTAGGGACGGATTAAAAACACAATGACTAACTTCAGAAAATGAATGACTCTGTGCAGGTGTCTGTCGAATGACTCTGTGGAGAGGGGGGGGTTGGGTGACTCATGCGCAGTAAGCAGCTAAGCTGACATCTGAACAAGGATTACACGCAGGCGCAGTGAGGCTTTCAAGCTCGGCTATGGACGGATTCAAAACACAATGGCAAGATTCCAAAAATTAAAGACAGGCGCATGAAGTTCAAAGCTAAAGACATACTTTAATTTCAAACGGCAGTTCATCATAATAATACACCCCCAAATACAGTACGTAAAAAGCACAAAAATTAACTATGTGCAGTCAAACGCACAGGGTCGCAGACAAAAGCTACTGTACAGCACAGATTGAATATCGTAATACAGTAAGATGGTTTTTGCAGGCTTGTGGAGAAAATAAAAAAATTAAAATAAACTTTTTTTTTTTCACACACTCTAGCAAGCAGTGGTGGGCGAAGTTACAGGCGCATGCGCAGTAAATTCCTGGTGTCAAGCAGGAATGTGATTGAAACCAGACACACGTTCAAAGGAATGGTGTGGGAGAGATGTACAGTGCTGAATTGCACAGAAGATAAGTTGAAATACCCTGCAGTGCAGTTAATTATCCCGAGCGAGGGGAGAGCGCTGTATATGCCGAAATGTGACACAGTTACAGTACAGTACACGCCTATGCGTTTCAACAATTTTCAAATGAGACATACTGTACTGTACTGCAGAACAGCACTGCAAATGCATGTAAACTTTAAATATGCAAATTTACAATTACTGCGCGCGCACACACAGACTGTGTACTGACGTAGGTTGAACCGCGAAGGTATTAGACTTACAAGAGAACAGCTCGCAAACGTCCCCCTGAGTTTTTACACGGCATTGCAGTATTGCAGACAGCGAGAATAAAATGCTAATATCACGAGCGCGAAAATAATGCAGTTCACTCCGGGCGAAAACGACACAAAACCGCACATAACCGGGATAATCTGAAAATCGCGGATCTAGCCGATTTAGACTAAAGGCGGACGCCACTGTATAATCTGTTAAATAGATTGATTATTTATTTATTTTTCACTTGAAGCACTTTATTGGGATAGGTAGAGCGCCATCTAGTGTTTTTTTGTACACTTCTTCAGGATTTTGTTAGCCCTGGGGATTCCAGAACGAACCCCAAAGAACCAGAATGAAGTTTTTACATTTCAAGGAAATAACGGGCTGGCAACTTGCGCCCCTTGCAGAAGGACTGCAATTTAAAAGACTTTATTTCTGTGTTTTTCATTCACTGGACAATTTTTCCTGTTCCCTATCCCAGTAAGTGTAATTATTAAGTGTATTCTAAGGTCGTCATGTGTTTGTCTATTATGGAAATAAATGTCAGTTTATTTTACTTAACTTGTGTGCTCAATCGAGATCCCCAGAATATAAATGTGTTGATAAATTCCGTCCATCGTGACAACCGGGACTAAGCATGAAAAGTTCTGGAACTGAAATCGTCATGCAGTTCCTGACGCTACCGTTCTTTCCACTCTGGAGGTGCTGAAATGCCTTGACTGGAAGAGAGTACAAAACGTCCTGGTACTCTTTTCGGCATGCAGTTCCAGCCGCAACCGCTACAAAGTTTTCTGTGAACTTGGCCCCGCAAAGTGGGACTTAGACAAATTCTCGTCTTGAAATTTCCAAAGCTGCCTCACTGACATCTCTTACAGAGCATCTTTGAATTTACCGCTGTGGTTTGGCGCTTAGAATCTGAGGACCGGATTGGCTGCTGGGTTTCTTATTGTATTTCAGATTCATTTATGAAATACTACAACCAATCCGAGCCTGGAAACTATTCAACCAGCCAATCAGGGAGCTGCCAGTCTTCCAAAGCCAGGAAAGCGGTTCATCTGAATGCAACGAGGGCATGCGTGAGTTTGTCACCCTAGCCACTTGTTATTCAGACGGAACTAATACACAACTATTGCGCTATACCTTTTCACAATCAAATATATAAATACTGTTCACATAAACAACCTGATGAAATGTAAACAGTCAGACAATTATTATATACCAATATATTACAAGTATAGAGTGTCTATTTGCAACCAAAAATCCTGAAGCCATGAGTCCTCTGGGGTTATCCAAATCCCATATAAACAGTCTTTGCAAAATAGAGTCCCCCTTGGCGCTGGTACTTGTTACTCTTGCACAATGCAGTACATGAAGAAATGGAAAGAAAAAGTGTAGAGAGCAATAATGAAGTATTACACTATTTAAAGGACAAACCCCCCTCTGTGTAATTTACCAAAAGCATGTAATAGGTGCACCAAATGAAATCAAATAAGTGGTGACTGGCAGTAATTTGTTAACACACCACTACCAAACATATGCACCCATAATACCCAGAGTGGATCTCAATGCAATGGATAATTAACCCTTTGTCCGCTACCCCCCCCCCCCCCCGCGTCACTGAATGTGACATTATCAGGACAGTACGGCCAACACCAACTATGAAGCGGCACCAGGAGATTTCCTGCACGTGGGCTTCCAAAACAGAGAGTCGGAGCAGACTGCAATTACAACCTAAGTGTGGATATCGTGGATATCAGCAGTTCTGGAGAGAGCATTCCCCAAAGGGCCCCACAACCAGGCTTAAAAGGTTGAAAGGCGTTGAAAGAAAGTTTCATTCCATGTGTTTGTTTGTATGTACAATATTAAATCATAGTATATAGCAGTGCTGTGCTATGTATTCATTTTTTTCCCTTATATATCAGTGCTGGGATATTTGTATTTGCTGAGTGGTTCCAACAACATTGTTCAGCTACACTTTTGTAAGTGTTTTTCTGTCTTGCACCATCACGGTGTATATTTTATGAATTGGTGGACAAAGGGTTAATTATCCGTTGAGATCCACTCTGTGTGTATAGGTGTATATGTTTGTTAGTGGTGTGTTCACAAATTACTGCCAGTCACCAGTTATTTGATTTAATTTGGTGCACCTATTATATGCTTTTGGTAAATTACACTAAGGGGGGGGGGGGGTTGACCTTTAAATTGTGTAATACCTCATTATTGCTCTCTACACTTTTTGTTTTTCCATTTCTTCATGTACTGCATTGTGCAAGAGTAACAAGTACCAGCGCCAAGGAGGACTCTATTTTGCAAAGGCTTGTTATTCAGAAGCCACATGCTGGGTTAGGTGTCTCCAAGTCTGGGAAGGCAAATGCTGGCCGCGATGGCAGGCATTATTTCTCGTACGAGGGTACTCAACCTAACCATCCTGCCCAAATGGCTTTAACACCTCTGGCAGCATCTGTGACTTTGAAGTACGGACCTAGGGCAGACTCAGTGGCACCACAAACTGTTAGCCCAATAGCCCTCTCAGAAAACCGCCTTTGAAAGTCCCAGCTTCTAAGTATTATACATTTACAAACCTCTCCGTTTTCTAAAAATATACTTTTACATTTTTTGCTTTGTCTAAATCTTTTGGGCTAGGAGGGATAGAATGGGACTATATACTTTTATTCCCACTAGCCATATCTCTCATACACTGTAAACCTGAGTTAGACTGTAAACCTTAGAGCCACATTGGCTATTGAACATTTTATGAAATATAAAAAAATATTTCCCATTTTTCTTCTAAGTCCACAGTGAAATGAAAAGATGCTTAGCTGCATTCCAAGACTTTAGCTCCTTCCCTTAAGGAAACCTAATTTTCTTTAGAACCAAAAAACGCTTAGGCACATTCCCAGGGCTGTATCTCTTTCCTTTACTGATACTTGGACTTAGGGTTCATAAAACTTCTCGCAACTTAATATATAGTTGGAGAAAAAAAAACAGAACATCTGTCCTGATTCTGGGGTACTTGGGCATATACTGGGGGACCCGCACTTAACTTAGGGAACCTTGACTGTACCCGGGATATATAAATCGCTATGCCCTGATTTACCTTTCTGGTCTGTGCTGAAGCAGGGAAACCTGGTGAAGTGATGTGTCTATATGTCCCTGGGAATATGACCTGATTCCCGGATACAGTTTTGGGGTAACCAGCAACTCTGGACCCCTGCTACCTAGACACAATCTGAAAACACTCTCACCGCAAACCCCCCTTGAAACTCATAGCCTGAGAATCTCCACTGGTTAGCACTCCTGGAAAGGTAAAACACACATACATCCTTTATTGACATACAATACATTCATTGCAGGTACAATACACAGGTTAAAGAGCTGACAGTCTAAAACCTGAAACAGGGCTCAGAGGTAACCAGCCAGACATAATGCCTTTATTGATAGCCTGGTTACCTCTTGACCATCACAGTTAGACAGAAGTGAACCTTGAGCAGGAGGCAAGAGCCAGGAAGGTGTATAGTGAGAAATTAAGGCTTAAATGAAAGGAGGGGCAGAAGAGTGTATAGCCTTAAAAGAGAGGAGGACAATTTGGTGAGTAATAAAGGATTTTATAGGAAGCTAGGAGACGGATTTCAGCAGGAGAGATCTTGAGACAGATTTAGGAGAGAGTAAATAGATTTCCAGCATTTAGGATAGATTGTAGTGGAGATAGGTGAGAGGCAGGAAGGCGGGACAGTAGAAGATTACAATAGTCGAGATGGGAGAGGATGAGGGCCTGTGTTAGGATAGATTGAAGATGTTCTCCCATTTATACAAAGTGATCTAATGCTCAGTTTTGCAGCTCATTGTTCAAAAATCCCTTTTCGCTCTGCAACCAGTAGCCAGGCAATGTAACTGTTATTTATATACAATATATATTGTGTTATTTTGCAAAATGTGTTGCTAAATCAAATCCTGTTCTGTTTAAACAGAGGAGTTCCAAAGCGTCCCTGTGGGTAAGGAACCAGGAAAGCACAGCCAAGATACAAAAGCGGGGACCAGGCAAAGCTAAAGCTATAGAATAGAGGTTTATTCAAATAAAAATGACAGCAACAAACACAGGAGCAGGTGGAGTACCTCTCTAACGCGTTTCACGCTATACAAGCGCTTTATCAATGTAACGCCTGTATGCCCGCAGACCTGGCCAGTCCCCAGTACTGAGGTGGGAAGGGTTTTACCACGCACCCACAGCAGTGAGGGCATGCCTGGAGTGTGGTATGGCGTTGCCGGGCCTGTAGAAAGATGGTTAGTTATACTTGCAACGCCTTTGGAATTCAGAGTAAGAGTAGTGATGGTCGTGTGCCAGAGTCCAAGGAAATAGAGAGCAGGATCGTAATGTTCGCAAGCCAGAGTCCAGGGATCACAGAAGTCAGCAAAGTCGTGTCCGTAAGCCTCGTTCAAGGGCAATAGAGAGCAGGGTAATCCAGTACAAGCAGAGGTCAAGCCAGGGAGATCTAGGGGTAAGCAGGAGCAGGAACAGAAGCTGGAAAACACAGGAGAGCCAAGCATAGGACTGCACACACACAGAGGTTACAAAGAACTATGCAGAGCAATGAGAGGACAGACAGGGGTTATAAAGGAGGGAACACCAATGGGAGAGAGAGGAGGAGCAGAGGGTGAAGTGGGAGACAGCAGGGATAGGTGAGGAGGAGAAGAGGAGGAGACAGGTGAGCCAGTGAGGGAGATAGCCTGTAGAGCGTGACAGGAGGATCCAGGGGTCTGGGAAAGCCTACAAGAAGAGCGTATGCGCGCGCCCTCTGTAAGGTTAGAGTACGCGCGCACAGGCTGCGTCACGAGGCGCGCGGAGCGCCACGCCGCGGGAGCACCTGCCGAGGATGGAGAAAGGACAGGAGGAGAGACTGCAAGAGGTAAGGGGACCGGAACGGGAGCCAAGGGGGGCCGTGAGCGGGGAGCACTGCAACGGGGGATGGGAGACCGAGAAGGCGCGCGTGTCTTGCGGGGAGCGCGCGCAGACGCCGGGAGAGCGTCAGAGGCTGCCGCAGAGGGACAGATGCGGGAGGAGGAAGGGAAAATAGAAGGGGGAGGCAAGGAAGGGACAAGAGAGGTAGGAAGGAGTGGAGCGCCAGGGACACATGGAGGGGAAGGAATCCCCTGAACCGTCACAGTATCCCCCCTTGAGGATCGATCTCCGGACGATCCAGCCATGGCTTCTGGGGAAATTTCAGATGGAACTGCCGGAGAAGTTTGGGAGCATGGATGTGATGTGCTGGAACCCATGAACACTCCTCTGGGCCATACCCCTTCCAGTGGACGAGGAACTATAGCTTGTTTCTTGACCAACGAGAGTCGATTAAAGAGTGAATTTCGTACTCTTGTTGTCCTAGGGTAGTCACTTGGTTGGGTTTTCGGAAAGGATCCGGGAAGTGCGAGCTCTGGATAAAAGGCTTGAGTAGGGACCCATGAAATATGGAAAGGATCCTCATGGTGGGAGGTAGTGCTAGACGGTAGGCGACCGGATTGATCTTTTCTGTTATCTTGAAAGGACCCAGAAATCTTGGGGCCAACTTTGGAGATGGAGTCTTGAGCCTAATATTCTTTGAGGACAACCACACTCTGTCACCAGGCTTAAATGAAGGACCTGGTTGGCGACGTCGATCTGCTTTAGTTTTTTGTCTAGAGACGGCAGTTTTTAAGGACTTAAGGATCCTTCTCCAAGAATTCTGAAGGGTCTTAACATGGGAGTCTGCTACGGGAACGCCAGAAGGGGGGGAGGAGAGGGGAAGACTGCTAGGGTGAAAAACGAAATTGATGAAAAAAGGAGACTCTTGTGTAGATTCATTCTTAAGAGAGTTGATAGCAAATTCGGCCCATGGTAACAGGTCCACCCAGTTGTCTTGTGACTCAGAGACGAAACATCTGAGATATTGCTCTAAGGTTTGATTCATCCTTTCCGTCTGACCATTGGTCTGAGGGTGGTACCGGAAGAAAAAAGAAGATAAATTCCGAATCTCTGGGAAAACACCCGCCAGAACTTAGAGATGAATTGAGACCCTCTATCAGAGACATTTAAAATGGGAACGCCATGTAGTCTGAAAATTTCCTTGGAAAAAATATCGGCCAAAGTAGCAGAATTAGGAAGACCCTTGAGGGGAATAAAGTGTGAGTGTTTAGAAAATCTGTCTACCACGACAAGAATGGTATTCATTCCTTTGGAATTGGGAAGTTCGACAAGGAAATCCAAAGAGATGTGTTTCCAGGGTTGCTCCGGGATGGGAAGAGGCATGAGAAGGCCAGAAGGTTTGTGATGGGCAGCTTTACTCTGGGCACATACCGGACAAGCACTAGTGAAATCAAAAATGTCTGTTCATCTTAGGTCATCAAAATGTCCGTTTAATAAGGTCCGCTGTCCTCTTGAAGCCTGGATGACCGGCTGATCTAGAAGAATATCCCCAAAGTGAAATCTTATGGCGAAACCGTGGAGCTGCGTATTAGCGTCCCTCTGGTACCCTGAACCTGCTGGGAATGTGAACCTGGGCTTTGTTGATTTCATCCAACACATCAAAATTATTGGCAGAGATTATGCACTTGGCAGGAAGAATTGGTTCCGTGGATTCATTAGATTCATTCTCTGTGGCGAACTGGCGAGAGAGAGCGTCCGCTTTGATATTTTTGGTACCAGGAATATACGAAATGGTATAGTTAAAACGGGGGAAAAAAGAGACCAACGAGCCTGACGGGATCCTAACCGTCGAGCCCCCTCGATATACAGCAAATTTTTGTGGTCGGTGAGGATGGCAATAAGTTCCTTGTTACCTTCTAAAAGATGCCTCCACTCCTGAAGAGCCAATTTAATGGCCAAAAGCTCACGATTTCCAACATCATAATTTCTTTCGGCAGACGAGAATTTCCGAGACAAAAACCTACAGGGATGGAGTTTTTCTTGAGGAGAGGATCCCTGAGAAAGAACTGCACCAACTACCACATCCGAAGCGTCAACTTCCAATGTGAAGAGAAAGAGGTATCCAGGTGACGTAGGATGGGTGCAGAGACGAAGGCTTTTTTGAGAAACTCGTATGCACCAATGGCTTCAGGAGTCCAAGACGTGGGGTCGGCACCTTTTTTGGTCAAGGCAGTGATGGGGAGAGCAATGGAAGAAAAATTACGGATGAATTTCCTGTAATAGTTGGCAAAGCCGAGAAAACGCTTCATGGCCTTGAGAGAATTAGGCAGCGGCCAGTCGAGAACAGACTTCAATTTCTCTGGGTCCATAGAGAAACCTAGGTTAGAGATAATATAGCCTAGGAAGGCAGTAGAAGTCTGGTGGAACAAACATTTCTCCATCTTGGCATATAGGCGGTTAGTACGGAGCCTAGACAGCACCAGTTTGGTATGGTGAATGTGCTCATCTAAGTTTTTAGAAAAAATGAGAATGTCATCTAAGTATACAATAACAAATGTTCCCAACACATCCCGGAAGATGTCGTTCATGAACTCTTGAAAGACGGCAGGAGCATTGCATAAACCAAAGGGCATTACTAGATACTCATAATGTCCAGATCGCGTATTAAACGCGGTTTTCCATTCGTCCCCCTCCCTTATGCGAATGAGATTATAGGCCCCACTTAAATCAAGCTTGGAGAAGATAGAGGCTCCCTGGAGACGATCGAAAAGTTCAGAGATTAAGGGAAGGGGGTACCGATTATTTACCGTGATTTTGTTGAGTCCGCGAAAGTCGATACAAGGTCTTAGCGATCCATCCTTCTTCTTCACGAAGAAGAAGCCTGCCCCAGCGGGGGAGGTAGAATTGCGGATGAATCCTTTCTCCAAGTTTTCTTGGATGTAAGACGTCATGGCCTCGGTTTCAGGAACGGACAACGGGTAAGATTTCGACTTCGGGAGGATGGTCCCTGGAAATAAATCGATAGGACAATCGTATGGACGATGGGGAGGCAGAACCTCAGCCTGTACCTTGTTGAACACGTCCAGGAACTCATGATACACGGTCGGAAGAATCGAGAGATTGGAAGGAACGGAATCCAGGCCGGCAAGCACCGCAACAGGAGGAGCCGTGGAAGCAGACTCAGCGGAAGAAGGCCACTGGATAGGCATGGTGCCGGTCCAAACAATGCGCGGATTGTGGAGTTGAAGCCACAGTAATCCTAAAATAAGTTGAACGGTAGGAGAATGGAAGATATCAAAAATTATTACCTCTTTATGACCGTCGACCAAGGTCAGCATGAGAGGAATGGACTCCCAGATGATAAATGCTGGCTGGAGCGGGCGACCGTCAATGGCCTCAAGACCAATAGGTGCTTTTCTCTTAACCATAGGAATTTGGTTCTCGGAGGCGAATGTTTGGTCCAGGAAGTTACCGCCAGATCCAGAGTCAATGAAACCCTTTACTTCCAGTAGGAGGTCAGGGCCCTCCAGAGTAGCAGGAAGCATAAACTTCTTTGGGAGATCCTCAGGGAGAGAGGCCTGCAAGAAGAGACGGTACCCAGTAGAAGCCCCTCTACCTTTACTGGGTGTTCCCGTTTCCCGGCCTCAGGGAACAGTTCTGGAGGCGATGTTCCGAAGAAGCACAGTCCCTTCTGATGGCGTCGCATTTTCTCCGCTGCCCGCAGTTGTTGGCTACCGATTTGCATCGGCTCCGGAGCGTCCAACGCCAGGAGAGGGCGACCTGTGTGAGACAACAGGGGAAGGAAGAGAACGAGAACAATGTCTCTCGTGCCGTCGTTCCTGGGTGCGCTGGTCCATACATACACTGAGGGTAATCAAATCCTCCCAGGAAGAAGGCCGGGCATGAGTAGAAAGATCATCCTTCAAGGTGTCAGAGAGACCATGCCAGTATGCGGCGGCGAGTGCCTCATCATTCCATTGAGTCTCCGTGGCGAGGGAACGAAACTCGATCGCGTACTTGGCAGCAGATATTTGAGCCTGTGAAATAGGGAAGAGAGAGAATGCGGCCGTCTCGCGCCATGTGGGAGTGTCAAATACTTGCTGGAATTCACGCCTAAATTTGGGGTAATCTTGGGTTAATTCACTTTTATGTTCCCAGAGGGGAGAGGCCCAAGCGAGGGCATCACCGGTGAGCTAAGCATAGATGTAAGCCACCTTAGAACGGACAGTAGGAAACTGAGAGGGAGACATTTTGAATTGCACCTCGCATTGGTTTAGGAATCCGCGACAAGCGTGGGGGTCCCCATCATAGCGGTTAGGCGGTGGAATTCGGGGTCCAGCGTTAGCATAAGTCATAGCAACAGGGGGTGACGGAGCCATTGGAGTCTCCTGAAGGGAGAGGTTAGCAAGTTGCTGGGAAACGGTGGTCAGCTGATTGCTCACAAATTGTAAGTGCTCCAAAGAAACACCTGTACCCACCTCAGGGCGGTCTGCATGTGTTGGCTCTGCATAATGTAACGCCTGTATGCCCACAGACCTGGCCAGTCCCAAGTACTGAGGTGGGAAGGGTTTTACCACGCACCCACAGCAGTGAGCGCATGCCCGGAGTGTGGTATGACGTTGCCGGGCCTGTAGATAGATGGTTAATTATACTTGCAACACCTTCGGGATTCAGAGTAAGAGTAGAGATGTTCGTGTGCCAGAGTCCAGGGATATAGAGAGTAGGATCGTAATGTTCGTAAGCCAGAGTCCAGGGATCACAGAAGTCAGCAAAGTCGTGTCCGTAAGCAGGGTTCAAGGGCAGTAGAGAGCAGGGTAATCCAGTACAAGCAGAGGTCAAGCCAGGCAGATCCAGGGGTAAGCAGGAGCAGGAACAGAAGCTGGAAAACACAGGAGAGCCAAGCATAGGACTGCACACACAGAAGTTACAAAGAACTATGCAGAGCAATGAGAGAGAGGACAGACAGGGGTTATTAAGGAGAGAACACCAATGGGAGAGAGAGGAGGAACAGAGGGTGAAGTGGGAGACAGCAGGGATAGATGAGGAGGAGACAGATGAGCCAGTGAGGGAGATAGCCGGTAGAGCATGAGAGGAGGAGCCAGGGGTCTTGGAAAGCCTACAAGAGGAGCGCCGCGTCGCGGGGACACCTGCCGGGGGTGGAGGAAGGACAGGAGGAGAGACTGCAGGAGGTAAGGGGACCGGAACGGGAGCCGAGGGGGGCCGTGAGTGGGGAACACCGAAATGGGGGATGGGAGACCGAGAAGGCGCGCGTGTCTTGCAGGGAGCGCGCGCAGACACGGGGAGAGCGTCAGAGGCTGCCGCAGAGGGACAGATGCGGGAGGAGGAAGGGAAAATAGCAGGGGGAGGCAAGGAAGGGACAAGAGAGGTAGGAAGGAGAGGAGCGCCAGGGACACATGGAGGGGAATGAATCCCCTGAACCGTCACAATCAAAGAGTGGCATACTCCGGCGAACACTTCCTGTTTGTAGGCAGGCATTTCAGCTTCCCCCCTGAAGTAACGTAACCTCCGCCAGTGCAGGGCCAGCTAAGGTACCCGGATGGTAAATACTGGAGGAGGAGAACATGCAAATGAGCAATGAGGCACAGATGCGGGGGAGGAGCCGAAGGGCGAGCGTACAGACAGGGATAGACAGACTACACAACATGTAATCAAAATTAAACAATAAAGGACAATAAATGAATCAAAAAATGACATAACTGATATGTGGATAATAAAAACTAAAAACCCTAGCCCCTGTGTTATTAAACATGATAGAAACATTGAAATACCTACTATATAAATATTAATATTAATTATACCTAATGGTCATAACCAAAATGAGATAGCAAAAAATATTTAAATAACTTATTTATATACAATATAAATTGTGTTATTTTGCAAAATGTGTTGCTAAATCAAATCCTGTTTTGTTTAAAAATTGTGTTTCACAGCCAATTGAAGACAAATAGTGCAGCAAAGCTATTACTGCTGCTTTCACATTTTTGAAACGTTAGGAAAGAAATCAAGGCTGTATTTTCAGTCACTGGTGAATAATATGAAGGACTGAAAATAAAATGTACTGAATCCTTGACTTACACTATTTGAAGACACAAATGCAAGAAGTCTTTAGGTTCATAATGATATAAAAAGTGGTTTGATTTTCTTCTTTCTAAGGTGAGTTTTACTAATGACATTTTTTTTTTTAAGGCACTGGACTTTGAAAAAAAGAAGCTCTACACTTTGAAGGTTGAAGCAATCAATAGTCACGTGAATCCACAGTTTCTATACATGGGTCCTTTCAAGGACTTGGCTACTGTAAGAATTATAGTGGAAGATGTGGACGAGCCTCCGGTATTCAGCAAACCAGCATATGTATTTGAAGTGAAGGAAGATGCCAAGATAAGCAGCATTATTGGAACAGTTGCAGCCCAAGATCCAGATGCTGCTAAAAGTCCTGTGAAGTAAGCCAAAGAAAAGGTTCAACCATGCCATCACAGTGCTTTATGCTTTAAAGGAGCAATCCAACCTAGGATTTTTTTCTCCTCCTTGTTTTCCCTTTGGCAAGCAGGATTGAAGGAGTCAGTCTCCGAAGCTGAACCCCATTAATTTCAGCTCAAGTGACACCTTTCTTCCAGAGATACCTCTGTAGGAGGGGCCTGTATCTCTGCAGTTTCTGTCAGTTTAAAGCTCCTGAGTCACACGGGCTAATAGGAAGCTGCACCAGGTGACGTCATGGCTTCCTATTGGCCTGCAGGGCGCGGAAGCGTTGAAAATCAGCCATAATGTGAACCCTGGCGTCACTACCGGCACCCACTATGGAGGTAAATACCTCTGGAAGGAGGAGGTCCCCGAGCTGAAATTAATGGTGTTCAGCTTCAGAGACCCCCTTCTTCAATACAGTATTTAAATAAATGGAAAATAAACGCACGGATTACACTTTAATGTGTTTTATTAAAAAGATAACAGATTAATGTGATTAGCAAGGGAGAATTACTTGAGGGTATAAGCTTGATATTTGTAACTGAACATTGATCATTCATACAAAAACATATCAACATTAATCATAGGAAGATATTAAGAGAATGTTAATCATTTCCAGGATTTCATTGTCACGGGAGACCAGGTATTTACACCTTTTTATCGGGATCATTCACTGAGCAAAACAAGATAGTAAAACAAATTGTCATTTATTCCATAGAAACAGACGTACACACAATGTTATTACAAAATACAAGAGAAAACACACTTACTGGGGGTCTGGGCTAAAAAACAAGACTTTACTAGGTGAAATAAGAAGTAAAACAAAGTCTTTAGGTTGATAGGGACTGTTCCCGTAATGTCCTGGAACTCAAATCGGCATGAAGTTCCTGACGCCACCGCTGTATCCGCTCCGGAGATGCCGAAATCCCTTGACCGGGAGATAGTACCAAACATCCTTGTACTCTTTTCGGTTTGCAATCCCAGCTGCGACAGCTACGTTCTATTCCCAAAACTTAGCCCCGAAAAGTGGGACTTTTTATTGCCTTGAAATTTCTGATGACAGTTCGCTGATATTTCTCTCTGAGCATGTTTTGGTGATTTCGACTTTGCCGCTGCTGTCTTGGCACTTAGTGTCTGTGAGAATCTCTCGTCCAGAGTGGCTTAGGGTTTCTTATAGAATTTCTGAGTTCATTCATGAAATAATACAGCCAATCCGAGCATGGGAAGAATCTTACCAGTCTCTCTAAGCTGGGCAGCTCAGATTCGGAATCTGACAGGGGCATGCGCCAACCTGGCACCTCTGCCACTTTTCAGTCAGAAGCCATCCTGGTCTGGGGCAAATAGTGGTCCGATGACTTCCATTCATCCCAGGACGTGAGTACTTGAGCCCAGCCCCGGTGCCCAAATGGCTTTCACACCTTGGCAACATCCGAGGCTTTCATGTCCGGGACCCGAGCAGACTTGATGGCACCAAGCTTGGTAGCCACATGGTCTCTTGGAATCGTGGGCCTGGAAGTGCCCAGCTCATATACCATGCACAGTCATATGTACTTTTATACACTTTAATAAAAAGGTACTTTCACATATTTTTCTAAGTCCATTGGTTATGGGGAATAGAATGAAAAAGCGTGCAGGTTCATTTTCACCAGCTTTATCCCCACACACTGAAAACTGGACTTAGATTTTTAAAACTCTCGCAACCTCATCTATGGTTGGAGTATCCCCAGAACCCAGGTTCTGGGTGATCAGGGCACTAACTGTGCATCCCCCCTTATACTAGGGACCCCTTTAACATTTCGGGGATACCTTGCACCCCTATGCCCCATTTACCTTTCTGATCTTTGCTGAAGCAGGGAGTCCTAGCGGTGAGTCGTGCAAGCATTTTCAAGAGGAGATTTTGCTGGAGCAATGTGTCTCAATGTATCCGAGAATCAGGCCTGATTCCTGGGTACATTTTTGGGGTATCCAGCAACTCTGGAACCCCGCTAACTAAACACATTCTGACAAAACTTTCTCCGTAAAAACCCCCCCTTGAAACTCATAGCCTAGAAATCTCTGCTTGCTGTCCACCTGAAAAGGTAAAAAAACAGAAAATTCTTTATTGTCGCACAATTACATACATTTCAGGTACAATAAACAGGTCCAGGAGCTGATACTCTAAAACCCCAGATATGGATCAGAGGTAACCAACCAAGATAATACTTTTACTTATGGCCTGGTTACCCCCTCACCGTCACATTCATCCATGATTATATGATGGATTTCCATTATAATTTGTATGTATCCCTTCATCCCCTGCATTTTTTCATCTCTCCATAGCCAGTGTTAAGTAGCTCATGCATGTTAAATATTGTTGATCCAAATATGTTTCTTTCTGGCAGAAAAGATAGCATTAAAGTAACTGTCAATGTCATGCTTACAACTCTCCCAGGAGTCATAGGCAAAGTTCATTGAGAATTAAGATTGGACTAGTCTGGCAACCCAAAGTTATCTGAACACAATCAAATTCACATAATGCATTATGTGCATTTTTTTAATATATACAATTGCATATGTTCAACCTTTAAAAAAAAGAGTTGCAATAAAGTAAAGAAATAACGTATATGACTTAAAACATAGCTTTGTCATGTCAAAGAAACAGTAACATTAACAACTCGTAATGTGACTCGTTTGGTGAAACGGGGATACTGACATACTGTAATATCAAAGGACAGTTTATAATGCATCTTTACAAAGTCTGCAATTTAGGCTTTAATCAAAAGTGGATTGTCTGAGTAGCTGAGATTTTATTAAAACATGTTTTGACATTTATAGTATTAGAGATTTATCGGTGCTAAAACATCCTTCTTGATGCTGCTGAGAAGGAGTTTTAACAATGTAATGACATTGTAAGCTAAGTAACTGTTCCTGTTGCTGCTTTTTTGAAGGAACAGCAATATTATAAAGGCCATTTATAAGTAAATGGCTTAACTTTAACCCATGCAAGATATAGCTTCAACAATGTATTTTCAAACACGTCTCACCATTTTACTGTATTTTCAGGTATTCTGTAGATCGCCACACTGACATGGATAGAATATTCAACATTGATTCTGGAAGTGGATCAATTTATACATCAAAGCCTCTTGATCGGGAAACACTGCTGTGGCACAACATTACTGTAATAGCAACGGAGATCAGTAAGTCAATTCTAAATACCACCGCTGTCCCTGAAGTAATGAATTAAGTGTTCTTGCTGAGTGAGAGTAAAGCACAGTTGAAAAGATGTCAAATGGTATGGATGGACCTGTTCAATGCTAATCATAGTAGAGGAAGCTTTGCCCTCATTTGTTCATGGGTCACGACTACTTTAGCAGAGACTAGGACAGATAGCACAGAGATGCCTGGTGAGAAATAAATTCAATATTGTTTATTTTTTACTTTTTTTTAAACAGCCTGATATAAATTGTCTCTAAGTAGAAGAAAGCAGATAATGGAATTTTGCATACAGATTATGTTTTGGTATAATAATGTAATTATTCTGTAATGATGACTGTCATGGGAGACCAGGCAATTTACACCTTTTAACCAGGATCATTCACTGAGCAAAACAATCTAATTAAATAAATTAAGGTTTATTCGCACAATATCACACACACAATGGTAAACAAAATACAGATGAAAAGACACACTTACTGAGGTCTGGGGTAAAAAAATACTAGACTATCCTAGGTGCAGGGAACACTAAATAAGAGTTCTGAGAACTTGGACTTTCTTGACCGCGAGCTACCACCGATCCTCAGGAACCGAAATTGGCATCAAATCCCTGCCGCATCCGCTACATTCGATTTTGAGAACTTGGTCGCAAAGGTTGGGACATAGAATCTGTCAGGCAGGCTTTTCTGGCTTGGAATCAAAGCCGTTTGCTCTGCTATACACGCAAAAGCAAATTTGAAAAGCCCACTCGTGCTCTTTCTACTGGAAATCTCAAATCTCATTTGATCAGACATTCTATATAGTATTCTGAGTTTCATTCATGAAACTCAACAGCCAATCATCGCGTGGGAACTTTCTCAGCAGCCAATCAGAGCCAAACCGGTATGAAAAGCCGGGTCAACAAGAAAAATATGAATTTGCCAAGAAACATGCGCAAGTTTGCTATCTCCGTCCCTGGCTATCTCAATGCCACCTGCTGGGTCAGTCTCCACTAGTAGGTCTGTCAGAGAAAATGGCAGCCCGGATAACTGCCATTGTTCCCCGGATCTGGGTACTTGAGCCTTTCCCTCCTGCACAAATGGCTTTCACACCTTTGGCATGTCTGACTACTTTGAGCTCCTATGTCGAACAAAGTTCCTGGCGCCTATGGGTTAGCCCTGGCAGTCTATTTGGGCATCGGTTGCGAAAGTCCAAAGCACATTACAATGCTTTACAGTATACAACAACAAACAAATAAAGATTCCCAAAGCTACTTCCAGTGTGACAAAAGTATTGTAAGGAATCGGGGAACACGTCCTTTGCGACGTGTTCCCTCTTTACCTGTCGCCACACAGACTTCCACTTTGGCACCAGCGCATGCGCGCACCCACGCTCTATTTACAGAGCGTGCGCGCACACGCATCTCTTCTAGATTGCCACAGAGCTTAGATCTGCCTCCCCAGAAGCGGCACGCTACTCTCGCACGTGGCACGCACACGTGACGCCGTGCACCGCTCCCCAGCTACGCGGCAAGTTCTCATCAAGCCCACTTGTCTCCTGCAGCCAATCCTTGCCTCCGCAGAGGCAGCACCTCCGCTCCGCCTCCCTTGCTACTGGTTCCTGTATGCTACATATACCCTGCACTTCCCTTCCTGCTTTGCTGAGCATAACTGTTTATAGCCTTGAGCTCCTGCGTTTGTTGGGCCTTGCTCCTGTCTTGTCTTTCTTGCAGTTTGGATTCTACGTGTACTGACCCGGCTTGACATCTGAACCCCTCTGGATATTGACCCTGGCTTACCCTCGACTCTGCATACCTCTCCAACCTAGACCACGGCTATACGGACTCCTATGATTCTGACCTCGCCAATCCCAGAACAAGTCTTAAAGGACTTTGACAATTCTGACCTCTCCAACCCAAGACCTTGGCAAGTATCAGGACTAACCCACTCTCTGCAACCCAGATCTGGCTACGTTGACAATCCGCCTGCCAGGCACGCTTCCGCTGCTGTGGGTGCGTGGTTCTATACTTCCCCACCTCAGTACCAGGGTCCTGTCTTGCTCATGAGCAGCGCAAGCGTTACAGTATGCTCAGTCCAATGAACATGGACCCCCCTGAGGTGGGCCAAGCCTTGTCGTCTATCTCTGAGCATTTTCAATACTTGGACAATCAGATTGCTTCCCTGACTCAAAGTCCGGCAACGGTTTCTCTCAACCAATCTCAATTCAGAATAGTTAGGCCTGCTACTCTGTCTGTTTCTTCCCCTGAAGCTTCTCTCTCTCTCTCCACCTCCCCCATTCCTAATTGCTATGCGGGAGATCCCCATGGATGCAGAGGTTTCCTCAACCAATGTGACATACAGTTCGAGTTAACCCCTTCCCGCTTCTCTTCTGATAGTTCTAAGGTGGCATATATATTATCGCTCTATTAACCGGAGATGCTTTGGCATGGGCATCCCCCACCTGGGAGCAGAGACCTGAGCTTATCCTAGACTTCCCACACTTCAAGAAATAATTCAAGCAGGTCTTCGACACCCCTGGCTGTAAGATTACTGCTGCTTCTTCATTGTTCCACATTTCACATGGTCACAGATCGGTAGCAAGGTACGCTCTGGAGTTTCAGACCATCGCAGCAGAGACGGGCTGGAACGATGAGGCTTTATCTGCAGCTTTCTGGCAAGGTCTCGTCGAGACATTAAAGAATGAATTAGCTGCTCAAGAAAAACCCACGGTGCTCGAGGGTCTTATTGCCATATGTATTTGGGTAGATCAACGCCTTCAGGAAAGGAGGCTTGAACGCCATCACTCACACCAATTGCTCCTATCTATAATCTGCCTCCTCCCATTTTCCCAGCTCTTGAGGCTCCAGAACCGATGCAGTTAGGAAGTCACCAGATCTCCCCTTCCGAGAAACAACGTCGGAGGACTGGAGAATTATGTCTCTACTGCAGGATGTCGGGTCACCTGGTTCTTCACTGTCCCACGAAGCCAGGAAACGCTAACGCTCAATGAGGTATGAGGGGATCTCATTGGTTACCATTTCTTCTTCCCCTCCTACTAAGAGAGGTGTGCCTACCAGGGTCATGCTGCTGATCTTCCTTGAGGCCCCTGACTTTCAAGTTCCTGCTTCTGCCTTCATCGATTCCGGGTCTGGGGGAAATGTTGTGGATCAAGATTTCGCTACTAAACATAAGATTCCCCTGGTCAAGAAGTCAGTACCGGTGGGCCTACAGGCTATCGACGGACGTCCTCTCCAGCCAGCCTTCATTTCATTAGAAACTTCTACTCTTACTCTCTCCACCAAAGAAGGTCACAAGGAGGAGATCTCACTGGATGTTATCCATTCACCCTCTGTGCAGGTAATTTTGGGCCTCCCTTGGCTCCGACAACACAACCCACTTATAGACTGAACTGACAAGCATCCTATACAATGGGGTGTTGCTTATGATGTTGCTCCTGTTTCCTCGGTACACCTTATCGCTGGTGTAGAGACAAGTACTCTGGCCAAACCTATGCTTCCTGAAGTATATGCAAATTTCATTGATGTTTTTGATAATCTTCGTTCCGAGATCCTTCCTCCTCACCGTCCTTATGATTGCCCCATCGATCTTCTGCCCGGGGCCATCCTTCCTAAAGGTAGATCTTATCTCTTCCTGAGACTAAGGCTATGCCTGAGTATATTCAGGAGAACTTAAAGAGAGGGTTCATTAGGGCTTCCTCCTCTCCAGCTGGGGCTGGGTTCTTTTTTGTTAAAAAGAAAGATGGTTCTCTCCACCCATGCATAGACTATAGGGGTGTTAACAAAATAACCCTGAAGAATCTTTACCCCTTGCTGCTCATTTCTGAATTGTTTGATCGTCTATAAGGTTCTTCCATTTTTTCTAAACTCGATCTTTGTGGGGCCTACAATCTCATACGCATCCGACAACGGGACGAATGGAAAACAGCCTTCAATACGCGAGACGGCCATTACGAATATTTGGTTATGCCTTTCGGGCTCTGTAATGCCCCAGCTGTCTTTCAAGAATTCGTGAATTATATTTTTCGGGATGTCCTCGATATTTTTGTAATTATTTACCTCGATGATATTCTTATTTTTTCCAAATCTAGTTATCTCAACATATCCAGCACACCAAGCTAGTTCTCTCCGTCTACGTGAGAATCATCTCTACAGTATGCCAAGATGGAGAAATGTATTTTTCACCAAACGTCCACTTCTTTCTTGGGATAATAAAGGTTTCTCCATGGACCCTGATAAACTCAAGGCAGTTGTAGATTGGCCCCAACCCACTTCTCTCAAGGCGATTCAGCGGTTTCTTGGCTTCGCCAATTATTATCATAGATTTATCCGTAATTTTTTCACCACATTGGCTCCTATCACACCCTCGTGAAGAAAGATGCGGACACTTCTTCCTGGTCTCCTAAGGCATGCCAGGTCTTTGAAACTCTTAAAAAAGCAATCGTCTCTGCTCCCATCTTACGCCATCCGGACCCTAAACTTCCTTTTACCTTAGAAGTAGACGCCTCGGATATTGGAGCAGGAGCCATACTTTCACACAGACTGTCTCCCCAGGATAAGCTACATCCCTGTGGGTTTTTCTCAAAAAAAAATTCTCCAGCGGAGTAAAACTACGATGTTGGCAACAGGGAACTCTTGGCTATAAAGCTTGCTCTGCAAGAGTGGAGACACCTCCTGGAGGGTACTAAAAATCCAATTTCGAACCTCAGGGACCATCATTTTTGAAGTGAAACTTCTTTAGTGGCACCTAGTCAATTTTTATGGAACAAAACTCCTTCATGGAGACGAAAATGTGAAACGGAAATGAGGTCACGTAATGGACGCTGCTCCCCCCACACGCCCGCTGTCACAGCACCGTTGGAAGGCACAAGTGACGTCAGTGCTGGCAGATGGGGCCAACACTTGCCTCTATGCCTACAATTGTCCGCGGCCACTGTCTGGCGCTGTTCGCATATGCCGCACATGCGCGCACAGGCACGTTTTCGTGCCCTTTCGCCTCTCACGGCTCCGGGAGTTATCTCACGGCTCCTGCTCCAGTAATGCAGGGAGCGGGGGGTTTGAACGCACCGCTTCCCATGCAGCACTGCCAGAGGTGGGGGAGGAGAAAGGAAGAGCACTGAGTGTGTTCGCGCACACGTGAATTACTGTGCCCTGTCGCCTCCTGCTCCGGTAGCAAGGAGTGCGGGGGGTTTGAGCACGCTGTGTCCCCCACAGCACCATCAGAGGGGGGAGGAAGAGCACTGAGCGCCCCACGCGTGTTACCATGCCCTTCTGTACCCCCCTCGGGGCCCCTTACCTCTGCCGGGGAGCTGGCTGCAGTAGGACACACAGTCGTGTCCGCAGCTCTGCCAGGGGTAGAGAATGGGGGCTGCTCCGGTTGTGTACCTCCGGGGGGGGGGGGCTGCTCAGGAGACTCAGACAGAGCCCCCCGGGAGTCAAGAGAGAGGGGGCAGGACACAGACAGAGAGACATACACACCACACACAGAGAGAGACACACACTGACTGACACACATACACACACACACACACACACACACACACACTGACTGACACACATACACACATGCACACACTGACTGAGACACACACACACACTGACTGACACACACACACACACACACTGACTGACACACATACACACGCACACTGACTGACACACATACACACACACACTGACTGACACGCACACACTGACACACGCGCACACTGACACAAGCACACACTGACACACGCACACACTGACACACTGACACACACACTCTGACGTACGCACAATCTGATGCACGCACACTCTGACACACACACACACTCTGACACACACACACACACACTCTGACACACACACACACACTCTGACACACACACCCCAGTGATGCGCCGAATTCCGCCCCTGAATGATGTGCCTATCCTCCCCCCTGTGAGCTGCCGAGTACCCCCCCCCATGTCTCCGTTCCTCCGCCAGGGAGCTGGCTGCAGCAGGACACATGGCCCGCAGCTCCGCCGGGGGGGAGGGAGACTCAGACAGAGTCCCCCGTGTCCGCAGCTTCGCCGGGGTGCGGGGGGCAGGATACGACATTTACACCACACTCAGAGAGAGACACACACACACACACACACTGACTGACTCACACACTGACTGACACACACACAGACAAAAGGAATTCAGTTACTATAAATATAGATGTGCAAATAGCTAAAACACGCGGTCAAACTTCTTTGTGTTGGAACTGAAATTTTGTTTTGATTTTTAATTAAAAACACCACCATCACAAATACAATTTCTGTGACAAAAGACAAAGAAGTTTCACTTAAAATGCGCGTGCTCGGCACACACACTTTTTTTTAATATATATTGTTGGTGCCTGTCGCCTCGGTTCCCGTCAGGCTTGCTGGGCATTGTTCTTTTCCAGATTCAACTGTATAATTTCCTACATTCCTGGTACTAAGAATCTAAAGGCTGATGCCTTATCCTGTCAATTCGTCAGTGAAGACAAATCCGAAAATATTCTTTAGACCATCTTAGCCGCCAAATATGTCATCTTGGCTAACTCTTTCGATGTACTTGACAAGATCCTGGAGACTCAGACGCGCATTCCTGAGTGTATGGAAGTGCCGGAGGGCTGTTTGTATGCTGCACCTCAATTTCAGCAGAAAATGCTTGAGTGGGGTAATTCCTCTAAGTCTACCGGTCACACTGGTACAAAAAGAACTTCTGATCTGATCAGACGCACCTTTTGGTGGCCCAATATGTTTAAGGATGTCAAGGAATTCATCAACTCATGTTCCACCTATGCTCGAAATAAGTCCGCCAGCAATAAGCCGTCTGGTCTGCTTCGCCCTTTGCCCATTCCGGACCGACCGTGGACCCACCTATCAATGGACTTTATTACGAGCTTCTGGTTTCTAGTAGGATGAATACTATTCTCGTTATTTTTGATAGGTTTTCCAAATAGGCCCATTTTAATCCGCTCATTCCCCTCAAGTGTCTTCCTAATTCTGCCACCTTAGCAGATATTTTCATCAAAGAAATATTTCGTATTCATGGAGTTCTACTCTCTATAGTGTCCGATCGGGGGTCACAGTTCGTCTCGAAATTTTGGCGTGCCTTCGCTCAAAGGTTGGATATCACACTTATTTTTTCTTTTGGGTACCATCCCCAAACCAACGGACAAAACGAAAGAATAAACCAGCCATTAGAGCAATATCTGTGATGCTTTATTTTGGACGCACAGGATGACTTCGTGAAACTACTCCCATGGGCCGAATTTGCCCATAACTCGCACAGAAATGAGTCCACCCAAGAATCACCATTTTTTCTAAATTACGGGTTCCATCCAGCTCGTTTTCCTATTTCTTCCAATCTTTCCGGAGTTCCTGCAGCAGATTCCAGAGTGAACTCACTCCAAAATTTTTGGAAGAGAATTAAAAAAACTCTACAGGAAGCAGTACTCAGACAAAAGACACAGGCGGATCGCCATCACCGTAAGGCACCCAAGTTTAGGCCAGGAGACAAGACCTTGGCAAGTATCAGGACTAACCACTCTCTCCAACCCAGACCCGGCTACATTGACAATCCGCCTGCTAGGCACGTTTCCGCTGCTGTGGGTGCGTGGTTCTATACTTCCCCACCTTAGTACTAGGGTCCTGTCTTGCTCGTGAGCAGCGCACGCGATACCAATACACAGAGCAATACCTATAAATTCTCTTGACACAGGGTCATTTAGTTCAACCCTTTGGCCAAAGCGTCTTAAGCCTGCATGCCAAAAATTTAAATTGGATCTGTCACAACCCAGCAGAATTAAACTGACCTGCCAACTTGGAAAGTGGAGACCAGCTGCACATAGTATGTTGGGTATCTGTGTTTTTACATTACAGTATATTAATAAAGCATGGTTAATACACTCCTAAGTCTCTTGATATGGGGAATAGACAAACTTTAACATGTAAGGTTGCGCTTATAGTGCCAGCTACGACTACGGATGACGTCACCAGTCTCCGTAGCCCTAGCAAAAGTTGTAATTTGAGTTTTGGAGACGTCTCTTGCTACAAGGGGAGTGACGTCAGGCAAGGGGGAAAGCAGAGGGGTGGAGACAAGAGCAAGGGGGAAGGCTGAAACGGAGAGGAGTTGTAATTTCTGTTTGCATGCTGAATTTACTTTACCTTTACTTTAAATTACGGCAGAATTTACTATTTTAAAGTTGTTAATATAGTGTGTTTCACTTGACAGACACACAAACACACACACACAATAACACACACACACACACACACACACACACACACACACACACACACACACACACACACACACACACACACACACACACACACACACACACACACACACACAATCATGCACACATCCCCCCTCTCCCTGCACTAAAACACATTCATTCCCTCTCTCTCTGCATCAGAAGCTATCTGATTGTTTTACAGCCTGTGACATGGTGATGAGACCATCGCTGTAAAAATAAAATTCTACTACTTCAGAGATTTAGGTCGCGCCGTCGCGCCATCACGCTTACTATAAACGCATGCGACAGATTCAATGCATTTGTTTTGACGCGATGTTGCGTTGCCGGCACTATAAGCGCAGCCTAAGAAAGACATAATTTATTCCTACCAGCCTTATTCCCCTTACACTATCTTTTGGGACTTAGTCTGGACTCTGAGAGTCCCCCACAACCTTATCTACGGTTGCGGCACCCACAAACCCAATACAGGTTCTGGGTCACCTGGGCACTAGCTGGAGTACCCCCCTTAACCTAGGGAACCCCTCAGCTACAGGGACACTTGTTCAGCCCTGTGCCCCATTCTCCCTTCTGGGCTATGCTGAAGCAGGGTACCCTAGTGGTAAGTCACACTTGCGTTTTCAAGGGGAGACATTGCCAGGACAATATGCCTACATGTATCCAGGAATCAGGCATGATTCCTGGGTACATTTTATGGGGAGCCGACAACTCCGGACCCCAACTACCTAGGCACATTCTGTCAACGGTTCCTCTTCAAAATCTCCCTTGACACTCATCCCCTAGCAATCCCTGCTCGCTGGCATGCCAGGAAATGTAAAAACATAAAAAATACTTTAGTTACACAAAGTACAGTTGAAGCTTACACTGTTACTGGGTCCAAGTGCTAACTCTCTTGAACCCTTATACTCAGATCAGGATTAACCAAAATGGGCTTAACCTTTATTTGAGAGCCTGGTTACCCCCTACTGTCACAGTGACCATCTCTATTTGCATGGTAAACCATATTCTCAGCCAGGATTCACACAAATGAAATCATGTCTTTACTGGAAGTTGCTCTGAGGAAGATTAAAGTTAATATAATTAGTAGCAACTATGAAGTCAGCCTTAAAAGCAGACACAATTGCAAATGAGGATCTGGTATTGGCAGATGTACACACTTAAAAATGACATTTCAATTGCATCCTGTAGGCTACCAATTGGTTATTGTGATTGGAGCTTATAAAATAGGGTCTAGGATTTAGTTATTTCAGAGAAGCTTCAGGGAATTGATATAGTATCAGAACTCAGGTTTACATTGCATGAGTTTTAGACCATTTAGCTTTGTTCAGAAATGAAAATGTATAGTTGTTTTGCATTTTATTTTAATACACTAACATACACTACTAATGTAATCCGTTTATTTTATTACAAGGATGATGCTACATTTATATTGTGGCTCCAATTTTCTGCTTGAGAGGGTTGCAGGAAAATCGTTGATATGCAGCTTGTGTTCTTCTAATTAGGCTTTGCATTGTCAGACCCAAAAGACATGCAGCCAGAGAAATGGAAAAGTCATATAACAAAACCCTTGCACAAAATCCAGCATTTAGCAGCTGGCTTCTCATCTCTACACATTAAATCCTACATCGCCACAGTATATACACGGTTCTCTCATCTTTGTATTACAGGTAATCCTAAAGAAAACAGCCGTGTTCCTGTATTCATTAAGGTTTTGGATGTGAATGACAATGCCCCTGAGTTTGCCATGTTGTACGAGATTTTTGTCTGTGAAAATGCAAAGGCAGAACAGGTGTGTCTATTCACTTCACTTTCAATTAAACTGCATTTAATATAGCCAGCCAGCTGAGGCATGTAACTATTTCCTACCTCTCAAGGGGTTTCAGTATAGCACCTTAGCTGTAGATTAACATGACATAAACTACAAAGTGGCTGGACACCTGCCTCATTATCTGCATTACTTTTTTATATCAATCCCTCTGTGGCTAAACAAAATGTACTTAAAAGCTTTTGAACAAAACACACAAAAGCAATATGATGTTGCATTTCTGGCCCGGTCTAAATTGTTGCTATGCCAAATGGTGTTTAGAATAGTAAATAAAAAGTAATATTGTTGCCGTCTGCTAAATGTGAGCTTTCCTCAGCCAGATAGAATATGTGTTGGTCAGCTAGATTATTTAGCTAAATATGGCATTGTTTTGTATATTGAAATTTAACGTTTTCTCTATCGGGTGGGGTGAGTAATTTCCTTATGTTTTTCATCCTAATTACATGTAGTAAATTCTATTAGTGAGGTTTCACAATATTGCCTTTTGCAGCACATTCCAAATCTACCAACTATTTTGATCCCTGTTTTCGTTATAATGATAGTTGCATTCAATAAAATATGGAAGTTGAAATAGTTTCACAGAGGCTAAATAGGAATATTATATACAGCATGTTTATAGGCTTTCTGAGATTATTTTCATCACTGTTACATTAATAATAATATATGTTTCTTAGATTTTACTGACAATCTAAGAGCTGTACACAGAAATTTGCAGACACAATGGATACCCGCAAAAAAACAAACCACAAAGGGAGCCCAGAGCTACATCCAATAAGACAAAAATAGATTGTGAAATACCTATATATATATATATATATCTTGAAAACAGGGTAATTTAGTTTAACCCTTTGGCCAAAGCATTATAAGCCTGCGAGCCACTTCAAGGCATGACCAGATATCGCAGGTCTTAACACTAACTGATTAAAATTCTTATTTACCTGTATAATTACAGGAAGAATGATCTGCATTGGATCTGTCACAACCAGCTGCATGAAAAGACCTGTACATTTGGCAAGTGGGGAGGGGCGAGCTTAAAACCTAGGGAGGAGGGGCCACTAACCTCCAAAACAGCTGAGACCAGCTGGACAAAGTTAATAAACATACAGATACCCAGTTAGGTCATATAAACCCCCCAAATTACCACAAAAAATATATATGTATGTAAGTTTCAAAAGGAGTGCTACTGGACGTGGCATTGTATACTACAAAAAAACAAAACACAAAGGGAGCCCATAACTACATCCAATGGTTACCTGCCCTGACAAGCTTCCAATGTATTTTTTGTGTCTATGACACATGGCGATTAAGGTGAATATTTACAAATCAGTGCCATGCCCTAAGACATATACTGGCACAAGAAGACACTTTATAGCTCATACATGTGAGGAGAGTTTTGAATGTGTCTTATATCCTAGCACTGTTTAACAATTGACTTGCCCAAGGTCACAAGGAGAGCTAACACTGGGATTTGAACTGGGAGCACTTGCTTTATATACAGTGTTCTTAACTGCTACATATGCCTTTAGTCCATTCTACCCTTTGTGTATTTAATCTGGATAATAACTTCATAACCTTCCTTATTTGGTTTAATCCCATTAAAATATGGGCAAAATTGTATTAAGGGAATCAGTCTGGTTGAGTCTATAATGCTACTACCTGTATATTATTGTGGGGATTATGCACGATCATGTGACAATATAGTCCCAGTGGAGGCCTCTTTTTTCTTAAATGCTTACTTGATGATTACCCCAAAATAACTCAAATCTTACTTGGTTAAACACGGATTGGTATTACGCAATATTAATTACTCTTGTTCTAACTACACGATTTACCCTTGAGCTCTTTATTTTCCCTTGCATACATACAGCCAATACAAACCGTGAGTGCAGTTGATAAGGATGATTCTTTTAGTGGACTCCAGTTTTCCTTTTCTTCAGCTACACCAGCAGCCAACAGCCCTAATTTTACAGTCAAGGATAATAAAGGTAAATAAAGATTCTCATTTTTACAAAAGCTTATAAACTTTTTTTTGCTGTTGCTATTTTGAGTAAAAATATATTTTTTCTCGGATCTTCAGATAACACAGCCAGTATACTTACTCAAAGAAATGGATATAGTCGTCATGAAATGAATATGCATCTCCTGCCAGTGGTGATATCGGACCATGGTTTCCCTATCCAGAGCAGCACTGGCACTCTGACTATTCGTGTATGTGCCTGTGACTACAAGGGGAATATGCAGTCCTGCACTGCTGAAGCATTCATCCATCCCACTGGCTTGAGCACTGGAGCACTGATTGCTATCCTCCTCTGCATTGTTATATTGCTAGGTAAGAATGGGAAGTATGTTAACAGAACATTGTTGTAAATATACTATTTGAAAACAAAACCCTGAGTATAAAAGAATGTTTGTAACTTCAAAGTAGTAGCTTTGTTATAAATGTTCTCATAAAGATACTTCTTTGGACAGAGAGCTGTTAAAATTACTTTTACCCCTACTGATGTCAAGGTCAACTCCCATTAATTTATACAGCTGTAGAAAACCACTGTGCTTTTTAAAGGTGAAATGTCGCTAAACAAAAGCAAAACAAAAAACAATTTGTACACAATTTAGAATCTTTTTGAGGTTGTGACTTTTTAGAGAATAAATGTATAGTGTATACCGCTTTCAAAACCTCACCGTTCTCTTTTCTCTGCTTCAATGATACTGGGTACACTACAAAGAGACCTATAACGTTTTGAAAGCTCTACTATAATTTCACCTACAAATAACTCACATGTTGGGGCCCTGAACCACAACCTTCCCTACAGCCAATGCGGCAAGTAGAACTGCAAACAGCTTTACATTGAATCTCGTATTGTCTTCCTTATACAAATATAATTATCCTTTAAATGTCCCCTTTTATGGTTTCCTTGAAATATAAGTTGTTTTTTTTTGGCTGCGGTTTGGGGGTTGGGGGGGGGGGGGGGTGGATGTTACCAGGACCATGACATTTGTATCCCTGCCTGAATAATGACATCACTTTATTTATGACTGTCCCTTTTCCTAACATCAAACCCAACAAGGGAAGAGTGGCATAGCAGCTCCTGCTTAATAATTGGACTTGATACTAGAAGATTGTATTATTCATATAATGTATGAGCACTTTAGAATTACCTCCCAATAAGTCATTTATTTACACGAGCAGGAAGGAAGAGCAATGTAATTCCTTGGTCTTGGACTTAATTACTACTGTATAACAGCTTCAAGATTATTTTTGGTTTAACACTTGCTTTTGACAGATAATGCATTTACAGAGTCCTGAAGTAGGATTCACATGCATTTTTAAGCACATGATAGTTTCATTTAATCCGCTTCAAAGGGAGCCTTACTTTGCAGACAAAATGATTATGGGTTTTGAACACGATCTTTCTTTCAAGTTGTTTTTTTCCTTTCTTTTTTGAATTAGTATCTCTGGCATTTTATTTGCCAGTTGTGGTAGACTGCCCCATTATTTGTAAAAGTTACTCCTTTTTGCATTTTGAGAATAAACTCAGGAGTGGGATACATTAATATGAAATACATATTCAAAGGCACAATTTTTCACCATGACATGTTTCTCTACGCTCCACTGCTGATTTTACAGCATGCATATATTGATTTTATTAAGCAGTATTTCTATCATTTCTTTTTTTTTGCTGCAGTGTTTTAGAGGATACCATGACATACTGTATGCAGATGGGAAGTTTATAAAAACAGAAAATACAAATAGCATGTATTAGAATTACGGCATGTTTCTTGTTGATACAGGGATTTAACATTTCATTTGTTTGCTTTTGCACACAGTGAACTCTTTGCACAAATCTCTTGATTTCTCAAGCTCAGTTGTTTTGCTGTTATTGAAACAGCTATTCTTCCCTGGGGACACTAACTGATAATTACAGTGTGTTAGGCTACGGCCCCAGTGTTTCCTGCAGCAAGCTCGCCTAGCGGTGCGTGCACAGGTGAAAGCCGCATTGTGCGGTCTAGGTGGAGCGATGGGAGGCACGGGGGGATGGCCATTATTGGGGGAGGGGACCATGAAGTCAGTGCAGGAGAAAGCACAGCACACGCCCTATAGGTCCACCCGATCTGCCTTGCCATTGGCTGCCACACAACATGTGCGCATCGCTGCAAAGGCAGATTCTTATCTTCCCTGCCAGCGTTTGCGTCACAACGCTTTGTGCGCCCACACACATAGCCACTGGGGCCTGCCCCATAGAAGGCTGTGCTGTGGTGAGTGGCGCACACGCCGCAGCACACGCCACAGCACACGCTGTAGCACGCGCTGTGGCGGCCACTAAAGACCTGGCCTTATGGTGTTATCCAGCAATGGCTTAAAATTTTTGCAAAGCATTAGGGACCAAGAGGTATATCCTCAGAAGGTCGCTTTTTATGTTCCGTTATCTCAATTTAACATATCCATACCCGTAACGCATATCCACAAAGGTGCTTAATGCTTCGATGTTCTGGTATTTTCCTTAAAAATAAGGGAACCGTACATTTTAATGAATCTACTCATATCCAAATCATATGGTAATGAGCAGTTTACCAAACAATGGAGTGTGACAGAGGGGGAAACCAAGCTATATAATGAAGGTCAAACCTGTTTTGATTACCCCTGCTCCGTGTATAAGGGTCCAAGAGAGTTAGCTCTTGGGCCCAGGAACCTTGTATCCTTACCTTGCATTGTATGTAATAAAAAACATTTGTTGTGTTTTTCCCTTTCCGGGCACGCAATCAAGCAGGAATTGCTATTGGGTAGGTTTCAAAGGGGGTTTTGTGATATAACCGTTGTCAGAATGTGTCTAGGAGGTTGGGGTCCAGAGTTACTGGTTCCTCAACAAATGTACCCAGGAATCATGCCTGATTCTGTGATAAATGTAGGCACATTATCCCAGCAATACTTCCACTTTAAAACGTAAGAGTGACTCATGACTAGGGTGCCCTGCTTCAGTACAACTCGGAAAGGAGAATGAGGCACAGGGATAAATGTCTATCCCTTGAGCTGAGGGAATTCCTGGGTTAAGTGTGATACCCCAACTAGTGCCAAGGTGACCAACAAACAGTATATGGTTTGTGGGTGTTCAACCGTACATAAGGTTGGGGGGACTCTGAGTGTCCAAACTGAGTCAAAAGGGAAAGTGTGAGGGGAAATAAGGCAGACAGAAATAAAGAGACAACATTTTTTTCCTTTTCTGTTCCCTGTACCCTAGAGACACCAAACATTGGGAGTCTAAGTCTTAGGTGGGGTTTTGGGGTGAAAATCAAGTCATTTTGATTGCAGGAGGTCTAGGGACAAAGTTACCGGTGGCCCTTTAATTCTCCCAGGCTTACTCGCAGTATTTTTGGGTACCCAGTGGAAGTGCACTGGGGCCATACAGTGTCCCCCAGACTCCTAGATTTTGACCCAAAGATACTCACCTAAAGTCCCACATAGGTGGAGGAGTTCCCAGAGACTCAACGTGTATTAAAGCGTATTAAAGTGTATTAAAGTGTATTTTAATATGTTTAGACATTTGGAACCCATGTCCAAACAGCCAGCCCATGCAAACCCTTAGGCGCCGGTATGTTTGCTGGACATCGGAGTTCAAAGCAGCCAAAGGATGCCCAGAGGTGTGAACAGCATTTGGCTAGCGGGGAAAGGCAGAGTACTCGGTTTGGAGATCAATGGCAGTCCTCCGGGATGCCACTTGTTCTGCCAGACCTAGGGGCTCCTACCCAGCATGTGACATTGTGATAGCCGGGGGGGAGATGTGGAAGGCTTGCGCCTGTCCCTTGGCTATTTGAAATTTTCCACTGACCCAGCTTTTCGACCTGTTTGGCTCTGATTGGCTGCTTGAGAAAGTTCCCATGCGCTGATTGGCCTCTATGTTTCAGCTTGAGCAGGGAAAGCTAAAGGAAGCTTTGATCCAATCAGATTTTGTGTTCCCCTTGAGTCAGAGCCGAAAGAGCACGGCGAGCTTTTCAAAATTGCTTTGTGCGAAATAGCAAGGCATCTGGCTTCAATTTTAAGACTGAAAAACATGCCCGCCAGAGATTAAGGCCCAACTTTTGTGCCCAAGTTCTCAGAAACAAACGTAGCGGTCGCGTCTGGTATGTCATGCTGATTTGAGTTCCAGGAGATCTTCGGCTAAGTCCCAGTCAGGGCAACACTCTCCCAATAGAGTGCCATGCAACTAGGAAAGTCTAGATTTCGACCCCAGATCCTCAGTAAGTTTGTCTTATTGTCTGTATTTTGTGTTTCATTGAGTGTATGCGGATTTAAGCCGAATAAACTACAATTTATTTCTCTTCCCTGTTTTGCTCAATGAATGATCCTGGTAAAAAGGTGTAAATAACCTAGCCTCCCGTGACAGTCTTATTTACTGGTTGCAGAAGTGGGATCATTGAGCTTTATGCAATAAAGTCCTGCGGGGATTTATAGCATAAAGACGAACTCGTAGATTGCGATCTCTCAAAACAAGTAGTGATTTACACACGTTACACAAAGCAGGAAAAGCACAGGTTTCTCTTGTCCCTTTAAGTTTATTGCCACCAGGTGAAAATTCATAAACGTTCAGGTTGGTACGGGACCTGGGAACGTCACAGAACCGTAGCCCGGTGTGAGGGGTATGCACTCCCGACAGCCGGTCGGGCAAAGACTCAGCTGGAGGAGGATCTAGAGTACCATGAAGCGATCATAGCTTCACCTACACATGCATGGGCAACCATTCCGGTAAAGGTCCAGGAGGTTCTTGTGGACCTGGAGGTTGGGGAGGAGGAGGCAAACAGGGAAGAAGAGGAAACAGAGGGTGAGCATGAGCCCGGGAGTGCAGCTATAGTAGACCCAATTGCTACAGGTCTCCCTACCATGGATATTGCCTCTCTCCTCGCCGTTTGCAGAGAGGGGATCACTTTTGAGCAGATGTTGCAGCTTATTGCAGCTACTCAAGGTGTACAGCCCTCCCGACCCCGGCGGGACCCTGACCAACCTCCCCCACCAAGGGTGTCACACTACAGTTTCAGCAAGTTTGTAGATGGCATGGACAACAGTTCCGGCTTTCAGAATGGGACTGGATTTTGCATTTTTCTCCGCTGTTGACCAGGAGGGCCCTGAAGACCTTACAAGGGATCCCGACAGCGGACAGCAATGATTACCAGCATCTAAAGGCTCTTTTAGTGCACCAGTATGCCCTCACTCCAGAGGCATACCGTGGAATGTTCCGGTCTGGGGAGAAGACCGTCCAGAACTCTCACATGATGTCCGCCGCCCAGCTCACCCAACATGGCACCCAATGTGTGGAAGGGTGCAAAGCCACCAAATACCACAGCTTGCTGGACTTGGTGTTCAAGGAACAGCTTTTACAACAGTGCCAGCCTGAGGTGTGAGATTGGGTTGTTTGATCTCAAACCCATCACTTGCCGGGATGCAGCCAGCCTGATGATTTTGTAACCAGCCACGCGGTGTTGGACAGGAAGGCGCCTGCCCAGAATTGGAGCCACCCCAGCTCGGGCACACAAGGTTACTGAGTCCAATACCAGCGCTCCACACTGGAAGCCCAAGGTGATTGCAGAGGGGAGTTCACCCAAGCCTGCAGAATTCAGGCACGAGAAGCGGTGCTACCAGTGCAATCGGACTGGGCACATAAAGCTGGACTGCCCTGTTTTGCCACGCTCTCCAGTGATCAGAGTAGTTGCCTTCGTGGAATTGGCACCCCCAGCGGAGCAACATGTAGCCATCCAGCAGCTACAGCAGCGGACCTAGATAGCGATTTCTACCCCCTCAGCAAGTGGCACAGTAGAGGAAGAAGACGGTCATCAGGTTGCAGGTTTTGGGCTGCCGTTCAACAATGTGAGGATGAAGCATTTGGGGCCAGTGACCATCGGAGCTTGCCAGGCAGCCGGCCTGATCGACACTGGTGCCACTGTCACTCTGGTGAGACCTGATATGGACAATCCAGAGACGTGCTCCCGAGCACAGGGATGTGGGTAACCATGCCAGATGGGGGACCTAAGTCAATCCAGGTCGCCCGGGTGTTCCTTGACTGAGGTGCCAGTCAAGGTATGAGGGATGTAGGTGTTTTGCCTGGGTTGGATACTGAGGTGCTGCTCGGTAACGACCGTGGGCACTTCATCTACTCATTTGTGGTGGATGCTGCTCTGGTAGCAGCCATCACCATGAGACAAAGCACGGCACTTGCCCAGGCAGGGGAGCCTTTCGTACCCTTGCCCACCGAGGATGTCAAAGTCCTCCTGCATTTGGGACCAACAGATCCAGAAGTCCCTGCAGAGTCCAGTAACCCCAGTCTGGGTCAAAGCTCCCCAGCTACAGGATGGACATCCTGCGAGAAGATGTACCCCAAGATAGAGCAGACAGCAGCCGTGCAGCAGCTCCAGGCACAGATACAGCCAGCGGTCCACAAAGATTTGCTTTTGCATCCAGGTGTCTCAGGCAATCGACAGGTAGTCAGCCTGGGGGTCCCCTGCAACAAGGTACCCTTTGGGCAGCCTGATAGGGTCTGCCCAGGGCTTCAGTATCCACATACGGGGATGCCGGTGAAGTTACCTGGAGAGGATGCTCTTGTGACCCTAGTCATAGAGAGCCAAAAATGGTCAGTTGCCCAGGCAGAGCTGCAGTCGGCCCACAAAGGTGGTTAATGCTCCCCAGCTTCAGGAGCCCACCCCACAAATCATTGCTCCTCTGCATTTGGAACCCCCACATACAGAGAACCTCGAAGGGACCAGGCAGGTAAGCGAGACCATGCTGACCCGTGTCCCCATATGTATTTTGTTCCCCACTGAGACCGCTTGTTTGACTGTGTGACAGACAGGGAACTATCAGAGCTCAGTGTGTTGTACTGGGAGGTGGAGCAGGCAGATGACGATCTGCTTGCGGACCCGGGTATGCGTTCTGCCTGGGTCTCAGCCCTAGGAGCTCTGGCTAGTGAAGAGGCAGCAAGGGACAAGGTAGGGGTTCTTTGGACGTATAGGGAAGCTCTGTGGAGCAGGGGGAGACAGCTCCCCAGCTTGCAGCTCCCATCTTGGAGTGAAGCAAGAGGTGTTAGGGAAACAGAGGGTCCCTGTTATGGTGGAGCCAAGCGGGACCCAGTGGACTGATCGCCCAGTAGACTCTGCGGTTCAGCAGCCCCCCCTTCAGATTAAGTACAGTATATTGATGTGGAGGGAAAGGTTAGACAGGGAGATCAGGGACCCGCAGCAGCCTGATGATCGACTAGGTGACCAGGTGATCGACTAGAGGGCATAGGTGCTGCCAGAGAATGGACCAGCATGTCAAGAACTTGCAAGGATCCATGAGGCGCCGCATGGTCAGCGCACGCAAAACTTACCCTCCATACATCCAGATACCAGCATCGCTCCCAAACCTCACCCTGGAGCCTGTTATCATCGTAGGGGCTCTTCGGCTGAGCATAATCTCTGTTTGTGTCTCTCCACAGTCTGTTCTATTCCAGCCTTGTCTGCCTTGCCTTGTTACCTGACCCTGCTTACCTTCGGACTCCGCACTTCTCCTCTCCTGACCCGGCTTTGTTTGACTATCTGCATCTTTCCTTCCCCGACCTTGGCTTAATCTCGACGATCCGCACCTCTCCAATGCTGACCCGGCTTAAGCACCCACAACAATCCGTACCCCTCCACTAATGACCCCGGCAAGTATCACGACCATTCTCACCTCTACTACCCTGACCTGGCTACCTCGACTATTCTACACTCCAGACGCACCCACGCGTGGTTCCATCTTGTTTGTGGTGAGCACACAGTCACAGAACTGCAGACCTGCATTGCTCCAGTCAACATCCCCAATCCCCTGCAGCCTGGTGACTGTCCTGGAGACTTCATCTTGAGGGGGGAGGTGTGATTGGAGGGGGTAACCAAGCTATATAATAAAGGTCAAGACCGTTTTGGTTACCCCTGCTCCGTGTATGTGTCCAAGGGTAAGCTCTTGGGCCCAGTAACCTTGTATCCTTACCTTGTATTGTATGTAATAAAAAAAAATTGTGTGTTTTTCCCTTTCCGGGCATGCAATCAAGCAGAGATTGCTACAGTAGTGGGTGAATTTCAAGGGGTATTTGCAGAGGAACCATTGACAGAATGTGTCTAGGAGGTTGGGGTCCAGAGTTACCGGTTCCCCAACAAATGTTCCCGGGAATCATGCCTGACTCTCGAATAAATATAGGCACATTGTCCCGGCAATTCTTCCCCTTGTAAATGTAAGTGTGACTCTCCATTAGGGCGCTGTGCTTCAGCACATCTCAGAAAGGAGAATGAGGTACAGGGATAAATGTGTACCCCTTGAGCTGAAGGAATCCCTGGGCCAAGGTGGTACCACAGCAAGTTCCCAAGGTGTCACGGGAGACCAGGCATTTACTCCTTTTATACCGGGATCATAACACTGATCAAAACAAGGTGGTAAAATAAATTGTCATGTATTCCCTTAAAACAGGCTAAGCACAATGAAACACAAAATACATAAGAAGAACACACTTACTGGGGGTCTGGGGTTGAAAACTAAACTTTCCTGCTCAAATAGGACATAAAACAAAGTATTTCGTTGATCGGGACTTGTTTGATTGGGACCGAATGTCCTGGAACTCAAATCGGCATGAAATTCCTGAAGCCACTACTCTGTTTCTTCCGGAGGTGCGGAAATCCCTTGACTTGGAGTAAGTCCCAAACATCCTGGAACTGTTTTCGGCTTGCAATCCTAGCCGCGACCGATACGTTCAATTCTCAGAATTTGTCCCCGAAAAGTGCAAGTTTAAAATTTACCACTGCTGTTCTTGCGCTTAGAATCAGATCTCGGGATTCGCTGAGGCATCCTTATATTATTTCAGAGTTTATTCATGAAATACGGCAACCAATCCGAGCGTGGGAGAATTCCTACCAGCCAATCAGAGCACTGCCAGTCTTCCAAAGCTGGGCAGGCGGGACTTCGGCATTCGTCAAGAGCATGCGCTAACCTGGCACCTCTGCCACTTGTCATGCAGAAGCTACCCACTGAGTTAGGGTCCTCAAAGTCTGGGTTGGGCAAATGGTTGTCCGAGGACTTCCGTTCAGCCCAGGATGTGAGTACTTGAGCCTAACTCCGATACCTAAATGGCTTTCACACCTTGGCAACCTCTGTGGCTTTCATGTCCAGGACCTTAATAGACTTGATGGCACCATCTTGGTAGCCAAATGGTCTCTCGGAACCATGGACCTGGAAGTCTCCTGCTCATATACAGTACTGTGCACAAGCATTTACACACTTTAACATACCGGTTTAATAAAATATATACTTTAAATATTTCTAAGTCCTATAGCTATGGGGAATAGAATAAGGATCTAGCACTTTTAATCCTACTAGCCATATTCCCCACACACTATACCGGACTTAGCTTTTAAAACTCCTTGCAACTTATATATGGTTGGAGTACCCCCAGAACCCCTATGCCAGGTTCTGGCTGATCAGGGCATTAACTTGACATCCCCTCTTATACTAGGGACCCATTTACCGTTCTAGGGATACCACACATCCCTATGCCCGATTTACCTTTCTGGTCTGTGCTGAAGCAGGGAATCCTAGCATTTAGTCGCGCAAACGTTTTCAAGGGGAGATTTTGCCGGAGCAATGTGTCTCAATGTATCCGAGAATCCGACCTGATTCCCGGGTACATTTTTAGGGAATCCAGCAACTCTGGAACCCGGCTACCTGGACACATTATGAAAAGACTTTCTCTGTAAAAAAAACCCTTGAAACTCATAGCCTAGCAATCTCTTCTTGCTGCCACTCCAGCAAAAGTAAAAATAAAACATTCTTTATTGTCACACATTTTTTCAGAATGCATTAACAATCATTGGGCTTCAGAGCTGACATCTCCTGAACACCAATACATGGATCAGAGGTAACCAGACGGGCTTAACCTTTATTGTTGAGCCTGGTTACCCCTTCACCATCACACAAGGTGACCCACAAACAGTATATGGTTTGTGGGTGCCCAACCTAACATAAGTTTGGGGGGACTCTGAGAGTCCAAACTGAGTCAAAGGGAAAGTGTGAGGGGAAATAAGGCAGACAAAAATAAAGAGACACCATTTTTTTCCTTTTCTGTTCCCTGTACCTTAGAGACTCCAAACTTTGGGAGTACAAGTCTTAGGTGGGGTTTTGGGGTGAAAAGCAAGTTATTTTGATTGCAGGAAGTCTGGGGACAAAGTTACTGGTGCAAACCCATAGGCGCCGGTATGTCTGATGGACATCAGAGTTCAAAGCAGCTATATATATAATGGATTATATATTATATACATGTCTGAAACACATCATAAAATATTTTATGTTTTTTTAGTGATTAAAGTGATATGTTTGTGTGAACTAATATAGTATATAATGTAAAGACTATAAATTATGGTTGTACAATAATGTATAAAGACGCGGTATGCGTATCAAGAATAATTAATATGGTTGAGGTATTTATGGTTATACATTATTGTACATTTATACAGTAATTATTATATTATACAACATACCATTAAGTGAAAAATATTATAAGTGTCAAAATGATAAATTTCTCAATATTATAACAAGTTTTGCATTAGCTTTTGGTAACACGCATGAAAATCTCTGTTAATAGCGCTGCGTTAATAACGTGCCTTAAAGTTTGACCAATGCACATGTGCAGTGTATAGGAAAACAAGATCAACCCCGCTCCAATAGGTAATGTAAGGATGGTGTTTTTGCTAACGGACATTAATTATGCATATGGTTAGCTTTGAGGATCCCCATTAAATAAAGGAAAAATGCAGTCTGTTACCTAATTAGGTAAGGTAATGTTATTTGCCCTTATTTATCGCATTTCTGAGTATATATCCCCATGTTGGGCAAACGTATCTGAGGAGGAAGCATTCTGCAAACACTGTTAATATTTTAATTTAAAGAATTAATTTCTCAGTTGAATTAAAAGTAGAGCTGAAAAGTAGGGAGACATTTTATAGTTTGCAGCAAAGAAAATAGGGAGCAAAAAAAAAGCTGTGTGTGCTGGGCACGCGCATAGTAAGTGAAACTTCTTTGACTTTTGTCACAGAAATTGTATTTGTGTTGGTGATGTTTTAATTAAAAATCAAAATACAATTTCACTGACAAAACGCAAATAAATTTAACTTAGAATGCCCGTGCTCGGCACACATCCCCTGTATTAGTGCAAATAGCTAAGTGTGAATTCCGCGTGTGAGTGAGAGTGTGCGTGTGACTGAGTGTGTGCATGTGACTGAGTGTGTGCGTGTGACTGAGTGTGTGCGCGTGACTGAGTGTGTGCGCGTGACTGAGTGTGTGCGCGTGACTGAGAGTGTGCGCGTGACTGAGTGTGTGCGTGTGACTGAGAGTGTGCGTGTGACTGAGAGTGTGCATGTGACTGTGCGTGTGACTGAGAGTGTGACTGAGAGTGTGCGTGTGACTGAGTGTGCATGTGACTGCATGTGACTGTGTGTGCGTGTGACTGTGCGTGTGACTGTGCGTGTGACTGTGAGTGTGCGTGCAACTGTGTGACTGTGTGTGCGTGCGTGTGACTGTGAGTGCGTGTGTGTGACTGAGTGTGTGTGCGTGTGACTGAGTGTGCAAGCGTGCGACTGAGTGTGCGTGACTGAGTGTGCACGTGACAGTGTGTGTGTCTGTGTGTGACACAGGGTGTGTGCGTGTGACAGTGTGTGTCTGAGTGCGCGTGTGTGTGACACAGAGTGTGTTTGACTGTGTGTGACACAGGAGGTGAGTACGAGTATATCTGAATGACGGATTGCAACGCTGGGCCCCTCCTCCACCTTGATCGGGTGCTCGGTGTAGCAGGAAGAGCCCTCCCTGTAGTCCTCCTGTGAAGTTGTCCTGGGATGACTCGGGCCCCCCCACTTCCCCAGGGTGGGGCGGCTCCTCGTCTTCCTCCTCGGCCCCCCTCAGCTCCTAGGTCTCCTCCGCCTGCTCACCTCCCCTGCACGGGGGTCCAGGGGGAGAAGGAGGATCCCTGCACGTCCGCCTCCCCCCAGATATCCAGCAGGGCGCGGGTCTCCATGTCAGACAGACATCCCGCCGGACAGGGGGTCGGTGACCGGCCCGGAGATCAGCTACAAGCAGGAGGCAGGCATGTGAAGCAGCGGCAGCACAGGGAGGTCTCCAGGACTACCGCATGCGCAGCATGTCAGCGGGCGCGGGGAACAGCGCATGCGCGGCATGGCAGCGGACATGTGGGGGGGAATGGCGCCGCTGCCCGCCGCTTCTGCGCATGCGTGGTGTCCGGCAGTGTCGCCATCACTACTGCGCATGCGCGGCGCTGCCAGCGCAGAGCTTGGCGGGAGCCGAATAGGTCCCCTTGCTGCCTGTACCCGAGTGAGCCCAGCAGCGCATGCGCAGGGGGGCTCTGTGGAGTCTCCAGCCCGGCAGAGCACGCGGCTGGGACAGAGAGCGGGTCTGGTCCCAGGAGCCGGTGCGTGTTGCCCCGGATGCCGCCCGTGCCCATCTCCACCTGAGGGAAATTGCGGCCGTTAGGAGCGGCGCCGGCGGCTATCGCCGCCGCCGCCGCATATGTCGCGGCTGGGACAGAGAGCCCGGGGAGCCGCTGTATATTAGCAATGCACGTGGGGGGAATTGCGGCCCGCCGCCGCCGCCACCAGGTCTGATTTTTTGAGCGGGTGTGATGTCAGTGTTGGGCTGAGCCAGAACCTCAACTGCCAGCACTGACGTCACATCCGTTTCATTTCTGTCTCCACAATCCATTTTTGCCCCAGTTCGAATGAGGTGCCACTAAAGAAGTTTCACTTCAAAAGTTCCACCTTTCTTATTAACAAGAGAGATTAGCTACTCCTTTTTTAAAAACTAAAATCAGGAAATTTGCACAAACTGCCAGTCACTTATGCATAACAGCAGACTAATAAGGTATTATTGTTCATGTGACATTCTTACTAATTCCTGTACCAACAAAAGGAAGGTAGATAAATGCAAATTGGAGTATGCAGTGCTGATTATCTTTAGACTTGTTTACGCACTTGATAAAGAAAAAAGGCTACTTGAATTTCAATTATTTTGCAAATGGCTGTTGAGATAACCTCAGGCACAACATACAGTATAAGTGATCATCTTGGAATAACATTGCTCTCTGCACTACTCTATTGGGGTAACTGTCCTGAGTTGGGCCAATGTACTAAACAGGGCACTTTTTTAGCGTAACATTGACACAAAGAGATCAGATATTTTACTGTGTTTGTGTGCCTCTGTGTACTAACTTTTTTTCTTCTCAACGTGCTCCTTAAATCTGCAGACTAAGCAATATCCTACATTTTTTTTTAATAAATCAGTTCTGTACTATGAGAAAATGCTTGTAGCATTATTGACTTTTTTAAACAACTCTGAATGCAATTGTTAATGTATTATAAATTTACAAGCCTTTTTTGTTTCTATAGCAACATTTACAAAGTCACAGATACTGAGTCAATACGCCTCTTCAGTCATATAGTGAACCCCCGAGCTGAATCTTCACCGATCGATCACAAGAGAACGGATCGATCGGTCACTTAGCTAATTACTTATCATTGTGTGGATTGTATTGATGCACATAATAAAGGGGGGAAAAATTAAAAAAAATCTGGCAGTTTGGGCTGCTGCTTTAAACAGCAAAAATGTTTGTACTCAAGTATATTGGTGCACATAAAAACATTCTAAACAATAATATCTTTAGGTGTATTAAAATTGATGCTATAATTTTAGCTCCTTATTGTCACAGGAGACCAGGTTATTTACACCTTTTTACCAGGATCGCAATGAAACACTTGAACAACGAGAAAAATAAATCCCTCTTGAAAGCACTCAGTGTGTCTAGTATAAATGAGTGTATATTAAAATAGTTTAATGAATCATAATTTAAAAATAATGAAATTGGAGGCGCATGCGCGATGGTGAGGTGGATGGAAGCCTAAGCCCTGAGCTCCGTCCCCCACTGTCTGCTAATAAACTGAATAACCAATGAAAATCCAAATAAAACGCACTGAACTTTCTCTCACAACAAGGGGAACCCGCAGGGATTGCTCCGCAGAGCACAAAGAAAAAAGCTACGAGCGATATGTGGAAATATATGCAGAAGCCTAAACCCCGAGGCGCCGAGGCAGAAATGGGGCAAAGTTCAAACGGAGGGTCTGACTCGGAACATGAGAACGAGCCAGCGGAGGGGCCCGAACAGCTACCGGTACGCCGGTGCGACTTTGATCGGCTCTACTGCAATCTAAAGACCCTGTTGCAGGCGGAGATACAAGAGCTCCGCAAGGAAGTACAGAACATGGGGGAGAGAACGGCGACCCTGGAGGACAACATGGTGGCCACAAATACAACGGTGAAGAAAGCAGCCAAGAAAACTTCCCAGCTGCAAGCGCAGGTAGCAGAGCTAGTGGACCTGCAAGAAGATGCTGAGAATAGAGAGCGGCACAATAATATAAGGGTACGGGGAATACCAGAGGCAGAGACTGACGTCCAGGGTTTTGTGTCCTGCTGGCTGGAAAGTCTGCTCCCAGACCTGCCAGAGCAGGAGCTCCTGATGGACCGGTGCCACCGAGCGCTGTGCAGCCGCCCACTAGCTACAGAGAAGCCCCGCGATGTAATTGCCCGACTGCCCTACTTCCGAACACGGGAGGTGGTGTCCAGAAGACCAAGTTTGAGGGCGCAAATCTGCAGCTATTCCAAGACCTCGCCCCGGTGACGTTAGCCAGAAGACGAAAGCTGCAGCCGGTTACGAGGGCCCTAAGAGACCGTGCCATCCGGTATTGCTGGACCTTCCTGTTCGGCCTACTGGTCATTAAGAACGGGAAGGCCTTCACGATCAAGGAGCTGGAGGAGGGAGAGGCCTTTCTCCGCAAGGTGGGGGCGAAAGAAGAAATATTGCCACTCTATTTGCTAGAACCCCCAATTGTGGTGTGTAGTCCTACAGGTGGGCATATTTTTCTTGTAGAGGTCGTAGCTCTCACAGGCATTTCTGTAGACTTGTTCTATCTTGGGTAAGTTTGACAATGTCAGCAGTACTGTGCATGCATTTTCTCTTATCAGGTATACAAGATGTGCAGTTGCTAGGTAAAAACGTCTATTTGCTTTACACCATTTACTTGCTAGGTGCATCCCTCCGCTTCAGCAACAGAAATTGGTTTTCTGCTTGAGTTCAGTAATTTTCAGTCTCATCTTTGGGTATTATGGCATTCACACTTCACACTTTGGGTTTCTGTTTTGCTCCCAAGTTATATAGGCAGACTTTTTTTTTTTTTTTACTTGCAGAAAAAAAAATATTCTTTGCAGTGGACTATTTCTTTCATTCCCGGCAGGGTGACTCAACACTCAGCAATTGGCTTTTGAATACCTTTTACACAGTTCAGCAATCCCTTTTTCCCCTGTAGGGCAATTTTACACTCAGCATTCGTTTGCTAAAAATTCCCCTGCTTCAGCACAGTCTTGTATCAATTTTCACACTTTTCGGCATATACTCCATTCACTGCTGGTAGCCCTATGCGGTGTGGCAACCTTTATTTGCAAAATCAATACTGCTCTTGGGTCACCATCTGTATTCACTGCTTCAGCGAAACTTTAGAAAACAACAAACACCTATCCCTTTTTAAGGGCTGACTCACTTATTGAACCCTGACTATGGCTGGAAGGCAAAACCCCTATTTCAATGACCATATTACGCTTTGTGATAGGCAAATAAGGTTTAGCTGCTTCAGCAGTCTCTCTCCTCTTGGGATTGGGGAAAAGAGTCCATCTGTGGTTTTGTAGGTTTCAGTGCAGTGTAAGTTTCCTGCCTGAGTGTGTATCCCTTTAATTCTGATCTCTGCTGCAGGTGAATCTTTGTTTTTGTTGCTCAGGTTTGTTTGCAAGACTGTATGCAGGCAAAAGCACAAAAAAAAATTCCACAGGCAATCTCCAGCCCTTTAAACTTCAAAGGCCCCTCTCATCCCAAATTTCTGACACCATATGTACACTGGCGACACACTTTATTCGAGCTCGGCTAGTCCCACGAATTCGGGTATACCCGGGTGTATTGAGGTTTGTGACTGTTTTCTGCCCGAGTGCGTTGGGTTATTTTTCAGGCAGGGATTGAAGCATTTTATTCCCGCTGGCTGCAATACTGCACAGTATATATATATATACTGCATTACAATTCATGAATTTATGCCATCTGGTAGACACGCGAAGCATTGCAGCCTATTAAATCCTAATCATTATCATTTAACAGATCAGCCGCCCATCAGCCAGGCATGAACCCAGGCTGGGAAGGCAAATGCAACGGGGCTTGTCAGAGGTGAGGAGCGGCGCATTCCAGGTATCTGCCAGGTACATACTGGGTATTTGCTCGAATAAAGTGTGTCGGTGCAGTAGGAGGACATGTGCAGAGGTACACAATGGAGACTGTTGTAAAGTGAAATCATAACAAGGCTTTATTGTGCCTGTCGCTTAAAACAGCAAAAAAAAAACAACATAAGCGAAATAGTGAGCCGAACAAAGAAAACCTATCTCTCCTTTGGAGACTATCTACACATATAGCTCAGCCCTCTCTGACTGGGTTGGTTAGCTAGGCTCTTTACCAGCCCAAATATATAGCATGAAATAAGCAGATATAGAAGGTCTCATAAATTAAAGTCTTATCTGTTCTGTGTGGTTTGGAGGGAAAATCTTCTCTGTCCCTGGTTCAGCTCCCTTTTCCTCAGGGTGTGTCAGCATTCAGGTTTAGAAGTTTCCCCTGTGTCTTGAAAGCAGCTCTGCTATTTCTTCTAGCAGGGCTCAAGACATGTGTCCCTTCCTTGGTTCAGCCCAGTTGTGGACTAAGGAATCTCTGCTCTGTCTCCAAAGTTCAGCTCATGTGTGAGCAAAGGAGTCTCACTTCCTGTCTCAAAAGACAGGCTTTTTCAAAGCCATCTAATCAGGCAGGTGGTGTTAGTTAATTGCCTACCAGCAGTTAACCACCACACTGCTGGATTAGAGGCACATTTGTGAACAGGGATAAGTCCCCTGTTACAGGTAGCGATTCTCATTCATAATAGAATAACACTGAATGTTAATGTTGTAAAAAAAGACAAAAACGGTAGATTCCTAATCATAGTATGCGACATACGTGGCCAAAGTGTCACCATAGCAAACGTATATGCTCCTAGTGAGCAAACAGGGGATTTCGTAGAGAGATTTTTCTCAACATTAAGTAAGCTGGTGCAAGGCTGCGTAATAATAGGCGGGGACCTTAACCAGACGCTAGACCCATCAATGGATAGATGCACACCAGGTGGCTACAGCAGATCGAAAGCACGTTCTGCATGGTCCAAGGGTCTGAGGGCAAATAATCTAGTTGACATTTGGCGGGAACAGCACCAGGGGGGAAAGGAGTACACCTTCTACTCACACCCACACGACAGGTACAGCAGGATAGACTACTTTTTTGTATCCAATAGAATGGTCTCTCAGATCTCCCATACGGGAATCCATGATATTTCATGGTCAGATCATGCATCGGTAGAGCTGCGGTGCACCGATCTGAGGCTAGACAGACCAGGAGCGACCTGGAAACTTAATGAGTTATTGATAAAGATCCCAGAGATTGAACAAAAGGTAGAGGATAAAATCAGGGAATATTTTATCGACAACATTGGCATTGTGACTTCACAGTCCACCCTATGGGAGGCCCATAAGGCTACACTGCTTGCGAGCAGGCGGAAAAAAGAAAAAGAAATTAAGATTACGCAATTACGATCCGAATTGGCCGACCTGTCCGCCCGACATAAGAGTAACAAACAAGCACAGACTCTGAATTCAAAAACGAAACTAAATTTACTGTTGGCCTCCCGAGCCGAGAAGGAAATGTCCTGGTCCAAGCGGAAATTTTATGAAAAAGCGAACAAACCAGATACCCTCCTTGCCAATAAACTTAGAGATAAAGTACAGAATTTCCACATCCAGACAATTCGGATACAAAAAGGTGACCTCAATTCTGACCCCAAACAAATTGTGGCAGAATTCAAAAACTATTATGAGACCCTCTATGATGGGGCGAAGGTTTTACAGGGGGAGACTACTCGGGCGCAGCTAAAAACATTCCTGCAGAACGCACATTTGCCTAGATTAAGCAGAGAGGAAAGGGAAGCGCTACAGGAAGACTTCACAGGAAGGGAGCTGATGGAGGTAATGAAGACACTGAAGCCATCTAAAGCCCCCGGCCCAGATGGCTTCTCTAACCCTTACTATAAAAAATTTCAGAAAATTCTAGCTCCCCACTTACTCAAATTATTTAACTCCTTCTTAGCGGGTGCCCCCATCCCTAGCCAGATGCTCCAGGTGTCCATCTCAGTGATACATAAACCAGGGAAGGACCCAGCAGACTGCAAAAGCTATAGACCTATATCATTGATAAATTCAGATACTAAAATTTTCTCCAAATTACTGGCAAACCGCCTTAATAAGGTTATGTCAAAGCTGGTCCACCCCGATCAGGTGGGGTTTATATGTGGAAGACAGGCGGCAGATAACACTAGACGGATAATAGATTTAATTGATTTGGCACAGAAGAAAAACATCCCATCTATGGCTCTAAGTCTGGATGCCGAGAAGGCGTTCGACCGGATTGACTGGCCCTATCTGAGAGAGACGCTCTGGGTGTTTGGAATAGGGGGGAGAATGATGGGCGCCATTCTGGCTCTCTATCAGGGACCGACGGCGAAGGTTAGGCACCAGGGCTTCCCGTCAGAGGAATTCCAGATAAAGAGTGGGACCAGACAGGGATGCCCCCTGTCTCCACTTCTTTTCGCATTATGTATTGAGCCCCTGGCAGCACATATCCGCCTCAGCCCAGTCATATCAGGAATACAGATTAAGGAGCAGTCACACAAGGTGGCCCTGTATGCAGATGATGTTATTTTAACACTGTCAAAACCCCTTACCTCTCTGCCGAATGTATTTAGACTGCTAGGGGAATTTAACAAGATCTCGGGGTTCAAAATTAATCAGTCAAAGTCAGAAGCTCTAAACATAAACCTGCCTAAGGTCACTGAAAAACTATTAGAAGTAAATTTCAATTTCAAATGCCAAGCCTCCTCTATCAAATATTTAGGAATCCACATTACAAAAGAATATGGCGCCTTATACAAGGCGAATTACCCCAGACTGATAAGGACTCTGAGGGAGGATCTCAGAAGGTGGTCGGGCTACGGAATTTCATGGATCAGCAGGATCCAGAGCCTAAAATGAACCTTCTGCCAAGAATACTGTACCTTTTCCAGACCCTCCCGGTACAGGTGGCCAGAGAGGAGATCCTCCGTCTGCAGTCCTCTATGGTGAAATTTGTCTGGGGTAATAAAAAACCACGCATTAAATCTAACACACTAATTCGACCAACTATAAGAGGAGGATTGGCGGTACCTTGTTTGTTGTCGTATTTCAGAGCGGCCCAATTAGCCCAAGTAATTCAATGGCACATGCACCCAAATCTTCGCAGATGGGTTGAATTAGAAACACAGTGCTGTGCCCCTGTAATTCTACAGGACTTAATCTGGCTCCCGAACCGGGTATTTAAGACCATAGAGATCACCGCTATCCGCAATGGGCAGTTCGTTGGTGGTATGGGAGGCTACCAGATACAGGTATGCGCTCACGACGCAGCATACCTTGATGACCCCGTTTGTAGGGAACCCTGATTTCGCTCCGGGTCTGCAGAGCAGAGATCTCGCAATTTGGAAGCTAAAAGGCCTCACAAGGCTCCTTCATCTGGAGGGAAGGACTTCAATAAAACCCTTTGAGCAAATTAAATCAGAAAAAGAGATGCCAAACTCTGAATTTTTTAGATATCTCCAGATTAGAGCGTTCTACATCAAAATTCCAAAATGCCCGAGGCGCACAAATTTTGAGCAGCTCTGTTCAAGAGGAACAGATTCCACGGGACTCACGTCTAGGATCTATAGAGAGGTGGTCTGTCCTACAAAAGATGATGACACTAAACTCATCTACAGGGCTAGATGGGAATCGGACTTAGGGGAGACATTAGAAGACGAAGACTGGGACACAATAGTACAGGCAGTGGCTAAGAGCTCTATATGCACTACATTGAAGGAGAATGCATATAAGGTCCTGATGCGGTGGTGCCTCACCCCAATGAGATTTGCGAAGTTTGTCAGAGGTTACTCCCCATTGTGCCCTAAACAATGTGGAGAGCAGGCAGACTTGCTGCAAATGCTGTGGAGTTGCACCAGAGTGGCCCCATTATGGGAAGACGTAAAACATTGGCTACAAAGACTTCTTGGTCGCGAGATCCCCTTGGACCCCTGGTTGTTCCTGCTTGGCAGACGCACCCGGGGGCTAAGCAGATTAGAGCATAAACTAATTGCACATTTTGCAACAGCCATGCGGTGTGAACTCGCAGCATTATGGAAGCAACCAGAATTACCCATGATCCCAAAAATTAGGAATAGAATTTGGTATGTATGTCGGATGGAACAGTTGACGAGTCTGGTCAACGACACCGGCGCAAACTTTCTAAAGGTCTGGCCGCCGTGGCTGGCCCAGTCGGATATCCCGGGGGTGAGTGCCGCCAACATTCTACTTTGATAGAACAAAATGCATTCTCCTCTGATATGCCGGTCCTGACTTGGGGTAGGCTAATAACTGGTAGGGCTGACCGGGTCTCATAACGTGTCGCGAGAGAAGTAAAGGAATAGGGACATGAGGCTGTGGGCTTCAACGGGTTGGTAAGCACTTTAGGAAGGATATGATGGACCCGCTCTGTGGCTTTACCCCCCCCCCATCCCCCGTATGTAGTTGGCTTGCGTCGTTGTTGTGCGTCTTGTTTGTTAGTTGGTTTCCCCCGCGAGCCTGATTGGCGCAATTGTTGGAAAACGGGGAGGGGGGGGGCGGTTACTGATTTGTACGACAGTGGTTTGTTAGAATATTGTTTGCCTGTACCGTCCACCCAATAAAAACTTTAGTTGAAAAAAAAAAAAAAATAATGAAATTGATAGGATAGAATCTATGGCCAATTGGTGAACAAAGTATAGAAATTTATACAAAATAAAATTTAACCACACAGGGTTACCATTTATCCCGAGATCGTCCACATAAGGGTGGCACATATAAAGCTATACATTCAGCTTGGTCCAAGTATAGATCGTCTAATATAGTGCAAGTCAAAAGTCAATGATTGTGGACTGGGATAGTAAGTGTGTATGAAACCTGTGTTTGTGGAAAACTTGGATGTTCAAATTAGTATACTATAATAGTAAATCACCTCCTTTGACAAAGCGCTCCAGCGAAATGTACGTCAGGTGGTAGGTGAAGCTTGTCTGACGTCATATTGCTCCCGGCGTGCAGCTGGGGTGAGACGAATGGATACATGATACACCAGCGATCAGGTTGTAGACTTTACCTTTTGCTCTGTATATCAGCCTCTACGGTATAGAGTTTTTCACAACACGTCGTTTGGTAAAATATATGGCTTTATTTTTGTCTGTAAATTCACCACTGCTTGCTTGCGAAGTTCAAGAGTGAGTGACCAAAAATTCTCCTCATTTTTTATTTTTATTTTCTCCACACAAGCCTGCCTAAACCATCTTGATATTACGATATTCAATCTGTGCTGTAGTTTTTGACTGTGACACTGCGTTTGACTGCACATGGTTGATTTGTGTGCTTTTTATGTACTGTATTTGGGGGTGTAGGGATCAATTATTATGATTACCTGCCTTTTGAAAATATGCAATTTCTTTGAACTGCAGTACAGCTAATCCTTCATGCAGCTGTACCCTGTACCCCCTCCCCCACGCACACACAAGGCTTGCTCAAGGATTTGAAACTCTTATCGACAGGCACCTCTACAGAGTCATTCAATTTCTGAAGCTTGCCATTGTGTTTTTAATCCGTCCCTAGCCGAGCGTCACCTCTCTGCGCCTGCATGTAATCCTCTTTGGAATGGGAGCTACAATACATAGCTGATTTTTACTGCGCATGCGTCTGTAAATTCACCACTGCTTGCTTGCGAAGTTCAAGAGTGAGTGACCGAAAAAAAAAAATTCTCCTCATTTTTTATTTTTATTTTCCCCACACAAGCCTGCCTAAATCATCTTGATATTACGATATTCAATCTGTGCTGTAGCTTTTGACTGCGACACTATGCGTTTGACTGCACATGGTTGATTTGTGTGATTTTTATGTACTGTATTTGGGGGTGTAGGGATCACATTATGATGATCTGCTTTTTGAAAATATGCCATTTCTTTGAACTGCAGTACAGTTAATCCTTCATGCAGCTGTACCCTGTACCCCCTCCACCACGCACACACACAAGGCTCGCTCAAGGATTTGAAACTCTTATCGACAGACACCTCTACAGAGTCATTCAGTTTCTGAAGCTTGCTTCAGCTTCTGAAGCAATGTGCAGGCATTGTAACACAAAGCGATATTATCCCTCGAAATCCCTCCATTTGCCGTTTTCCGCATGAGATGTCAAAGTTTTCTTTTCTGAGCAACAAAAAAAAAGTAAAAGTTTTACTGTAATGGTCAGTCAGTCCCCTAAAGAAGTTCCCACAGTCAGTCCCACCAATAATTTTCTCGGGGGCGTCTCCTGTTCACATGCGCATGCTCCTACCGTCGATGTGATGACACGCATACAGTATGCGTTTCAAGAAGGTTCCAATGCGCATGCGCCTAGCTTTTCACCAATTGTGCAGTATCTACTGTAGAAGCCGCTCAACCAATGATATTGCTTACAGGAGAATCGCTTGAGTTTTGAATCGCACTGATATTTTCAAAATAAAAAAAAACAGATTAAAATACGGCAACATTACTCACCATAGACTTTCCCAATCAGCTGGCGCCGAGCCACTGCCAGTCCCGTATTCTTGATCATACACGTCGTTGACAGGTGACAGCGGGACTACTACACCTGTAGTCAGCTGATGAGGCTGGAAATCACTTAGGTACATGCAAGCTTGCTCGAAACTGTACGCGAAATCCGGCTCTGGCTGTAGGTATCCGGGCAGGGACAGACAGCAAGGGTTGCAGATCACTAGGTTTTCACTGACGGTCGGACCGTTATTGGAAGCTGTCGCATTGCTTGCCAGCGACTGACGTTTCTTAGTTGGTTTTAACACGACCTTTCGCCTTTTGCCGTTTTCATGATCATAGATACGGGAAAAACCCAGTGATACATACCAGTACCCTCCAATAAAATCGGGATCAATACGAAAAAAACATGGATCGCTACATAACTTTTTCCTTATTGCACGCTTCCACACATGAGCATCTGGTGAAAATTTGTAAAAGTCATAGTTTTCGATAAAATACTGATACATTTGAACAACTGTTGCCATCTTATCATCTGTTGCATTAATCGCGGCCCATATTAAATAAGCGTACGTTCTGTCGGGTTTTTGGAACACGGGCTGCAGTTGTGCACTCATGGCAGGACTCTCAGGACAATATCCAGACCAGAAACTGTGCTTGTCTTTTTTTAATATGAAAAGCCTAAATTGATACATTATTGTAACTTCTTCCTCCAGTCCCAAGGCCAATTTACAATGGACCACTGTGGTATTTTTTTTAAACACCTGCAAGTCGACACACTACTGAAGCGCATGCGCATTACAATTCATGAATATCTGCCATCTCGCGGATACGCGAAGAATTGCAACCAATTAAATCCGAACCATTATCAATAAACACATCAACCGCGCATCAACCGCGGGTGTGAATGCAACATGAATGCGGTATAAATGTGGTCAGAATGCGGCATGAACGTGGTGCGGCATGAAAGTGTTTATGACTGAAGGGTCTAATTTTAGATCACCTAGTTTTAAGCTGCATCCGTTGATCATGTTCATGTGAGCAGGAGATTTTCCTTGCAGGGTTCTCTATCTGCATATATTAACAGAGGGCTATTTACATACCCTCATCATAATTAAAGGTATGCCTATGCTTGCTATTATTATGTGAAGCTATATTGTTGCACTGCAGCTATTATACTACGGTAGGCAGTGAGTTACTTTTACATTCTCAGCACTATTACTATTATGTCTTGTGCTAAGCTACATTGTTGCACTTCAGTTGCCATACAAGTACAACGACTTCTATGCCTATGCCAGGTATTATTGACTTAAAAGTCATTATATGACTGAGGGGTCTAATTTTAGATCACCTAGTTTTAAGCTGTACTCGTTGATCATGTTCATGTGAGCAGGAGATTTTCCTTGCAGGGTTCTCTATCTGCATATATTAACAGAGGGCTATTTACATACCCTCAGCACAATTAAAGATATGCCTACAGTATGCTTGCTATTGTTATGTGAAGCTATATTGTTGCACTGCAGCTATTATACTACGGTAGGCAGTGAGTTACTTTCACATTCTCAGCACTATTATTATTATGTCTTGTGCTAAGCTACATTGTTGCACTTCCATTGCCATACAAGTACAACGACTTCTATGCCTATGCCAGGTATTACTGATTGAAGCTACTTTGCTGTATTTTTGTTACTATACTTTAGACTAATTATTAGTAGGAGGCTATAACTGGATAGGAACCTGATTCGTGCCTCTAGGCTTGTATACACATTTTGTGTGCCTATTAATTTGGTAGACATTACCAATGGGACCTTGCTGGAAGTTCAATACTCACATTTGAACTTATTATTAGGATATAATACTTACTATATATCTTGGTACTAACTAAAGGAGCATGTGATTTACTATTATAGTATACTAATTTGAACATCCAAGCTTTCCACAAACACAGGTTTCATACACACTTACTATAGTCGCTATAGTGACTTTTGACTTGCACTATATTAGACGATCTATACTTGGACCAAGCTGAATGTATAGCTTTATATGTGCCACCCCTATGTGGATGATCTAAGGATAAATGGTAACCTTGTGTGGTTAAATTTTATTTTGTATATATTTTTGTTCTTTGTTCACCAATTGGCCATATATTCTAGCCTACCAATTTCCTTTTAAATTATGATTCATTAAACTATTTTAATATACACTCATTTACACTAGGCACACTGAGTGCTTTGCAGAGGGATTTCTTTTTCTCGTTGTTCAATTGATCCCTTATTTCCCTACATTTAGCACCTGTGTCCCCATACATGCCCTCAAATTAAGCTGAAGCGAGAGTGCTATTCCCATCTTTCCTCTTTCCCTACATTTAGTACACAATGAAACACAAAATACAGAAAACAAGACACACTTAATGGGGGTCTGGGGTTGAAATTAGACTTTCCTAGGTGCAGGATACTTTATGGGAGAGTTTTACCCTGACTGGGACTTAGCATGGAATCTCCTGGAACCCAAATTAAATCATTAAATCGCAACCGCGACCCCTACATTAATTTCGGAGAACCTAATCCCTCCTGACCGTGAGTCAGCATCAATCTCATGAACTTAAATCAGCATAAAATACCAGCTGGGCCGCTACGTTCTTTTCTGAGAACTTGGGTGCAAAAGTCAGGATTTAGTCTCTGGCGGGCAGACTTTTCAGGCTTGACATCGAAGCCGGTTGCCTTGCTATTTCACACAAAGCAACTTTGAAAAGCCTGCCTTTTGTCTCTGAATCAATTGGTACACACAATCTGATTGGCTCATGGCTTCTTATAGTATTCGGCAAATGGAGGGATTTCGAGGGATAATATCGCTTTGTGTTACAATGCCTGCACATTGCTTCAGAAGCTGAAGCAAGCTTCAGAAACTGAATGACTCTGTAGAGGTGTCTGTCGATAAGAGTTTCAAATCCTTGAGCGAGCCTTGTGTGTGTGCGTGGTGGAGGGGGTACAGGGTACAGCTGCATGAAGGATTAACTGTACTGCAGTTCAAAGAAATGGCATATTTTCAAAAGGCAGATCATCATAATGTGATCCCTACACCCCCAAATACAGTACATAAAAATCACACAAATCAACCATGTGCAGTCAAACGCATAGTGTCGCTCTCAAAAGCTACAGCACAGATTGAATATCGTAATATCAAGATGGTTTAGGCAGGCTTGTGTGGAGAAAATAAAAATAAAACACACACACACTGAGTGCTTTGCAGAGGGATTTCTTTTTCTCGTTGTTCAATTGATCCCTTATTTCCCTACATTTAGCACCTGTGTCCCCATACATGCCCTCAAATTAAGCTGAAGCGAGAGTGCTATTCCCATCTTTCCCCTTTCCCTACATTTAGTATACAATGAAACACAAAATACAGAAAACAAGACACACTTAATGGGGGTCTGGGGTTGAAATTAGACTTTCCTAGGTGCCGGATACTTTATGGGAGAGTTTTACCCTGACTGGGACTTAGCATGGAATCTCCTGGAACCCAAATTAAATCATTAAATCGCAACTGCGACCCCTATATTAATTTCGGAGAACTTGATCCCTCTTGACCGTGAGTCAGCATCAATCTCATGAACTTAAATCAGCATGAAATACCAGCCGCGACTGCTTTTTTGAGAACTTGGGTGCAAAAGTCGGGATTTAGTCTCTGGCGGGCAGACTTTTCAGGCTTGACATCGAAGCCGGTTGCCTTGCTATTTCACACAAAGCAACTTTGAAAAGCCTGCCTTTTGTCTCTGAATCAACTGGTACACACAATCTGATTGGCTCATGGCTTCTTATAGTATTCCCTGCTTCATTCATAGAATAGAAGCAGACCGGACAGCCAATCAGTGCGTAGGAACTTTCTCAAGCAGCCAATCGGAGCCAAGCTGGGTAGAAAAGCCAGGTCAGCGGGAAATTTGAAATAGCCAAGAGACATGCACAAGCCTTCCACATCTTTCCCCGGCTATCCCAATGCCACCGCTGGGCAGGCACCCCTGGGTCTGGCAGAAAAAGTGGCATCCCGGAGGACTGCCATTGATCTCCGAATCTAGTACTCCACCTTTCCCCGCTAACCAAATGCCGTTCACACCTCTGGACATCCTCTGGCTGCTTTGAACTCCGATGTCCAGCAGACATACCAGTGCCTATGGGTTTGCAGGGGCTGGCTGTTTGGCCATTGGTTCCGAATGTAAAACACACTGAAATGCATTTTAATAAACACTGAGTCTCGTGGAACCCTTAAGCTATGTGGGATTTTAGGTGAGAATCTTGGGGTTTGAAAACTAGGTGTCTGATAGACATTGTATGGCCCAGTGCAACTCAACCCGGGTACCCAAAAATAGTGCGAGTAAGACGGGGAGAATTATAGGGCCACTGGTAACTTTATCCTCAGACCTCCTGCAATCAAAATGACTTGCTTCTCACCCCAAACGCCTACCTAAGACTTAGACTCCCAAAGTTTGGAGTCTCTAAGTTACAGGGAACAGAAAAGAAAAAAATGTTGTCTCTTTATTTCTGTCTGCCTTATATCCCCTCACACTTTCCCTTTGACTCCGTTTAGACTCTCAGAATCCCCCCAACCTTATATTTGGTTGGGCACCCACAATCCATATACTGTTTGTGGGTCACCTTGGCACTAGCTGGTTTGCCCCCCTTAACCCAGGGATTCCCTCAGCTCAAGGGATACACATTTATCCCTGTGCCTCATTCTCCTTTCTGAGTTGTGCTGAAGCAGGGTGCCCTAGTGGTGAGTCGCACCTACATTTTCAAGGAGAAGAATTGCAGGGACAATGTGCCTACATATATCAGAGAATCAAGCATGATTTGCGGGTACATTTTTTGGGGATTTTGTAACTCTGGATGCCAACCTCTTAGACAAATTCTGTCAACTGTTCCTCCGCAACCCCCCCCCCCCCCCTTGAAATTTACCCACAAGCAATCCCTGCTTGAATGTGTGCACGGAAAGGGGAAAAAAAACAAATAGTTTTTTTTACAGTTTTGCAAACACAGTTCAATGCAATAATACTCTTTTACTATATCCAAGAGCTAACTCTCTTAGAGGCTTATACCAAACAGGCTTGAACTTTATTATATAGCTCTGGGAACGGGAGAAGATCGGAGCTGCATGAACCATGTGGCAGCCGGATCATGTGCCGAGACAGACGGGGAGAATAGCGGAGGCTGCTGGAGGTAATAGTAAGAGCCCCACTGCGGTATAGAAGGGGCGGTGCCTGTTGGAGTCCCGGTAATACGATTGAGAAGAGAGGGGGGAAAATAAGAGGCCCTACAGAAGGGAGAGACTAATGCACTATGCCACTGTGCAGGTAAGCTTATTCCCCCTAAAAACAGTGACATTTAAAGGCACAGCAGTCCACTCACATGCCCTATTACTAATACATGTTACATGATCTACAGGCATTGGGAGATAAACTGAGGTCAATAAGTCACATTCAATTATCCTACTACAGGTAGAAGGATCCCACCCCTGGGCACCCCATAAATTACAAGGAATGGATAAAATATAATAAATATATCTCTCAGAGGCACGCTCTTGGCGCAGTTCAAATGGCCGTTGAGAATGGACTCCAAGGGGCAGCGAGACCACATTGGTGTTTAAAAATATAATAAAAGGAGGGCACACGCGTGGAAGCAACGGGTATGGCAGTTTAACCTAAAAGCTCCGCCACTGCCTAGCACTAATAAGCCTTAAATCAGCGTTAATAGCAGTACAATCCAAAAGCAAAACACTGGACCGAGCCCCTGGTTGTCCGAGGATATCAACCAGATCTCAGAAGAAACAGACCACTGGATTTAAAGAATTATTTCTCCTCCACTGAAATGGTGCGACCGGGAAGGGCCAAGGCGCTGACATCAAGTCATGGCTACGAATCAGAGAGGGTGTCGAAGAGAGAGGACTGTGAGTGGAGATAGGGACCTAATTACTAGAAGTGATTTGAAGAATGATTTAAATAAACTTTTTGCGTATCTGAAATCGTTATTTCAGTCAGAGAAGCACGAATTGCGAAAGGACATTAATCTAATAGGTAATCGGACTGACGAGCTAGAGAGGAAGATTGATGACACAATAAAGGCAGTTCGTAAAAATGAAAAAACAACCACCTACCTTAAGTCGCAACTAGCAGGCATTGCAGACAAGCAGGAGGATGCTGAAAACCGAGATCAGAGAAACAACGTTAGGATAAAGGGTATTCCGGAAACAATTACTGACGTGGAGGATTTCATTGCAAGATGGCTGTCCATAGTGCTCCCAGATAAATCTGAGGCCGAGCTGCAGCTTGATCGCTGCCACAGGGCACTACAAGCAAGGCTCAAGGCAGAGGAGTCTCCTCGAGATATAATAATGCGCTTCCACTACTTCAGGATTAAATAAGCTCTCTGCCAGATCACTAGGAACTCCCCCACCAATATATTTGAAGGCATTAACCTCCTGGTCTTCCAAGACCTATCACCAAGTACATTGGACAAGCTTTGCAAACTGCACACTGTAACCAAGGCACTGAGAGATAATGGAGTCCAGTAAATATGGACCTACCTATTTGGTCTATTGGTGATTAAAAGTGGAAGGGCCTTCACTACTGTATGAGAGCTCTAGATGAAGGTGAAGAATTCCTAAAAAAAAAATGGGAGTAAAGAGTGATTTCACCTACCGGAGCGAAAAGGTACCTTCTCTGGAGACATCCTGGAGGGAAGTGTGGCAAGCTACACATGGGAGAGAAGAATTGGTGGTTAATTAAGGCCCTGTGAAGAATAAATTGCAGTTGCATATACCCAATTAAGCCTTAAAGTCGTACCACACATTTTCCACAGATTGCCCCAGTGGACTTTCCTTGCCTTGGACTCTGATACGGGTTTTTTCCCCTCAGCAGCGGCAATTGTTTTATATGTTCTGAATCTGGGGCTCATTCGGGGGGACTGACCCCGGAATGAGCATTAGCCACGCACATTTTTGAAAGCCAGATAAGGGGGGTTCTGCAGCCAGGAGCAGTGAAGGACAAACTCCTGTCAACGGATGATTGGTAGACTGAAACGGAGATGAGGACCCCAGTTCAGGAGCTGGTTCCGGTAAAGACAGCAGTAGAGGCAGTGGCAGACGAGCGCCATTTTGGAAGCAAATTGTTCAAGTCACAAATGCCTACTCAGAAGTTGTTGCAGGAGGGAAGTAGCAGCAGTGGCCGGACGGGCTCCCTCGCCCTTGTAGTGGCATGCGAATTCCACACTGGGCGCAGGGGGACCCGACCAGCTGGAGGGAGGGCAGGGGTCTAATGCAGAAGCTCAGAGACAAAGCAGGTAGTAAGGCCATGGCAACACGGGAAGCAGAGACACAAAGGGTAGATAATGGCCAAGAAGGGGCTGGGGGGTCACAGAGGTTTAGGCCAAGGGGGTTGGAGGAATATGTGCTGCCAAGAGAAGAGAGGAGATGAATCAGGAAGATAGAGTGGCTTGTCAGGACCCAAGACAGGGCTATGGCAAGATTGAGGCCAGGTGCTCTGAGAAGGGAAGGTAGGCCTTAGGTCTCATAAACTTAGATCAGCAAAACGAAGCTCCATAAGGGAGAGGGGTCGCTGTGAGGCAGCATGTTAAGACACACGAAGCTTGGGATACGTGCTGCAGACCATTTGGTCACTAGATTTTAGTTTTAGGTTTCCCATTCATAACTTAGTTAGCCAAGTTTTGCACCACATTGTGATATCCTTTGATGTCAATATTTGCCGTATAAGATATTAACTGGAAATAAAAAAGCGTGTTGTATGGGGCTCTGAAGAAAAAACTGTAGTAGCAGAATAATGCTTGGAAAAACAACCATATACTGTATGAATGTCCAGAAGGATGTAGCCTGGTTAAAAATGATCCCACAATGCAAAGCAGTAAGGACAAAGTCATTTACACCTGCCGGTGACCAGTAGATTAAAACATCCTTTTTGAATGACAATATAAATTGAAAAAGGGTCAAACTGGAACAGACTCACTTGGGGTTCTTGTCCATGATGAGTAATTCGTCCAATGAATCCAGTGACCCAGAGTTGAATGTGCCTCCGTTAGTGTATTGACATCAGAGAAGGTGAAGGAAAGAAAAATGGAGCACTATATCCATCAGCAAAAGAACCACCAGGAGAGCGTTCCCATGAATAAAAATGCTAATTTAATGGATCCAGAATGAATACAACACACACCAATGCGTTTCAGACTTTTGATAGTCCTTTATCAAGGTGAATAATATCAAAAGTCCGAAACGCGTTGGTGTGTGTTGTATTCATTCTGGATCCATTAAATTAGCATTTTTATTCATGGGAACGCTCTCCTGGTGGTTCTTTTGCTGATGGATATAGTGCTCCGTTTTTCTTTCCTTCACCTTCTCTGATATTAACTGTAAAGACTGATTTCCTAGTTAGGTAAGTTCAGTTCATAGGATCTTTTATCAGTTCAAAAATTATCAGACGTTTTAGCCCATCGATACGTCAGTTCACCAACCCTCCTACTCATATAGTGATGCTGAGAGGCAGAACTTGTTACCCATTCGCCAGACACCATGGTATAGGAGTTGCACAATTAAAGAGAGGAGAGGGGTCGTGTAATTAGACTTAACCTGCAATAACTCCTTGGGGTGAGTTGAAGGGTGATCTGTTGGCTTGATGGGTTATCCTCTTGTTCAGAGTGTTTGATGGCTGTTTTAATTAATACAATATGTTTATATAATTGTGCTGGGTTAGGGGTGGAATCTGCTCTTCCCGAGCTGTTCTCATGCTCCAGTCCCATGGTGCAAAGAGCAATGCCTTTGACACCAATCAAGACCCCTGGGACTCTAAGTGCCTTCAAGACCTAGAGCCCTGGAATCTCCCCCAACAGAGTCCAGTGGACCTTCTCAAACAACGGCAGTCAAGTCTAGATCAAACTTGACCCATTTGGACTTGATCATAGCTTTAAAGTTCCCCCACTCTTTCCCTATGTTTGGTCTTCCCTACCCCCCTCAGTCTATGTCAAAGGTCTCCTGGGTCAGGAAGAATGCTGGCACTTCATAAAGCGAGGTGGCTGCAGAGCAGTCCTATTGGTATTGGTATTGATAGAAGCATTAGTGTAATGCTGTGTTCACCACAAACAAAGCGGGACCTTGGTACTGAGGTGGAAATTGGTATAAACGCCACCCACAGCAACAGGGGCATGTCTGGAGAGTGGATTGTTAGGCAGCCGGGTCGGGTTGGAGAGATTAGAGAAGTCTTGATACTTGCCGAGGTCAGAGGTAGGGGCCGGTAGAATGGTCGGAGTCCGATAGCCGTGGTCAGGGGTTGGAGCCAGTAGAAACGTAGAAGTCTGTAAGCCATGGTCTGGATTGGAGAGATGCGGTAGGTCAGAGGAAAGCCAGGGTTAGTAAGCCAGAAGTGCGGAGTACAAGGGTCAAGCCAGGTCGGTACACAGGAGATCAATCTGAAAGCAAGGCAAGGTACACGGAGCAAGGCAAGAAACCAGAAAGTGGGAGAATAAATGCTACCAGGAAATATGCTCAGCCAAAGTACAAGTGGCACAGCTGAGCATATATGGGAGAGCAGGACCAATGAGAGAGAGGGGAGGAGTAGAGGTGCGGCCTCAGCGGAGGCCAGGATAGGAGGAGTGGTGCAGGATACAAGTGGGCGTGATGAGAGTAGTTGACGCGCAGCTGGGGTGCGATGCTCTCCGTGAGCGCGCAAGCGTTGTAAGGATAACAGGGTTGCGTGAGGCAGCAGGTAAGGAGGGAGTGCACTGCGGAGGATGTGCTCCACGATTCCTTACATTAACCCCCTGTAACAGGTTCTTATCCCTGTTAACAGACTTGCCTATAATCCAGGAGTGTGCTGGTTAATTGCTGGTGCAATCAACCCCACTTGTTAATCACAGCTCTGTGAAATAGGCTGTTCTGAGACAGGAAGGGAAGATTCCTGAGCTGACATTTGAAGCTGACAGAGGAAAGCAGAGAAGCCTGCACACAGACACTGTCTTGAGCACAAAGGGGTGCTGAGATCAAGACACCCAGAGACATTCCTGGACACAGGGGACACAGGAGCCTACCAGAGACTGACATGAAGGGCCACCTGCTTTAAGGTATCTCTTGAGACTTTGGGGAATAGGTTGGTAATGGGATTATCCCTCCAGCTCTGCAGATAGGGACTGAGGAAGTAAGTTAGCCCTTACACAGGGTTAGGCGTTTGTTGTTTTTGTTGTTTACATAATTTTGCTGTGCTATTTAATTTCACCTTAAAACAGTCTCCATTGTGTATCTCTGAACACGTCTCTTGCACAACCTTCCCCCACTCACCACCCTCCTGCTTTGAGGAGCGGCCTCTGGACGACTCCAATATGGCTTGAGAGGGTACTTTGCATGAAACCGTCTTATGAGATTGGGAGCATGTATTTGGTAATGGGTATCCAAGATCGTTCTTCTTGTTTGAACACCTTCCAATGCACTAAATACTGTACCGCTCCTCTAGAGATTCTTGAATCAATAATATATTGTACCTCATACTCTTCTTGTCCTTGTATGATGACTGGAGAAGGAGTAGAAGGGGAGTCTGGAAAGTGAGAACCTTGATAGACAGGCTTAAGCAGAGAAATATGAAAACAAAAGGTATCCTCATAGATAAGGGAAGGTGGTACGCAATTATATTAATCTTCTCCAGGATGGTGTATGGGCACAAAAATCTTGGAGCCAATTTGAGAGTAGGTGTCTTGAGCCTGATGTTCCTCGAGGAAAGCCACACTCTGTCTCCTGGTTTGAAGTCCAGTACGTTGTGACGATGACGATCCGCCTGGGATTTTTGTCTGCGAGTAGTCTGTGACGGTGAAGGGGTAACCATGCCATGAAACCAAGGTGTTATACCCGACTTGGTGCCCCTTAATCATAACAAAGTAACAATGAATTGTCAGTTCTGCAGTCCAATGCTGGCTGCAAGCCTGAAAATGTATAAACAATGATTAAAATGTGTCCGCTAAGAGGAAGTGGCTCCTAACACAGTTTTAAGGGGTTAATTGATTACGTGCTCTTGTGGTTAGCGGTGAGCAGCGGCATTTGCAACACTGTCTCACTGGCTAACCACAAGACAAGCAGGGAAAAATCCATAACCACAGAGTCAAGTGGATAATTGACTTGTGGTTAGATTAGTGGTTCCAAATTGTAACAATGTCGGCTGGGGTTAGCTCAGCCAATTAAGGTCAATTGGATAAGTGCGTCTGCGGTTATCGATCTGGACCGGGATTGCTACATTGAGTTCCCGACCGCAGACCGCAGACCGCAGACCGCAGACGGGGAGAAAGGTTAAAACTACACACCAAATCAAAGCCCTCACACAATTAACTTTATAACTTTAGTTAGGAAGGTCGTAGCTCTCTAATTTTTGGTATGCAGAGTGTTAGAGAGTGCTCATTAAGACTGATATGATTTTATTATGTTTAACTTGTGTATAAAAACGTAAATGGGATTAACCCTGGCTTTGACATATTAAAAGTTATGGGAGTTGGGATTAGGGATGCACCAGGTTAATTTCTGATCTGCTATTCCAGAGTGAGTCATGCATACTGGAAAGTCCAAAGTCCATAGTCAACGTCAGCGTGAGATTTTAATCTTTCAGCGGGGAGACACACAGGAACCAGCTGTCGACGAGGCAGAGAGTCCAAACAGCTTCATAGGTCACAGTGCAACTTGTGATAACCCTACGAGTTTCATCCAAATGACCGGACTTCTTCAGGTGTCCACTCTTTTCTATTTAAACATATGCTGCATACACTGTGACCTGATTTCCTTTGAAATACATTTCCACCTGTGAGAGGAGTTCTTGCGCTTCATGTACTCCTCCAGATAATCCATGGATGCAAAAGATTTATTTGGTAAAAATATCTGCTAGTGTGGCTGAATTGGGAAGGCCTTTTAAAGGGATGAAATGAGATTGTTTAGAAAACGATCGACTACATCGAGGTTGGTGTTCATTCCCTTGCAGGGAGGTAATTCAACAATAAAATCCTTGGACCAGTGACTCCAAGGGCGGTCTGGTATGGGCAGGGGGAGGGTGGTAAGAATCCAGGTGGTTTGTTGCGAGTGCTCTTGTTGCGGGCGCATGTGAAACAAGACTTGACAAATAGTTTGGTGTCTTTTTGCATGGTAGGCCACCAGAAAGTTCGTTTAATGAGATCGTAGTTCTTCGGGTACCGGGATCACTGGCTGATTTAGATGAATGGCTCCATATCAAATTTTTCTTGCGGAAACGGGGTGCCGCATACAAACAACCGCCCGGGACCTCTGAACTTCTGGAATATGAGATTGGTTAGCCAAAATGTCATCCAGGACATCGAAAGAGTTGGCAGACAGGATATACTTAGATGGGAGGATAGTTTCAGATTGGCACTATGTTTTGTCTGCGGCTGTGAACTGGTGAGATAAGGCGTCCGCTTTCTAATTCTTTGACCCTGCAATAAAAGAGATGATGTAGTTAAATCGTGGGAAAAAAAGTGACCAGTGAGCCTATGAAGCTCCAAGACGACGGGCACTCTCAAAATACAGCAAGTTCTTATGGTCTCTGAGGATGGTGATTGGATGTTCCGTACCTTCCAGGAGGTGCCTCCATTCCTGAAGAGGAAGTTTAATAGCTAATAACTCCCAATATCCGATGTAATTGTTCTGTTCTGCTGACGAAAATCTTTTTTTTAAAAAAGGCACAAGGATGTAGCTTGGTCTGTGGTGACTGTCTCTGAGATAATATAGTGCCGGCCCCAACATTGGATGCATCAACTTCCAAGATGAAAGTTAGTTTGGGGTTGGGGTGAATTAGGATGGGTGCAGAGACGCAAGTTCTCTTGAGAAGATCAAAAGCCTGGACTGCTGCGGGTGGCCAGGAAGCAGCATCTGCCCCTTTCTTGATTGTGGCTGTGATCAGGCTACTGTGGTAGAAAAGTCTCAAATGAATCTGCGCTAGTAGTTTGCGAATCCTAAGAGACGCTGGACTGCCTTGAGAGAAGTAGGTTGTGGCCAGTCCAGAACTGCCTTAAGCTTGGAAGGATCCATAGCAAAACCAGAGTCCAAGATAATGTATCCTTTGGCATATCAGGGAAGTCTGGTGGACCTGGCATTTCTCTAGTTTAGCGTAAAGGTGATTTTCAAGAAGACGAGATAAAACCAGTTTAGTGTGCTTGATATGTTCAGGAAGGGACTTAGAGAAGATTATAATGTCATCAAGGTAGACGATGACAAAGAGGTTCAGGAGATCCCAGAATATCTCTGTAACAGGGGACTTATCCCTGTTCAGTAATGTGCCTTTAATCTAGCAGTGTGGGGTTAACTGTTGGTAGTTAATTACTAAACACCACCTGCCTGATTAGATTGCTTACAAAAGCCTGCCTTTGAGACAGGAAGTGACTCCTTAGCTCTGACTGAGAGCTGACCTTTGGAGACAGCACATGTCTTGAGCTCTGCCCAGCATAGCTGATTGCAAGACACCAAACAAGACTTCTAAACCTGGATGCTGATATTTTCTGTGCATGCACGGGTGCGGTTCCAGGAGAGCAGAGAAGCTTATTCTACAGAAGCTAAAAGATAAGACTCATTATTAAGAGACTGCTTATATCTGCTTATTTTCATGCTATGTGTTTGGGGTTGGGAGAAATGCTTAACTAATGGAGATGTGAACTAATTGCATAGGATTTCACTAGAAATACTCCCAAGTGAATGGAAGCTTTGTTCCCCCTCCCTGTGTTTGGATAATTTCCTGATGAAAAGGAACAGGCACAATAAAGCCTATTATAATTTCACATTATAAAGCGTCCTAATTGTGTACCTCTGTGAACATCCGTCTACAATCTCATTAACAAATTCTTGAAAATCAAAACGGTTGGGGCATTACATAGACCAAAGGGCATGACTAAATACTTGTAATGACCGTCTCAGGTGTTGAAGGCCGTCTTCCACTCGTCGCCCTGCCTTATCTATACCAGATTATATGCACCACACAGATCTAACTTAGAATAGATTGTGGCTCCTTGGAGGCGATCAAAAAGTTCGGAGATAAGGGGGAGTGGGTAGCGATTCTTCAAGGTGATTTTATTAAGCCCTCTATAGTCAATAAAAGGGCGAAGAGAACCGTCTTTCTTCTTAACGAAGAAGAACCCAAAACTATGGTCAATAAAGATGCCCCCGGAACTGGAATTAATAAAGGCGGAGGTCGTAACCTGGAAATTCGGCCTCTTTGAGGAAGATAGGGAGCATGATCCAAGTAGGATTAACTTTTTGAGAAGTAGGGGAAGGAGAGATAGTGCCCAATGAGATTCCCTGATACCTCATTGAGTGCTGGCATTTCCCATTTTGAGAGGGCATAGAAGGACTTGGTGACCGGAATGGCCACAATAGTGACAGAGTCCATTGGCACGTCTATGCTGCCTGTCTGAGAAGGAAAGCCGGTGGCTTCCCATCTGCATGGGTTCCCGGATCATCAGAAGGCGGTTGATCTGTAGGAGAAAAAAGAGAAGCCGGTGATCTGGCCAGGAGCAGCTGAGAGTGAGAACGTTCGGCCTTCCTTTCCTGAAGACGTTGGTCCACTCTAATGCAAACAGCGATGAGTTCATCCAGATCAGCAAGGTGCTCTTGAGCGGCCAGTTCATCCTTAAGAGAGTCATATAGGCCTTGCCAAAATGCTGTCGACAGGGCCTCATTGTTCTAGCCTGTTTCAGCCGCAATGGTACGAAACTCCAGGGCGTAGTGAGCGACTGGGCGAGAACCCCCAGAAATGTGAAATAGAGAAGATGCGGCAGTCACCATACGGCCCGAAATGTCGAAGACACGTCTGAATTCCATAGTGAAGTGGTCGAGGTTCTGTGTCAGCTCCCATCTCCATTCCCAGATGTGTCATCTCCGGTAAGTAGAGCGATGATGTATGCTACCTTAGATCTTGCAGAGAGGAAGCGAGAAAGAGTTAGCTCGAATTGAATAGCACACTGGTTAATGAAGCACTTCAGTAATTCAAGCTACCCAAAATACTAAGATAAGCACGTTCTGCAGTACATTCTCTGCTCGGCCAATGTTTAAAAAAAGAGGTGTGGCGATACTGCTCCATAATAGATTCGCCCTGGTCATAAAGCAGATTAAAAAGATAAAGAGAGAAACATTTTAATCCTGGTGGGTAAGATTCAAGGTCAGTATCTGACACTGGCCAATGTCTATACACCCTGCAAACAGGATCCGATATTCTTTACATCTTTTTTTAGCATGCTGAACAAATGTGAAAAAGGATAAACGATAGTAGCTGGGGATTTCAATATGGCACTAGATCCTGAACTAGATAAGTAAGCCCACTCTAGGAGGACAAAGAGAAGGGAGACAGAGGGCTCGATGCAGTAAGCGCCGAAAAAGCACTCTCGGCAGGGGTTCAAACTCTGCATGTTTTTGGAGTTTTGCCCTTGCAGTATGCAGGAAGGCCCGAATCCCTGGTGAATACGTGCGAGAGCAACATTTCAAAACATGTCAGGTTGCCGGGGGCGATAAGTTCTGCCTGCAGATAACCTGCCAATAAGGCATCCCCTGCCGAGATCAGCCTGCAGCAGAGAGGTTCGTCACTCTCTCTGCGCAAATATCGGCAAAAAAAATAATCTTTTTAATAAAATTTTATTCATAGTGTAGATAAGCAGGGGGTCTCCGGAGCTGAACCGCATTGGTTTAAGGTCCGGGGACCCCCTGCTTCCCGAGATACAGGCCCCTTTATGAGGTGCCGGTATCCCTCTGCATTTAAATGTACCGATCCCGTGACCGCAGGATGTACACAAAGCAGAGGGATACCGGCACTCCATAAAGGGGTCTGTATCTCGGGAAGCAGGGGGTCCCTGGACTAAAACCAAAGAGGTTCACCTCCGGAGACCCCCTGCACACCTACACTATGAGTAAAACACCCATATCAATAAACAATAATCCATTACAGTAGCGCTATCCGCTATGGTAATGAAGCAGCATTAATGTATTTTTTTTTTTTTATAAACTTGTGCTTTATTTGCATTTTTTGTTAAGACAGATGGGGAGGGGGATACAGAACATAAATAGGGAGAGGCTGTTACTTCGGAAATACATATCGTTGTATCAGGCATATAACATCTTTTAGTGGGGAGACAATAATGACATCACTGTTAGGACAGCGTATAAAATAACTAGTACAATACTTTAACTTAAAAAGACTGGGGGAGGGAAAAGGGAGCAGGGAGTCCCCTGAGCGGAACCGCATTGATTTCAGCCTGCTTCCCGAGTTACAGGCCCCGGTATTGGGCATTGGGTGCCAGTGTCGCTGCCATCTTTATACCAAGATGCGACGTGCCAACTATAAAGATGGCGGCGACACTGGCACTGATGCCCCAAACCGAGGCTTGTAACTCGGGAAGCAGGGGGTCCCTGAGCCAGAAATCAATGCGGTTCAGCTCAGGGGACCACCTGCTCCCGCACAACATTATTTTTAAAAATACATTCATGCTGCTTCATTACCATAGCGGTTATCCGCTAAGGCAATGAAGGAGTTAAGGCATAATAGCATGTTTATGGGGACAATTGCCCCCAATATACATTGCAATAAACAACATACACCCCCTGTGCCACCAACAACCCCTATACCCCTAACATACAGTACATATATATAATTTGGGGGATACACAGCAATGATACGAGAGGCCGGCGGTGGCCCTCGGGTGTTCCCCGCCGGTGCCCAGGGGTCCCCATTTGCCTGCAGTACCAATTCTGTGCCCCCAAAAAATAATTAAAAAAAACATAAATACTTAAAAATAAATACACCCCCCCTAAAAATACAGTATAGTAATGTGCAAATGGATAATAGTGTATTTGCCCATTTAAAATATATAAAGCACAATAAATAAAATAAATACATATTGCACTCACCCTTGTCCGGCTGCCACGATGAAGGCCATCCTCATCTTCATCACCGTCCATGTCCCCTCCGGTGCTGCAAAACATACACAAGAATAAAAAGAGCCAATGTAATGTCCCCTAACCCCTTAATCACCTTAGCGGTTATTAACCGCTATAGTAATTAAGGGGTTAACCCAACCTCCCCCACCACTCACCGGGAGGCCTAAACACCCTCCCCCACTACCCCCCCCCACACATGAGGCCTAACCACCGTCACTCACTACCCACTCGGGAGGCCTACCCACCCTGGCATGGGGACAATACTCCCATCCACCACCCACCCTCCCCACAATAAACATTACTATATTTAATAAATAGTACATAACCCACCACCCCCTGTCCCCCCCCATAAATACATAATTTATTCTTTTACATACAGGTTAATACCTTAGGCCCAGGGGAGTCCCCGGTGGTCCTGGTTGGTGTCCGCAAGCCCCACAGTGTACCAGTACTCTTGGGTCTAGAGGCCTATGGGTGGTCCCCGCCAGGCACCGTGGTCCTCCAGGTGGTCTCCGTGGGTCACCGCGGGCCCAAATGGGGTCTTCACGGGTGGGCCCACGGGTGTTTGGGGGGGCCCGGGTCAGCCCCACAGGTGTCTGAGGGAACTCGGGTTGTTCCCACAGGGGTCTGGGGGCCACGGCTGGTCCCTACGGGTCTGGTGGCCCCCTCAGCTGTAGGTCCCACGGTTCTTCCCTGCATTTGTCACCTGTGGGTCTGCAGCCTTATACCCCATGGCATCCGGGGAGTCCTCAGGTGGTCTCCAGAGGTCCCCGCTGACCTAAGGAACCAACCCTGTATGAAAAAAAATAAACCTGCCCTATACATTTAAATAAATACCACCCCCCCCCCCCAAACACATACAGTATACAGATACGAATAATAGCTTTTTTGTCCATTATTAGACACATTAACTAGCATAATAAAATAAATACAGTTCTACTTACCTCATCAATATCAGTACCGTGTTAGCCGAGCTTCAATAATCAAAAAATAAATAGATTATACCGTTCTGTGGCTAACGAAATGCTTTTATTTGTGCGAGCTTTCGAGATACACTGATCTCTTCTTCTGGCGATGTTACAATGAATGAAGCAAGCAAAAGCTATACTATAAACAGTGTCTATTGGAATGTTATCTATGCTGGTCCTTCCCCCGGTGTGGATGTGTTATATGGCTGGAGGTGTCAAAAGGTTCCTGAAAGCAAGTGATGAAAGAGTGTGTATGTTTATCAGTGTGAATTAACATGAATGGAGAGCCCACAGTATATACAGTGCTTTACAAAAGGTGTGTGTGGAGTGGGAGCGGATAAAAATGGTGTGGGTGGGTGTGGAAATGTGAGAGTTAGTAACATAACTAAAAGTGTGTGTGGATACTATGTGGTCCCTATTGGTGTATAGGGATGGAAAACCCAAGATGCAAAACCTGCGCAATGCTCTACACAGCGGACACAATACAAATACCACACAGGAATCGGGAATACAAAATCAGAGGAAGGTTCACCTGTTCCTCCAGCATTGTCGTGTACCTCATCATGTGCATAAAATGCCCAACGGGCTGCTACTACATAGGTGAGACAGGGCAGGGGCTAAACAAGAGAATGAACCTGCACCGCCACAGCATCACACGCGGAACAAGAGACAGTCCTGTTGGCGAACATTTCTCTGACTCTGGCCATAAGATGAACGATCTGAGGGTTGCCATACTCAAAGGTAATCTTAAAACACCGAAAGAGAGACGGTTGCATGAATACAAATTGATGCAACTGTTTGGGACACTTAGCAGTGGCCTAAACAGAGATCGAAATTTTATGAGTCATTACTGACACAAGTGAACTCTCTTCCCATGAGCACTATAGGCCATGTCTGTACATACTGTGCTATATGTATGCACACACAGCTGTCTCTCACACAAACTTATACTCCCTGTTTTTCCATCCCTATACACCAATAGGGACCACATAGTATCCACACACACTTTTAGTTATGTTACTAACTCTCACATTTCCACACCCACCCACACCATTTATATCCGCTCCCACTCCACACACATCTTTTGTAAAGCACTGTATATACTGTGGACTCTCCATTCATGTTAATTCACACTGATACACATACACACTCTTTCATCACTTGCTTTCAGGAACCTTTTGACACCTCCAGCCATATAACACATCCACACCGGGGGAAGGACCAGCACAGATAACATTCCAATAGACACTGTTTATAGTATAGCTTTTGCTTGCTTCATTCATTGTAACATCGCCGGAAGAAGAGATCAGTGTATCTCGAAAGCTCGCACAAATAAAAGCATTTCGTTAGCCACAGAGAGGTATCATCTATTTATTTTTTTATTTTATATATATATATATATATATATATATATATATATATATATATGGAAGCAAAAAGAAAAGAAACCCGCTTAAGAGCACTCAGGTATACCATATGAAAAATAACAATTTATTAATTGACACAGAGAGAGATAGAAAACAGTACAAAAATGTTAAAAATAAGGCTAGGGCCCTTGACACGGATACTGCCCAATAGAAACACTGTTGCAAAATATAAGGATAAACTCACAATGTAAAACCTAATATCATATACAGTATAGACAGAGATGTTCAAAACACTTAAATACAGTAAGCAAGAAGCTCAAGAACAAGCTGTTATATTAACAGGCACCTGTGACATGCATCCAGTATAGTGCGTCCTTAAGGACATAGAGTGATAAGTCAGTATATACAATACTTCCTCAACAAGCATAAATTCCGCTTCCTAAAAGCAGATATGGTGACCAAACCCACAGCAATTGAAATCTCTGATTGAAATTGGTAGCCGTGCTGAGGGTCACTTTATACATAGAACAAAATAACATGCTGCATATAACATGAAAGAGTGCATACTCTCAACAGAGTGCAAGGTGAACAGCCTGTGTGCTGCGAGCATAAATGTAGAAAAAGTGTTTCAAAGTCCAGAAAAAATCATAACAGCAGTGTTAGGTAGCATAATTATGTGACTGCATAATCCAGGGGTCCTGCCTAACACCCCCACTCCTACGCGTTTCATCAGAGTACTTAAACTTGGAGAGGTGGGGAGGCTACGGCAACACTCTGTTAAAAAGGAACATTTTCATGCCAAAAAGGACCAAGAAACAGCTGTATGCCTAATTAACATGAATGAGTGTCTGTGCTTCCGCGTTCCAAGGTGACACGCATAGCCAGTCATGTTAATTCCGGTTTGGCGCCATGACAGTTTAGTGCGCATGCGCAGTACAGCCGCGATACCGAAGGCAGCATGGCCCTCTGTGGCAGCATATACTCAGTGCCCGGCACTTACTACTATAGCAGCACGCGCAAAGAGAGTGCAGAAGTGGAGGCAGAGAAGCACAACTCTACCCGTTTGTGACGCCGATGGGGCATAGTAAAGTAGCCTGCGCATGCGCAATAGACACAAAACGGGGAACAAATTTGCTGCAGGCTAATGGCTTAAAATTTCCAAATTACAGCCTAGGCACATCATTAGGGTCAGGATGAAAAATGCTTAACACGGCACATAATATCATTACATTGCTATCATATAGATATAAATATATCAACTCCAGACCATCAATGTAATAAAGATCCCCCAAAGTAATGAACATATAAATAAGGTAGAGGGATACATAAACCCCACAATATCCATTGATATATACAAATTCCACATAACCATTTTCAGGTCATATTCTTGAGACCTAAAATTAATAACAAGGTTCTGAAAAATATGTGGACTGTGTATATATCACTTAATATTAATCTACTATGGACACTGACATTGTCCGGTGTGATTTAATTCCCCTGAAATGGTTATGTGGAATTTGTATATATCAATGGATATTGTGGGGTTTATGTATCCCTCTACCTTATTCATACCTTATTCATATGTTCATTATTGTGGGGGATCTTTATTACATTGATGGTCTGGAGTTGATATATTTATAACTCTCGAAAGCTTGTCCTATGACATAAATTGTTAGTCCAATAAAAAGGTATCACCTAATACTGAAGAACTCATTCTGCACTATCGCAACTGGACTAACACGGCTATTTTCTGCTTTATATTAATCTGATTGGCCATTAGTCTGTCTGCAGAAATGTCACAGAAATGTTGCAGCATTACTGGGGTATTGCCCCAGATTTTCCCAGACAAGTGTTTGGATACTCGTGGCTGCATCAGTACCATGGTTTGCGCAGACGGACATCACAGGAGTGAATGCCTCAGTATTGCTGTGATAGAGCGTAGGGTAGCGGAGGTTATATTGCTGAAGTGGGACCACAAGGGAACTAGAGCTAGAGCTGTAGTTAATTTGACAGCCGAAGCCACAGAGTGATCAGACCCAAGGAACAATCCAAAGACAGTGAAGACCTTCCAACCCCTTCCCTTTCCCTCCCATCCCCACTTCCCCTTGTGTACATTGTTTAATCATAATTTGGTATTTTGTGGCTTGTCGCCAAATGTTGTTCCCAACACATTGTAATGTATTATTATTTTGTCATTGTTGTGAAAACCAATAAAACTTAAGTTACAAAAAAAAAAATATTGCTGCATTACTGCAGTTAAAAATAAATTTGGACTGAAAATCAGCACAACACTTTCTCCAAACTTAAAGTGTTTGTAGTTATTCATTTTGAAGAATTTCAGTATAACTTTAATTATGTCAGTCTATTTTCAGCTCTCTACAGTATGTACTCTACAGTAGGTACAGATACAGGCTTCAATCAGCTTGCCCATTTGTACAACAGTATAAGGTACTGTAAGATAATTAAACTTCAGCTCTCAGATCATTGGTTCAATGTAATCTTGGACTAGATATATAGCAACTGAATATTCTGCATGGAGACGTGTTAAATCCTTGGCAGGTGTTATTACAAAATACATAGTATACCTACATTCCGGAAAATTCTTTACATTCTACTAAAATTATGATTTCACATTTTTGATCACAGGACTTTATTTTAACCATGACTGCTTCTGTCTCACAATGTACAGATTTGTAGGGCTGAGGTTTAGACATAATTGTCCTGGAGAAGTAGGGAGATAATAGACAGTGATGCCCTTTAGTGGACCCATAAGGAAGTGTTCATACATCTAATTTTGAGTAAAGAGCTCTATTTCAACTCAGGAAGAAGAGATCTGTGAAGTTTTAAAAATTCTGCACATACCCCTTGGTGCATTAACCCGTTGTGTGCAGAAATGTGCCCTGGTCATTGCAGCATCAGGGTCATCTGAATGCTTGTACTGCAGTGATCACATGGTCTGAATCTGTCTAGCAATGAGTGGAATAGAAAATAACATTCTCCTTTTCCAAACAAGCTCACAGTTTCTTAAGATCTGCAGACTAGACCTGTTGTTCAGACCCTACAAATGACTATGCTTTTCTGGGAACAGCCATGCTGGTACTGCTCCAGCGGCCACACCCAGAACGACACCAGGGCACTAAATGGGTTAAAATGTATTAGAATCTACATTACTGAGAAATTCTTACCATTGCCAACAATACACAGCTTGCAAATTTATTTCCAATTTAGCCCGTGGCTAGTATCTTTCCAATACCAGGTGCTAAAGAAGCATCTGTTTCTGTCAAACAGGCAGAGCAAGACGCTGGCAGCCTGCTGTCTCAGGGTTTGAGGGCACAGTGTTTCTGATGGTAGGTAGAAGAAATGCTGCTCTACAAATGTTTTATACTTATTACAGTATATGAACATTGAGGGTATTTTATTATAAGGTAGTAGAACCATAGCAGGATGTCATTTCTCTCCAGAAGGACTTGAAGAGACTGGAAACGTGGGTAGGTAAATGACAGATAAGGTTTAATACAGATACATGTAAAGTTATGCATTTGGTAAGCAAGAATAAACAGGCGACTTACAAATTAAATGGGGATAAATTGGGGAAATCCTTGATGGAGAAGGATTTAGGAGTGCTTGTAGAGAGCAGGCTTAGCAATTGTGCCCACAGTCATGAAGTAGCTGCAAAGGCAAACAAGATCTTATCTTGCATTAAACGGGCAATGGATGGAATGGAAGTAAACATAATTATGCCCCTTTACAAAGCATTAGTAAGACCACACCTTTTATATGGAGTACAATTTTGGGCGCCACTCCTTAGAAAATACATTATGGAACTATAGAGAGTTCAGAGAAGAGCCACCAAATTAATAAAGGGAATGGGGAATGTAACTTACAAGGAGAGGCTAGCTAAATTAGATATTTTTACATTAGAAAAGAGGCATTTAGGAGGGGATATAATAACCAGTGTTCGACAAACCTATACATTTGCTCGCCCCGGGCGAGTGGATTTAACCCCCGGGCGAGTAAATATTGGCCCAAGCAGCACACGTTTGGTACTAGGTGGCGAGTAGATTTTTTTGTGTGGCGAGTAGATTTTTTGGTGATTTGTCAACCACTGATAATAACTATATTCAAATATATTCGCGGACAGTACATGGAGCTTTCAAAAGAACTATTCATTCCTAGGGCAGTACAAAGGACTCTGGGGCATGCCTTTGGGTTGGAGGAAAGGAGATTTCACTGCAACAAAGGAAATGGTTATTTACAGTAAGGGCAGTTAAAATGTGGAATTCCTTACCCATGGAGACTGTGACGGCAGATACAATGGATTTGTTAAAGGTTGGACATATTTTTAGAAGGGAAAGGTATACAGGGATATACCAAATAAGTATACATGGGAAGGATGTTGATCCAGGGAATAATTCGATTGCCAATTCTTGGGGACAGGAAGGGATTTATTTTCCCCTTTAGGAGATATCATTAGATGATATAACATTGAGGTTTTTTGTTTGCCTTCCTCTGGATCAATAAGTAAGTATAGATATAGGATAAAGTGTCTGTTGTCTAAATTTAACATAGGTTGAACTTGATGGACGTACGTCTTTTTTCAACCTCATCTACTATGTAACTAAGTAACTATGTAAGTGTTATAGAGGCAATCCAAGCAGCACTTTAAAAAAAGCTGTGTGTGCTGTGCACGCGCATAGTAAGTGAAACTTCTTTGACTTTTGTCACAGAAATTGACTTATAACGCGCGTGCTCGGCACACATGTCAGTGTGTCAGTCAGTGAGTATGTGTGTGTGTGTGTGTGTGTGTGTGTGTGTGTGTCAGTGTATGTCTCTCTCTCTCTGTGTTGTGTGAATGTCTCTCTGTGTCGGTCAGTGAGTGTATGTGTGTGTGTCAGTCAGTGTGCGTGCGTATGTGTGTCAGTCAGTGTGTGTGCGTATGTGTGACAGTCAGTGTGCGTGCGCGTGCGTCAAAGTGTGCGTGCGTCAAAGTGTGCATGCGTCAGTGTGTGTGTGTATGTGTTTATTGGCAGCAGTACCAGCATCATGAATGTTGAGCGGGTGGGGGAGCTCACAGTGGGGGGGAAGGAATAGGCACATCATTCAGGGGCGGTGTTCGGTACATCACTGGGGTGTGCGTGTGTCAGTGTGTGTCAGAGTGTGCGCGTGCGTGCGTCAGTGTGTGCGCGTGCGTGCGTCAGTGTGTGCGCGTGCGTGCGTCAGTGTGTGCGCGTGCGTCAGAGTGTGTGCGCGTGCGTCAGAGTATGTGCGCGTGCGTCAGAGTGTGTGCGTGCGTCAGAGTAAGTGTGTGTGTCTCACTCACTGCGTTAACAGAATCTCTCAGCCCAATTGGTTGCCTGGCAACATGTGGACTGCAGCCTCTGAGGCTGTTGGAACTTGCCATTCCCTTGCTGCTGTACTCCTATAGAAAGGTAAGGGGACAAACGGGATCAGGGGGACCAAGGCTATACTCTCCCCCTGGTGAAAACCCCAACGTCCCTAGTTGGGAACATTGTAACATATAACCAAACACAAGTTATATAATAAAATGCATGGCACTCTGTACAATCTTAATACACACTATACTGTATACGCAATCAACTCTACATGAGATTATACATCTGAGTAACCATCACAATAATAGAGTGTATCTTAGCCCAAGACCATTGCTGAGCCTCATAGTGGGGTGCCTCAATTGTGTCATAGGTTACCCGAGTTGGAGGGTACCTAAATCTTTGTCTTCGGTGAAGCTCTTGTTCCACTCCATCTGGGGAGTAATGTACATAGTCCCGAGGCTCAGCCTCTCCCATTGAGGGTATAAATGTCCCTGAATAGTCTCTCTGGGGCACGAAACATGGGCTTCTAGGATCCAAAGGTTGGCTCGTGTGAATCGCCCTAGTAGGCGTTGTTCTTCGGAGTCCTTTTCTCGGGAGGTACTCCGTAACTTTGTGGTCCCCTTTGAGAGGGTCCCTCCATAGGATCCTCTACTGTTTGGGGAGCGGTTTCTTCACTGTCCATTGGATCTTTGGGGGTCTCAGAGATGGTTTCGTTTATAGTCTCTTGGATAACTTCTAATTGTTCCGGCTCACCGTCCAGTGGTGTAGCTGGTATTTCGAGCTCATCGTCTTCCACTTGTGGGATAGGAAGAAGATGGTTACGCTGCCAGTCCTTTACCCGGCCATCCGTGACTTTTATTCAATAGACCAGGAAGCCCAGCATCTGCAATTCGACCTCATAGACACCGTCACGCCAACGGTCAGCGAGTTTATGCTTTCTGGGAATACCTAGGTTGCGGAGAAGCACTGCATTTCCAGGACGGATTTCCCGGTGTCTGATCTTGTGGTCATATAGCCTTTTATTATTGTCATTGAGCCGAGCAGAGGACTTCTCGGCAGCTGGTAAGCTTGTTGTAGGTTTTCCTTTAACCTCTGCACATATCGGAAGTGCGTTGTGTTGGGTACCCCATCGGTCGATACCCTTAGACGTACATCCACGGGAGCCTACCGGGAATAGCCTGCGACAGGCATCCTAAAGAATCCACTACCCGTAGTTCCGAAAAGGCCACTCGGTCATTGATAATGGCAGCCGTACTGCACATAGCTTGCATCCCTGGTCCCGGGATCTTTTCCCATTGATCATCATCTGGGGTGGCACCTAGACGTGACCTTCGAGATAGGGCGTCAGCTCCAATATTCAGGGGACCAGGTTTATACTTCAGGGTCTCCGCATCTCCCCTCCTGAAATCCCTCTCCTGGCTTCCGATCAAATCCCGCATCTCGCACTGAATTCTCCTCCTCACTTTTAAAGCTTTACACTCTTCTGCTCCTCCTTACATCTCAGCCCTAATTTCTCGTTATGCACCATCCCGACTCTTGCGTTCCTCTCAAGGATGTCTTCTTTCTACCCCCTTTGTATCTAAAGCCCTCTCCTGCCTTAAACCTTTCTCACTTATTGCCCCGCACCTCTGGAATGCCCTTCCCCTCAATACCAGACTAGCACTCTCTCTATCCACCTTTAAGACCCACCTTAAGACACACTTGCTTAAAGAAGCATATTAATAGCACTGTGGATTATACTGGACACATGTACATATAGCTTAGCCCCCTGCAGACGCACTTACCTGAATTCCCTCCTACCGTCTCTGTACGTTCTCCCTACCTACCAATTAGACTGTAAGCTCCTCGGAGCAGGGACTCCTTTTACTTAATGTTACTTTTATGTCTGATGCACTTTTTCCCATGACCTGTTATTTATATTATCTTTTATTTATTTGATTACCACATGTATTATTACTGTGAAGCGCTATGTACATTAATGGCGCTATATAAATAAAGACATACAATACAATACAATACAGGGTGAATTGTGATTTGATAATGCTGCCAGCCATCGGTGACCGGAAGCATCCAGCTTGGTGGATGTCAAGATATAAGTGAATGGATTATTATCCGTCCTTACTTCGAAAGTGACTCCGTAGAGGTAATCATGGAGTTTGTCCACGATTGCCCATTTGAGAGCAAGAAACTTTAACTTGTGCACAGGATAGTTTTGTTCGCTGGGAGTCAGACAACGGCTGACATAGATCACTGCGCGGAGTCCCTCTGGGTGTTTCTGATGTAGGACTGCACCTAGTCCATTGAGACTGGCGTCCATGTGCAGAGCATAGGGCTGTTCTTACACTGGCGTCACATTTAATTCTTACCTTTCCCACACGGCTGGATGCGTGCGGGCCGCGTGGTGACGGCGGCATGTCGGCGCGTCACTGTGACGTCACTGTCACGTGGCGCGCCCGGCTTCCCCGGCTTCCCCGACACCCCTGAAGTTGAAGTGAGGTAAGCGGGGGTGCAGGGAAGCAGAGGGGCAAAGGCAGGAGCAGCTAGGGGGTCGGGAAGGGGAACAAAAATGCGTGCGAAGTGGAGGGGGTGCACGGAGGGGATGCGGCTGGTGTGCTGTTTAGTCACGGCGCCAGCCGGAGTAAATCCCCGGCCAATTAGTGGCAAATGTAAGAATTAAGGCTGCCGCAGCAGTAGTTAGCATAAGCAAGAACCGGTGTTTCTGTCAGGCTTTTCTTCAGGCCAAGAAGGCCCATTCACGTTCAGGCGTCCACCTATCACTGAATGGCTGACAGGCTGAGTTGGCCTTCCGCCCTCTATCTTTGGGGTATATCTTCAGGAGATTGTAAGAGGCTTGGCCCTACGGGAGTACCCCTCCACAAAGCGACGGTAGTTACCACAGAAGCCGAGGAATGAGCGTAGCTCCATGAAATTCTCTGGGCGAGGCCAGTTCATGACAGCTTCCACTTTGGCCGGATCAGTGGCGATTCCCTTGGCAGACACAATGTGTGAAATGGTGATAATATTAAAATAACTTTATTAAATGACAATATCGTTAAAATGTTGGGGTTTAAAACAATGATTAAATGATACCAAGTGATTCTTACTCTATGGATATGTATATCCAGATGAGTGTACAGTGGTATATTAATGTCCAGTGTTAGGAAAGCTCACTGGCCCTAGTGGTCCTCTATAGAGTGGGTTAACTAGGGTTCTTTTGTCGAAGTAACGGTCAGTTAGAGCCACAAATGTAGTGCCCCTGTAATTTAATACTAGTAGGTGCACTAGTGAATGAGACCTGTACTATGCTGTTTTTGTACTGCAGCTAATAGTACATTATAGATACGGTGGAACAGATCTAGGTCTTAGTGCACCTAGTGTTGTGTTCCTAGCACCAACTTATGTAGATGTGGTATATAAGTACAGCTATGAGGTGCTTCACACATATATATTCCAAGTGTATGATGGTGTTATTGGAATGAACACTAGTATTACTGAATGTATTACAGGTAAATGTGGTGGCACTGCTGTAACTACTGTATAAACTTATACCGAGTTTGCAGCTGAGTACTGCTCCTTATAGGGTACACATACCGGTCAACTGAAAGACCTTCCCCTAGTTAGATCAGTGCTCCTCATTAGTGGTGATGATCTGGCAATCCAGGGGTTAATTACTGGATTGGTTGCCGTTTGCTCAGTGTATTACCCCCTGTGAGTTAAATACTGTAGTGGGGGATTAGCATTCAGGCTTCCTATGTTGGAGTAATAATATGCTGCCAGAATTACTGTGTGCCGTTACTGTTTGGTGACTTTTAAGATCATTGGATCTTACAATAGTCCGTTATTGTGCACGGGCTGAGACACGCTGACTCTTGAATCTAACTGAGTCAGTGTACATGAACTCCGGCTCCGCGCGTGCACGTGGTCACGTGTTTGCCGACGCGCGCGTTTCGCGAGTGCTTTGTCAAGGCTAAGGTAATCAGCCGGAGTTCATGTACACTGACTCAGTTAGATTCAAGAGTCAGCGTGTCTCAGCCCGTGCACAATAACGGACTATTGTAAGATCCAATGATCTTAAAAGTCACCAAACAGTAACGGCACACAGTAATTCTGGCAGCATATTATTACTCCAACATAGGAAGCCTGAATGCTAATCCCCCACTACAGTATTTAACTCACAGGGGGTAATACACTGAGCAAACGGCAACCAATCCAGTAATTAACCCCTGGATTGCCAGATCATCACCACTAATGAGGAGCACTGATCTAACTAGGGGAAGGTCTTTCAGTTGACCGGTATGTGTACCCTATAAGGAGCAGTACTCAGCTGCAAACTCGGTATAAGTTTATACAGTAGTTACAGCAGTGCCACCACATTTACCTGTAATACATTCAGTAATACTAGTGTTCATTCCAATAACACCATCATACACTTGGAATATATATGTGTGAAGCACCTCATAGCTGTACTTATATACCACATCTACATAAGTTGGTGCTAGGAACACAACACTAGGTGCACTAAGACCTAGATCTGTTCCACCGTATCTATAATGTACTATTAGCTGCAGTACAAAAACAGCATAGTACAGGTCTCATTCACTAGTGCACCTACTAGTATTAAATTACAGGGGCACTACATTTGTGGCTCTAACTGACCGTTACTTCGACAAAAGAACCCTAGTTAACCCACTCTATAGAGGACCACTAGGGCCAGTGAGCTTTCCTAACACTGGACATTAATATACCACTGTACACTCATCTGGATATACATATCCATAGAGTAAGAATCACTTGGTATCATTTAATCATTGTTTTAAACCCCAACATTTTAACGATATTGTCATTTAATAAAGTTATTTTAATATTATCACCATTTCATACTGGATCAGAGTGCTACTAATAGGGGTTCTGTCTGTCCACCGTGTATTAAGTTATATGCCCCTTACAGCACCACTTCCCATGCTCTATAGTTAAGCTGTAGCGGGGGTAAACCATACGTGTATACAGACACAATGTGTCCCAAGTAGGTCACTGAGGTCTAACAGAACCGGTACTTGTCGAGCGACAATTTCAGCCCTTGTTTCCCAAGGCGGTCCAGTACTTTAAACAGCCGTTCTTCATGTTCCTCCAAGGTTTTACCAAAGACAATAATATCGTCCAGGTAAACTAAGCACTCCCGAGGGTTCATGTCGCCAATAGCTTTCTCCATTAGGCGCTGAAAGGTTGCAGGGGCTCCACAGATGCCTTGGGGCATGCGCGTAAATTGATAGAATCCCATGTGGCAGATGAAGACGGTCTTCTCCTGGTCCTCTTCACTCACTGGCACCTGGTAGTACCCAGATCGTAAGTCCAGGACACTGAACCATTGGCTCACGTTTAGAGCATTGAGAATCTCTTCGATGCGAGGAAGAGTGTACTGGTCGAGTACAGTGTGGTTGGTCAGGGTCCGGTAATTGACACACAGTCTCACAGACCCATTCTTCTTCCTCATCACCACTATGGGCGAGGCGTAGGGACTCCGAGATTCGGTCACAATCCCTGCTGTCTCCATCTCTTGCAAGGCATTCCTTACATCGTCCACATCCCTAGGGGCAATGCGACAAGATCGTTCACGGAAGGGGGTGGCATCCCTAAGCCGGATAGTGTGTAGGGAGCATTGGCTGCAGCCCACACCCATTTCTCCTGTGGAGAATACCGCCCGGCATTCTTTCAATCTGGACATCAGTCGATCTTTCCATTCGGCCGATAGGGTTGAGTCCCCGAAGTTGAAAGTCAGCTCTGCTGGATGTTCTGCGACTGCAGCTGTACTCACATGAAGCGTAGATTCCATGGGGGTGACAGGATATATTCTCCCCAATCTTTGCCCTTGGTCGAAAGCCATAGTGTACGGAGAGATATTGTGAACCCACACGTCAATTCAATCAGGAATCGTGGAAAGCCATTCCCGTACCTCTGGTATCAACTTATAACCTCGCTGAGCATCTTCTTCTGGCATGCTTTCCAGAGAAAAGAGGTGGTCGGCCTCGTCTCGATCGGGGTAGCAGCACCAGGCGGCCATGCGCTGCACTCCCCCTCCGTCAACCCTGCTCGGCGATTGAAGAGGTCCCCATAGCGGTCTAAGGTAGATATCTTGTTGCACTCCTCCCATAGGATAGGATATAGGTTTAGAATGGACAGAGGCAGTTCATTGGTTTCTTGTAGGTAAGCCCTGATTATTGCTCGCACTATGGCGGTGTTATTTCCCAGAATTACCGGGCACTTGGACTGCGCTTGAGGTTTCTGGATATACTATTGCTTCCACATCCATGGGGTGGGACTTGCCTGTGTTCAACTGAAGTATCTCCAGTTGAACCTTCATGATCCCATCAATGGGGAAATCCTCATTGCTTAACACCCTCACCTTCATGTCCTACGCCAACTGCAAGGGGCGGTATTTGAGGTATTAATCATAGAACTGTCAGTATATGATGGTCACCTGCGATCCAGTGTCCAACAAGGCGGAAGAATAGACACAGTCTAAAACAACACGTAAGATTGCTGAAGGACCTATCCGACTGTAGGCATCCAATGATGAGGTTCCATCGTTGGGGCTTTACTCTGGAGGGGTTTCGGATGGTGGAGACGCGGTTTCTGCTATCTGTACTTTGCAGATCATGGATTGCGAAAAGTTTGTCCTAATTGAGATCTTTGTTTTATACTTCTCTGGGCATTCCTTGGAGAAGTGGCCCTTTTTACCACAACCGTAGCAAATTACATCACTGATATCAGTGCGAGCTTTGTACGTAGGGGACGTTCTCCCTGATGGTTTGGACTTAAGGGAGAGTGGCTTCAATTTAGAGTCCTCCGTATTATAGGGTTGCTTAACCTTCAGAGCGGAGGCTCCTTTGGGTTCTTTAGTCTTTTTAGGGGTATGGAAGTGTAACTGAACTTCGTGCTTTTGAACGTGCCGCATTAAATCCATGTTACTGGGAGGTACTGTTGTGACCGAAGCAGCCCGCATCACCAGGGCTATTGGGTGAGAAGATCCCTTCAGCAGTTGCTTGAACCGGTACCGGTCTACTTCTGATAAAGCACTGTGTTGTGTGAAATGCGTTGGAGGGTTTACACGTCCTTGTTTGTCATGTGTGATTGACAATAAACGTATTTTTCTATTTGTATACACATGCGTCCCTGGGCAGTGCGCTGCATTGTGCATTCTTTTTAATTTTTTTGACTACTTCTGCAGCCGAAATAACTTTCTTAGCGAGAAGGGTCCCCAAGGATAGTTGGAGCCTGCAGACGAAAGTGGACAATTCCTCTTCTTTCCTCTGGCGGAGAGCCTTGAACTGGGCCAGGAGCTCATCCTCGTCGTCTTCGCTTGTGTAAGACTGGGTCAACAGCTCCACCAACTCAAGAGAAGGAACTTCTCCCTCTGTTTCCCGATGCATTCGTACTAGTTGGGCGGCTGGGGGTCGGAGACATTCAACCAACCTCTGTCGCATGACGGCTTCCGAGCATGGCCACTTGTCTAGTACTTGGAGAGCATGTTCCCTCCAAATCTCAAACCCTTCTTCTCCTAAGGTTGTTGGCACTATCCCGGAGAATGCCATGAGCTTCCTGTAATTCTGCAGAGGTGAAGACATAGTTAAGGCCTCCACTAGTTGTTGTAGGGTCACTCCTAAATTGGAAGTTCCCAGAGCCAAGTGGCTATAATCTGGGCTCTGATTAGGAGTTGGGTAAGGGTTACTCTGATACCGGCTGACGGTTGATGTCTTGGGTATCACACTTGAGGTGGAAGTGACCCTGGGTACAGGTAGGTCTGCTCGAACTGGGGTACTTGCGGCAATCCATTCCCCAGGACTGTAGGAGAAGGTGGACCCTTCAGCGTGAGACAGGACCTTGATGGAGAGCCTCGAGATGGCCGGTCTAGCCTGATAGGGAACATCAGAGGCAAGTCTCGGAGTGAAGGTCCCTATGGAGGTTGGTAACTCAGGGTATATCTGTGGGTACCCTGTGGGCAGGGCCTCGAATGGATTTAGAGCCTGAGGGGCCGTGTCCACGCATATATCATGTTCAGTGGTCAATAGTATGGCACTAGAACGGATATCTGCATCAAGTTTGCGGCCTTAGACCCTGGCATTGGCCAGACCCAGGAAGTTTTGTGCATGGTCACAGACAGCAGTTATTGAGGTAAGTAGAGATACTCCTCCCACCGCAACCACGTGACATGGGGACACACGGTATTCTAGAGCCCAGTGATGGACCTGTTGCCCGGTGGGTTTGAACATGGCTGTCTGAGGGGTTTCACAAATTTAGAATACTGAGCAGGGGACCCCAGGTCTGAGATCGCAGCAGCGCCTCCATCCAATTGTAGCCCACCTTTCCCCCCTTGTCTAGGGTTACCACGTGTGATGCTATTACCTGAGTGGCAAACAGGAGGCCTGATCCTCCGCCACTGGCAGCCTGGGGTGTGTAATGAATATACTAACAGCACCTCAACCTGGGAAGGATCCTCACACAGTGGGATAGCCTCTCCCAAGACAATACAATCAGTAATTACATACAAGTGTATATGTAACAGTATTTACTGAACAGTCACTTATAACAACAACTATGCAACATAACATAACACCACATCACAGTATAATGAGCACGCCACCCAGTACCACCAGTGAGTGTCTCAAATGTACTTTGGGTGATAGGCACCAATATCCTGCTGTCCCTTTCCCGGTGTCCAGCTCCCGTGAACTGTTGGTGCACTTGTTGAGGTACCTGCCGAGTTCTCCAGTACTCGATGCGGCCGACTTAGAAAGAAGGATCCGTCTGATCCAGTGACATGGCCCTCAGCGATGGTGTCTGCCTGTGCATTGGGTGGACTCCGGTAGGAGGGTCTCACCTTTAAGAGTCTTTGTTAACACCGCGGTTGTCTGGTCCTAGACCACAGACCGCGATCACCACACTGCGTCTTCCTTGTGACCCTGACACTATAGTAAAATGGGTAAGCGTCACTATCTAAGGGGCCTTCCCTGCAGAAGTCACCCACTTCACGTGATTGTGACCTATCTGGGACCTAAGGGGAGTTTCAAGCCCAGTCAGAGTGCCACTGACACTCAGACCCTCCCTTCACCTTGTCTGCCCTGGCTCCAACTAAATAACTGACTCTTCACTAACTGACAAACTGATTCCTGACTAACTGACAAACTGACTCCTGACTAACTGCCTCACTCACTGCGTTAACAGAATCTCTCAGCCCAATTGGTTGCCTGGCAACATGTGGACTGCAGCCCCTGAGGCTGTTGGAACTTGCAGTTCCCTTGCTGCTATATCCTATAGAAAGGTAAGGGGACAAACAGGGGACCAGGGGGACCCAGGCTATATCTAATACTACGGAACTGATTAAAAAAACATGAGGGATATTGCATGGATTACTCCTCTTCCATTGTGTTCTATGAAATTGCAGTGGTGTAGATAATTTGTTTGTGGTACTGTATGATTATTAGATGTAATAATGCACACTTGTTTTTTTTCCAGTGACCGTGGTGCTGTTTGCAGCTTTAAGACGGCAGAGAAAGAAAGAGCCTCTAATTGTTTCAAAAGAGGATATCAGAGACAACATTGTGAGTTACAATGACGAAGGGGGTGGAGAGGAAGACACACAGGCCTTTGATATTGGTACACTGAGGAATCCAGAAGCCATAGAGGACAACAAATTACGTAGAGATATTGTACCAGAAACACTCTTTTTTCCGCGTCGATCTCCAGCAGCAAGAGATAACACTGATGTCAGAGATTTCATTAACCAAAGGTTAAAAGAAAATGATATGGATCCAACTGCACCGCCATATGACTCCTTAGCAACTTACGCCTATGAAGGAAATGGCTCAGTAGCAGAGTCTCTCAGCTCTTTGGAATCAGTCACTACAGATGCAGATCAAGACTATGATTACCTTAGTAACTGGGGACCACGGTTTAAAAAACTGGCGGATATGTATGGTGGTGCAGACAGTGACAAAGACTCATAATATATTGCCTTTTTTTTTTCCATTTCTGGAAAGAAAACAGCATTTAAAAATGAGGAATAGCTATACCCATGGCTCTCTTAGTGGGCCCTCTGCTCAACCAATATGTTTAATATTTGAAAATTGTGCAGATTTAATGTCAAAGACTTTTTATAGTACAATGTATGAGCTTCCGAGAGGCATTTTTTCTTTTTCATTTGTTGCTTTGCTTTTTTTGTATTACCACATTTTAGTCTACACTTTTTAGCTAATCAGTCTTAAAGACACTGTAGAGAGATGGGATAAGGAGGGGAGTAATATTTGTACATGGCCTATTCTCACTAAATAATGTATTTGTTTCAGTAAACTTAACCAGTCAGCTGTTCCTTTGTACCGCAATGACCCTCCTAACCACTGAATGTTTTCTTGTTATGATGTGGGAGTTTAACATTATGATGAACATTATAGGTTACAGTAGGTTGAAGACAATAAAAACCAAACAACCACTTCAACGAACATCATCAACCTACCTCTGTCCGCCACATTCAAAACATTAACCAAGTGAAGTAAGGAAAACAATGCAAATGGAAGAACTGAAAATGAATTTATTCTGCACTCACATTGGTGCATTGTCACTCTGTGCTTTGTTATAGGGGATATCTGTGCGCACAACCATTTAATAAGCTTCATCTTTGACATTGTGGAGAGTACTGTGCTGATTAAGAAGAGACAGCTGAATGGTATATAAGTTATTTTCAATTTATGTGGGAAGACCATAACAGCTGTCAAATGGAAGAATTTGTGCAGTGCAAAATAATAGGTTGACATTGCCCCTGTTCAGAGGGCATCATTGGAACTGTAACATGTACAGTAGCTGTGTTTATTAGAATTCTATACAGCTATGATGGCATTGAGACCATTTCCGGAAATGTCATATTAAAACTCAAGAATAGGCAAATATGCTTTCTTACAAGAATTTTATTGAAGTGGAAGAGTAATAAATGTAATAAGCGTTTCACAACATATGTAATTCATACACACCACAAAAATTCTGATTACTCTTACTGTATTATTTGACTGATATAGTAGTATTAAGACTTCGAGGCCTCTTGGACAATTGTGTTCTGAATCTATAATTATGAGGGGCGTAAGCATTTTTTACCATCATGAAGAAGACAAGACATGTTACCTACTGATCAGTGTTAATTTCAGCAATTTGATATTATTTCAGTGTAATTATTATTTGTTTTATTTAAATAATTATAAAACAGTTGTTTTGATATAAACTGAGTCTTCTTATTTAAATGAGAGAATGATTCTGCAGGGAAAATTGGTAGCGTATTTTTCTGCAATAGAAGGGGCAACAAACTGTATCGTATTTTCTCTTTTGGGTTTAATCAACCAGATCTGAACATTGTCGTTTCAACATCAGACACTTATTATGAGATTATCAGCATTAATGAAACTCTAACTGATAAATCCTTTCACACTCTCATTGCCACGAAAATGCTGTCTGAAAATTTCTATTTTATGGTCCTATAATCTCAACCTTTTCTAAACCAGCTCCTTTGGTTTTATAGCACTTAATTTTTTTGCTGCTGTAAATTCATTTTATTGCAATTTTAATTAAATTGCTCAGAATATGCACTGAACATATGATTTATATATACCAATCGGTGCCAGCCTTTCAAGGCCCCTCTAGCTGTTCCAATTCTATACTATAAGGTCATCTTCATATGCATGAATCAGTTTTTGCATCTCTCCTACTCAGAGACATATCCATTCTGGTGACACAGATTATATAATGAACAGGTCTGCGTGAGCTCTCATGAAAAATCTCCCTCTCTGAAAAATTATTTTTGTAGTGACATTAATATTGCCGAAAAGAGTGCAACCTGGAACAGCTTGTCTATGACAGTTAATAATTTTTTTTTTTTTTTTACATTAAGGATCCTAAAACACAGTTTATAGTGTTTCCTTTAATTAGATGAAAGTAGAAAGCATGCATAAAAGGGATATCAGTGAGAGAGAGAGAGAAGAATATAATGTTGCCACTATTTAAGTGTACAGAAGGACCACGTATTGAACATGGTGTACAGTACATAGTGGTTAAAGGGCCTTGAAATGAGTGGCACTGTGCATTATTTCCAAAAATTATAAATGTAATACTTAATGAGACAAAGGTCTAAAGACCTTATTTTAGAAAGGCTTATCTGTAATAGGCTTTAAAAATAGAGGGAGGTATTCTTTTTAATAATATTGTCATATTTCTTTAAGAAACAAAGCTAGAACAGTACATTTGTAAATTAGTAGTAGTATACAAGGTATACAAACAAAAGCAATAAAATACTGGTACTGTGTAACCATAAATTTTAACAGCTGGGTATATATGCTGTAAAAGCAACATAGCAGAACTGGAAAAGGGCTTAAATAGCCATCAAAATGATAAAAGTGATTTAAAGCATGAGCAGATTGCCATATTGGGTGATCGGTTTTGCCCCGGTGTTGTGGGCCAGTGCCCGTGACAACTCAGAAGCGGCGGGTAGCAGCCCCCAAGGTCCTTCATCTCCTGCTATACTCTCCCTCCTTCTGTTGGTGGTGGATTCCAACTTCCACACAACTGGAGGGGAGAGCTGCAGAATCCCCAGACTGACTCCTCACCCCAAGGTAAGGCAAGGTCCCCGCCAATGAGGGTGAACCTGCCGGGTGACATATGGCCGCCACCCCCCCCCCCTGCCATTCCCCCATCACCCCACACCCTGCCTTTTCCCCTGCAGCTCGCCGCAGACTGGGAATCTAAGCTGCACGTGCCGCCAGCCTGGCAGGCACTCCTGGAGCGCTGAGTGTGTGTTTTGTGTGTGCATGTGTATTGTGTGTGTGTGTGTGTGTATTGAGTGTTGGAGCGAGAAGGATGTGTCTTACCTTCTCCAGAGCGGCATCTCTTCCTGGAGCATCACATTTCATGGTGACACGACATCATTTGGCGAAACAACGCCATGATGATGTCACATGATACCACTACGAGGCAGGAGGAGGGCCATTCTTCTAGGAATTGTTTGGGCCAGTACAGTATTTACCTACATCCCGCTCCCGATTGAAAGTTTTACTTTTAAAGAAAATATTATTTTATTTTAGAAGAAAATGTAGTGAACTGCATATTTGATAAATAGCCTGTAGAATCTGGGGCGCTCTCTACAAATTACTAATAGTATACTCTAAATTAGAGCAAAGTGTGAAACGACGAGTGAACAAAAGAAAGAGGACCAAAAGAGATGAAAATATACTAGCCCCAAGCTTTTGCTGCTGCTCAGCTGGAAGAGGATCCTCCCTGGGTCCTCGTGTGATGAAGTGAAGACCGAGTAACAGCGAGCGCACAGAAAAAAATAAAATTAAAAAAAAGATAATAGATTAACAAATGTAATTGCGAATGACTGTGTGGATGCAATTTAATCTGGGTGGTGAGGGGAAAATAATAATATAATAATTCACTCACACGGCTGTGTGTGAGTGGCCTGCATATAAGTAGCAGAGTTAAAGTAGCTCTGTGAAGGTAGATGCTTCTCTTCTAAGACTCACAATAAATGTAAGGGACTTGGAATGAGAGGATGTGGTGAAAGACTAAAAATATATTTAAATTGAAAAACTCACACGGCCATGTGTGAGTAATCTGCACATCTGTTGCAGAGTTTGGCACCTCTGTTACAGCAATTGCTTCCTTGTGTGGTTAACAACCAAACTCCTTTCTCCCTCGATGTAGGTCTCGGAAGTAAAGAGACAATGAGGGTTTGTACCCAATGGTGGGGGAAGTGGTAATAAAAGGTGAATGAATAAATAAAAACTAGCACTCACATGGCCATATGTGAGTAGTTACTTGTCATAAGTGTGCTGATTGCAGATTGTCTTCTATTGCAATGTGATGTTTCCCCTCAGTGATGACAAATGGAGAAGAGGTGTTGTAAAAAGATACATTATTTATTACATAAAAGCATAAAGAATATAGATGAGTCCATGAACTTACACTTGTAAGTAAACGGGGAGGCTCTACCGGAGTGTCAATCGGTCCATCGTTCCAGGTGCCCTACGCTTCCGCGTCCGGATTGCGGGACTGCAGACCAGGAACTTTCAGAAACTTCGGTGGCCCAAGATGATCAAAATTCTTCTCCGCTGAACAATGCGTTTCGCAATACTGCTTCGTCAAGTTCTGGCGGTCTAGGATTCTGGTGTTCTTTATATACCAGTGATTTAATCAGTGTGATCAATAAACTTAACTTAATAGGATACATACAAGTTCAATAATATTTTGCATAGTGTCTGCATTTATATAGCGTAACGATGTCCTTAAGGCTAACACTAGCTCACTTCTCAGTGCAATAGGCTAAACATACAGCAATTGTATTGACATTCAGTCAGAATAATCATATGCATGTAATGGCAGCTCGAATTTGATTGGCTGCATAGAGAACTCCTAACTCAGCTTTTGTCTGAGTGCATATTAAAAAGTACTCCCAAGAAACTATCCATGTACATACAATTAGTATATATGACACTAGTGTGAGATATTTATACCCTCAATGGGCAGAATTACGATAGGATAGCACAAAAAAAAGCACCACAAGGCACAAGAAATATCTCAAAATGTTTCTTAAAGAAAAAAGTGTCTAGGTGAACTTATTAGTAGTTTGCTGACATGACTGATGATGACTTGAATATGTTTAATTCTGTAATTAATGGCAATATACAATACCAAAGAACCGGCTACTTTATGCAATGTCTATATTATACGGATTGTCTAAATAGTGATCACAAAGCTGCTTACCACTATAGATTGACCTGGAATTAATCTTAAATCAACTTCTAGTGAAGCATATTAAAACAGCCAAGGTCCCATATAAATGGTTAATATATGCTGTAAGATTCCAAGGAATCGAAGAAAGAGGAAAATTATCTAAATTGGTAGGCTGATGTTTTGCAAACAATGTTCATGTCAGTTTGGAAAAAATATATATATACTGACGCTTAACAGATGTACAATGGAATAATTGACTGCAAATGTTTATAATGATATTAGCTAAGCATTTGATTTAAATATACCTGGTGCTAGATCTAATGCCTAGAACAGATATTTGTCGGCACAATAGACTGTTAATTAAGAGACTGATGGTACAAATATGCAATAAAAATCTCAACAGGGATAAAATGGTACATATTAAAAATAATAGATGTTGTAGAACGACGATAGTTGACTAACTAAAATAAAGAGCAAAAAAAAAAAAAGACAAAACAAACCGAATAAATTCTGGGATAGTGAATCATTAAAAAAAGGGCATAATAAAAGAAGAATTAAAAAGTACTTGGTGTGCATAAAAAGAGTCGCGGGGTATAAAAAGGTGGTAATCCTATATAAAAACACCTAAATCGATATCTATGTTCAACCCCAGTGGGGACAAAGTTTTAAGCTTGTAAATCCATTATGTCTTTTTATGTGATAGGTTGGCTATGTGGTCCCCTCCACGCCAATTGCTGGGAATATGTTCAATTGCTCTATAAATGAGACCATGCGGGTTTTTGTTGTGCTTTAAGGCAAAATGTTTAGATACGCTGTATGTTAAAAGTCCCTTTTTAATATTACCTATGTGTTCAAGTACACATACTTTGAGGGGCCTGCTTGTGTGCCCTACATATTGTCGGCCACACGGGCACTGAAATAAATAGACCACGAATGTTGTTTTACAAGCAATAAATTGTTTAGATTTCAAGCATTCGCCAGTTGATGTCGATTTCAAATCTGTTTTTCAGTACTATCATATGGACATGCTTTGCAATTAAAACATTAAAAAGAAAAACACTGGATTGGGCAGCCAATTAATTGGTTTGGGTTTTGGTTGATTTTTAAATTGCTGGGAGCCAATTTTGTCTTAATATTATCCGCCTTCTTAAAAAATAATCCTTATTCCCACCATCGGGTACAAACCCCCATTGTCTCTTTACTTCCGAGACCTATATCGAGGGAGAATGGAGTTTGGTTGTGAACCACACCAGGAAGCAATTGTTGTAACAGAGGTGCCAAACTCTGCAACAGATGTGCAGCTTACTCACACATGGCCATGTGAGTTTTTCAATTTCAATATATTTTTAGTCTTTCACCACATCCTCTCATGCCATGTCCCTTTCATTTATTGAGAGACTTAGAAGAGAAGCATTTACCTTCACAGAGCAACTCTAACTCTACTACTTATATGCAGGCCACTCGCACACAGCCGTGTGAGTGAATTATTATATTATTATTTTCCCCTCACCACCCAGATTAAATTGCATCCATACGGTCATTCGCAATTACATTTGTTAATTTATTATCCTTTTTTTATTTTATTTTTTTCTGTGCGCTCGCTGTTACTCTATCTCCATCTTTGATAAATAGTTACATATATAACTAGGCACAATACATAGATCTTTTAAAGTAGCTACCCTACAATTTTTACTCTCCTTTTTTTTCCAGGATGGGAACAAAAGCTGAACTGTTTTATTTTTAGCTCTGGGGACCACTCGATTCCAGACATACCAGTGGTGTTACCAGTATTTCTTTCTAGTTTCTCCTGGGGATTTAAATGGACATCCAAAAAAAAGCAGCAACAGATGTGTAACGCGTAGCCCACCTCAAACAAAGTGCGACCGTGGTGCTGAGGTAGGGAATTGATTAACGCCAACGTATGAGGAGCTGGCGAAAATTTGTAAAAGTCATAGTTTTCGATAAAATACTGATAAATTTAAACAACTGTTGCCATCTTATCATCTGTTGCATTAATCGCGGCCCATATCAAATACGCGTAACTTCTGTCGGGTTTTTGGAAAACTGGCTGCACTTGAACACTCATGGCGGCGGGTCTCTGGAGAATACTGTAACAGAAACTGGTCTTTGTCTTTCTTTAATATTAAAAGCCTAAATTGATACATTATTGCAACCTCTTCCTTCAGTCTCAAGGCCAATTTACAATAGCACACTGTGGTATCTTTTTTAAACGAAACACCTGCAAGTCGACACATTACTGAAGCGCATGCGCATTACAATTCATGAATATCTGCCATCTGGCGGACAGGTGAAGAATTGCAACCTATTAAATCCGAACCATTCTCAATAAACGCATCAACCGCGCGTCAACCGCGCATGACCCGCGCATGACCCGTGGCTGAGAACGCAAAATGAATGCGGCATGCTCCCGGTGAAGTGCGTCGCATTCCAGCAAAAAGCCAGGGGAAAACCAGCGATGTGTTAGAATAAAATGAGCTGCAGCAGTATATAACCAGTCATAGTGAGTAGAGAAAACAAAAAATCATTTATTAATATCTGCAAAAGAACACACTGGGTGTGGAATATATACAAGGGAAATAAAATATTGGCAGTGGAGTGTGACTAAAAATGGGGGAGTACTCCAAGTGAGGAGATAGTCTTATTCCCTGCATGGGGGTTAATACTCCCTGAGTAAAAAAACACCACAATTAATCACAGTACAGGGAGATAGACTATGCAAGTTTATCTATTGGATGATAAGGGAGGGGTAATACCCTCTAAATGTAGATAATTGAGAGAGACGCTTGTACTCAATGTGATATATTGGGGAGATGTACTGTAAATATCAAAAGTGTAACCCAATGTGTCTTAGATGCGCAGTCCTAAGAGAGGTAGTGAGAAAGCAAATAATCTGTCACTATATCCCTTCAGTAGGGACACAATTAGAGACTGAGCTAGTGTCTCTCTATATAAAGCTTGCCAACACAATTAAATGACAACACTTGATATTAGTCACAAAAGGTTTAGAGTGAGTGATATGGTATGGAGATCAACATTGCACTCTGGTCAGAATGGATAGCATATAACACCCTGGTTATTGCAGATGTAAAAAGTGGAATATAGCCATTGTAATATACTGTAGATGTAGCGCATAGTAGCAATATTTACATCCTACAGCTATTCCCTAATACTAATACCTGGCAATACCTATAGGTGTATTCGACCGGTTCCAAGCAAAATGAACTTGTAATAAGTAAATAGTCACTGTTAAACCAGTAAACTGCACACACATAATAACAGGAATATGTATGAATAAAGTAGTATACAACCAGATATCCAAGTGTGTAGCGTCTTATTCTCCGCACTGCAACTCCACTGCCGACGCCAAGGATGACGTCACTAAAATCCGACTGACCGTTTCGCGTGAGATCCACGCTTCATCAGGGTAGGAGGAGTCAATTTGTTCTCCTACAGGTATAGTATTTATACTCTGTGATCAAGTATATAATACCCAATCACTCAGCTATCCAATGGTCACAGTCTATATGCACATTAAGTGTTTGTCAATTAAAAAGTTACTCCCATCTCGTAATCACTGGTTAAGATTATGTGTCAGCACTAAGTTTAAACACATATGTGTAGAAATATCAGAAGCATCAATTGTATGCTGTTTGCAATTTAGGTTAATCAGAATCAGAGGTTGCAATCTAAATGCAGACACAGTACAGGTCTAGCAAATTAGCAAGGCACTCTAGTTCATAGGTAGTGGTAATTTTCAATATTAGAATGAATAAAGGACATTTGTCTGACGTTTATTTGGGTGCAGAGGACCAAGGACATGGGAATGAATCAGGGAAGGGAAGTTGTTTATATCAATATAGAGAAATATATAATAATGTACACATATTTCTCTTGGTTGAGACTTGAATGCATTTGACATGAAGAATAGGTCTATATGTAGATTGTGATGTTGTGTTAGTAAAAAATATATACAAATGTATAATAGAAGATTAAGTGAAGCAGCGTGTGATACAGTGATAATAAATATAATAAGTGAATGTGAATACTAAATATTTGAATAAGAAGTGTATAGTGTCAAAACAATAAGGAGAGTGTAGGAGTGAATGGACCTTTAATGGGCCCACCTCTAAAAGTCAAAACGGGTCCAATGAGTGTTAGGTCACTCACTATATACCAGGATCCCCTTAACCCAAAAACAACCTATATTCATGTATGCATAAGTATGTTTCTATGCAGATAGATATATTTAAAATTTGTGAACAATGATATCAGTATCTCATTGGAGGCTTCACTTTTCCATATGTCAAAATCCGTTTTAGTGGATAGAAAACCTGCCATGATCTTAAATGCTTGTCCTGTTGTTACCGAGAATGAAACCTCTGATAAAACCAAATCACAATTGGAACAGCAGTAGTTGCTTCTTGGGAGCTGGTGGATAGAATAAAGGGAGGCATTTATCCAACCCTTTGGGTATTATATCAAAATATAACAAGATCCACCGCTCTCCTATTATAACAACTTAGTAAATGAAAGATATCACAGGTGCACAAGGGAATGATAAAGTACTATATACACACATGGGAGGTAAGGATTGAAGAAAATCCTATCCCCACAAGAATCCCTCACAATTGCACTCATGTGATGTAATTATTGCTTCAATCCTTACCTCCCATGTGTGTATATAGTACCTTGCTACGTACCCCGACGATCCGCTACTTTCCAATCCCGAACTTGGCTATGCACTCTGACGATCCGCAACTCTCCACTCCTGACCTGGCAAGTACTTACAACTATTCTCACATCTATAATCCTGACCTGGCTTGCACGACCAATCTAAATACCATTTACCTTTACAAATGCCCAGAGATGGTTATTCAAGGGGTCCTCTGGGCTAGGGCCCATACATTGAGACCACAATGAATAAGGTTCAACACTGTTGCATTGCATTGGTTCAATATTTAGTGGGCAAACGTTCGCGGTGTGGCCCCTCTCATAACAATTTATACATTTAGGTACATAGTCTGTGTCCCACTTAGAGCCCTTTTTCGGCTCTCCATGTTGGCTGTTGCCCTTAGTATGCGAGCCACTGTTGCTGGTGCTGTGTGAAGGCGGTCATCGCTCTTCAGCCCCCTTAACCCTGGTACCCTTTTACCGTCTCTGGAAGAGTCCTGGAACCTTGGGTAGTGGGGATAATCCATGATTGTGGGTTGCAGGTGCTCTTCTGCTGCATTGTACTTTTCTACGAGGGCCACCAGCTCGTCTGCATTGTGGGGGTCACTACATGGCAATGAGTTCCCGGTTCCCGACATCGTAGTTGCATTGGGCCAGAGAGTTTTTATTCGAAACAAAATGCACAAGGATGAAACCTGGAAAGGGAATTCTTCCTTTTGAGACAGGTCAGCGCCTACGCCCACATCAGAGGCGTCGACCTCAAGGGTAAAAGGGAGTTTGGGATAAGGAGGAATGAGTATAGGGCTGGACACAAAGGCATTTTTGAGATGGACGAGAGACTGGAGGGCAGCAGTGGACCAAGAAGCAGGGTCCGCTCCCTTCTTGGTTAAATCCATAAGTGGAGCCACTAAAGAAGATTTTTTTTGGATAAACCTACGGTAATTGTTTGAGAAGCATTGTACTGCTTTAAGGGTGGTAGGTTGTGGCCAATCCAGGACAGCTTTGACCTTGGTGGGATCCATGGTGAGGCCGGTATCAGAAATTATGTAGCCTAGAAAAATGGTGGATGTTTGATGAAAATGACATTTCTCCAGTTTAGCAAAAAGTTTCTTCTGGTGTAAACAAAAGAGCACCTGTTTCACATGAGAGATGTGTTCCTGTCTGGATTTAGAGGAAATTAGAATGTCATCATGATAAACGATTACAAAAGAGTTAAGAAGGTCTCTGAAAACTTCATTTACGAAATCCTGAAACACGGCTGGGGCATTGCACAGACCAAAAGGCAAGACCAAGTACTCATAATGAGTTCTAACAGTCCAGGGGGAGCATATGGGGGGAAAAGAAAGAAACACAAGGCACAAAATCTAAGTGTAGATGTACTGTATAAGGAACCATAAAAAAAGTTATGCAAACTTGGCCCTAAACCCAGCCTACTTACAAGAAGCAGGAGGTATCTGAGCAGTGTAAATATGATGGTACAAACACTAATGGCAGGCGTAGTTCTCCTTGGTGTCACTCTCAGCAGGTATGCGGACATATATTAGTGTTGAGAGAGGTACATGTGGAGAGAAAGGAACTTCATTGTGCTCTGCATCCAGGAGAAACTCCCACTCTACGCGTTTCGCCCCAAATAAGGGTGTGGCTTCGTCAGGAGTGACCTGGGAGGACGCTCATACTTAGATGCTTCTCGCGAGTAGGTTAGAAAAATGAGGTGGTGCAATATCCCCTTTTCTGTGTTGTACAACAGTGTGTCCAATATCACTAGCCTCAGGAACTCACACTTTTCCCGAGTTCCTGCTGTATTACAGAGTCCCGCAGAAAACTGTAATACAGATTCAATTCAATCCCACTGCTGCCACCAGTTTATTATAAGCCTGTCACAATAGCTTGTGCAGGGTTATAATATAACACAAAAGTCACTGGGTTGAATTGAATGCGACCGTAATATGATAAAGAAAGTTTATTCCTTCAGGGACGGTGAACAAGCAATATGGTGCAAATAACACACAGGATACAGTGGCGACCAACTTTATTCGAAGTTGGCTAGTTCCGCGAATTTCGGAATATCCCGGTGATGTGCGGTTTTGTATCGTTTTCTCCCGGGGTATATAGCGTTATATCGCGCCCGTGATTTAAGCATTTTATTCCCGCTGGCTGCAATACTGCAATGCCGTGTAAAAACGCATGGGGGCGTTTGCGAGCTGTTGTCTTTGAAGCCGAGAAATTCATGAATTGTAATGCAGTATATACTGTATATATACAGTATATACTGTATAACAACAACCCCTATAACCCCTAACATACACATACAGTACTGTATATGCAAATCAATGATACTATAGGCCGTCCCCTGGCGAGATGTGTTTGCAGCAGAGAGAGAGAACCGCTGCTCTCTCTGCGTAAACATCGGCACATTAAAAATTATTTAATATACATTTTTATTCATAGTGTACATGTGCAGGGGGTCTCCGGAGCTGAACCGCGTTGGTTTCAGGTCCGGGGACCCCCTGCTTCCCGAGATACAGCCCCCTTTATGAGGTGCCGGTAGCCCTCTGCATTTAAAGGTCCCGATCATGTGACCGCGGCATGTAAACAAAGCAGAGGGATACCGGCACCCCCTAAAGGGGCCTGTATCTCGGGGAGCAGGGGGTCCCCTGACCTAAAACAAAAACGTTTCTGCTCCGGAGACCCTCTGCACATGTACAGTATAAATAAAACACATATATAAATAAACACTCGTTCCTTACCTTAGCGGCTATATGCTATGGTAACGAAGCAGCATGACTGTATTTTTAATAATATTGCACAGTGAGCAGGGGGTTCCCTGAGCCAGAAATTAATGCTCAGGGGACCCCCTGCTCCTGCACAATATTATTAAAATACAGAAATGCTGCTTCATTACCATAGCTGATAGCTGCTAAGGCAATGAAGGGGTTTACCCACCGTGCCCGCTTTATCGTGGGTAGCGGGGGTGGGTGAAGGGGGTATTTGGCCCTTGGTGTGAGTTTAGGACTTGCGGGGGGGTTGCGGGTGCACTTAACCCCTTCACGACCGTGGCAGTTAATACCGCTACGGTCATGAAGGGGTTAACACCTCCCGCTACCCCCCCGCAAGCCCTAAACAACCACCGTTGGGGCTAATACCCCCTTCACCCACCCCCGCTACCCACAATAAAAAAAATTCACACACAGCAGCCGCCCAAAAAAAAAAAAAATAAATCTAAATAAATAAATAAATACATGAATATGAATAAATACATTTAAAATACATTTTTATTCACAGTGTAGATGTGCAGGGGGTCTCCGGAGCTGAACCGCATTGGTTTCAGGTCGGGGGACCCCTGCTTCCCGAGATACAGGCCCCTTTATGAGGTGCCGGTATCCCTCTGCATTTAAAAGGTCCCGATCACGTGACCGCGGCATGAAAACAAAGCAGAGGGATACCGGCACCCCCTAAAGGGGCCTGTATGTCGGGGAGCAGGGGGTCCCCGGACCTAAAACCACAGCGGTTCAGCTCCGGAGACCCTCTGCACATCTACAGTATAAATAAAACACACACATCAATAAAGAATCGTTCTTTACCTTTGCGGCTATGTGCTATGGTAATGAAGCAGCATTTCTGTATTTTTAATAATATTGTACAGTGAGCAGGGGGTTCCCTGAGCCAGAAATTAATGCTCAGGGGACCTCCTGCTCCTGCACAATATTATTAGAAATACAGAAATGCTGTTTCATTACCATAGCTGATAGCCGCTAAGGCAATGAAGGGTTAAGGCAGAATAAACAATAAATAAATTAAATACATATTTTTAATGTGTGTGTTAAACCTCCCTGCCTTGACTGTAACCTGTGTAAAAAACCCTCCCCCTATTGTGTGTGTTAAACTTCCCTGCCTTGACTAATCTATGTAAAAAAAACCTCCCCCTATTGTGTGTGTTAAACTTCCCTGCCTTGACTGTAATCTACAGTAGAGGCAGCGATTATTCTAACAAAAACCAGTGGCAATTCCCCAAAAGACCCAGGTACACCCAGGTACATTCTGAATACATTTCCTTAAACTAGCCCCAGCATTTTTGCATTGATTAATGGCCTATCAGATTAACAGCGGGGGTCCCTGGCAGTCCCATTCAAACTGAATTGGAATGCCAGGGATCCCTGCTGTCTTAATCCCATGGGTCGTTAGTCAATGCAGAAATGCCTTAAACGTGCCTCAAACTAGCCCAGAAAATACCCAGCACATACCCTGAATGTAACCCGGCTAGTTTAAGGCAAATGTTAGAATAAGCGTTGCCTCTACTGTATGTAAAACCCCCTCCCCCTATTGTGTCTGCTAAGCTTCCCTGCTTTGACTAATCTGTGTAAGCCCCCCTCCCCCTATTGTGTCGGTTAAATCTCCCTGCCTGTGTTTCTGAGTGCAGTGTACTGTATGTAAATGTGGGGAGGGGGATCCCATGTAAATAACCACACCCACACCCACTACCCACTACCCACTACCCACAATAAAAAAAATTCACACACAGCAGCAGCAGCACAAAAAATAAATAAATAAATCTAAATAAATAAATAAATAAATGAATATAAATAAATACATTTAAAATACATTTTTATTCCTAGTGTAGATGTGCAGGGGGTCTCCGGAGCTGAACCGCATTGGTTTCAGGTCCGGGGACCCTCTGCTCCCCGAGATACAGCCCATTTTATGAGGTGCCGGTATCCCTCTGCATTTCAGTTCCCGATCACGTGACCGCGGCCTGTAATCCAAGCAGAGGGATACCGGCACCCCCTAAAGGGGCCTGTATCTCGGGAAGCAGGGGGTCCCCGGACCTAAAACCACATTCGGAGACCCTCTGTACATCTACAGTATAAATAAAACACACACATCAATAAAGAATCGTTCCTTACCTTTGCGGCTATGTGCTACGGTAACGAAGCAGCATGAATGTATTTGTAATAATATTGTACAGTGAGCAGGGGGTTCCCTGAGCCAGAAATTAATGCTCAGGGGACCCCCTGCTCCTGCACAATATTATTACAAATACAGAAATGCTGTTTCATTACCATAGCTGATAGCCGCTAAGGCAATTAAGGGTTAAGGCAGAATAAACAATAAATACAGTAAATACATATTTTTAATGTGTGTGTTAAACCTCCCTGCCTTGACTGTAACCTGTTTAAGATGCTCTCCCCCTATTGTGTGTGTTAAACTTCCCTGCCTTGACTAATCTATGTAAAAAACCCTCCCCCTATTGTGTGTGTTAAACTTCCCTGCCTTGACTGCAATCTATGTAAAAAACCCTCCCCCTATTGTGTCTGCTAAACTTTCCTGCTTTGACTAATCTGTGTAAGCCCCCCTCCCCCTATTGTGTCGGTTAAATCTCCCTGCCTGTGTTTCTGAGTGCAGTGTACTGTATGTAAATGCGGGGAGGGGGATCCCATGTAAATAACCACACCCACACCCACTACCCACTACCCACTACCCACAATAAAAAAAATCACACACAGCAGCAGCACAAAAAATAAATAAATAAATCTAAATAAATAAATAAATAAATGAATATAAATAAATACATTTAAAATACATTTTTATTCATAGTGTAGATGTGCAGGGGGTCTCCGGAGCTGAACCGCGTTGGTTTCAGGTCCGGGGACCCCCTGCTCCCCGAGATACAGCCCCCTTTATGAGGTGCCGGTATCCCTCTGCATTTCAGTTCCCGATCACGTGACCGCGGCCTGTAATCCAAGCAGAGGGATACCGGCACCCCCTAAAGGGGCCTGTATCTCGGGAAGCAGGGGGTCCCCGGACCTAAAACCACATTCGGAGACCCTCTGTACATCTACAGTATAAATAAAACACACACATCAATAAAGAATCGTTCCTTACCTTTGCGGCTATGTGCTACGGTAACGAAGCAGCATGAATGTATTTGTAATAATATTGTACAGTGAGCAGGGGGTTCCCTGAGCCAGAAATTAATGCTCAGGGGACCCCCTGCTCCTGCACAATATTATTACAAATACAGAAATGCTGTTTCATTACCATAGCTGATAGCCGCTAAGGCAATTAAGGGTTAAGGCAGAATAAACAATAAATACAGTAAATACATATTTTTAATGTGTGTGTTAAACCTCCCTGCCTTGACTGTAACCTGTTTAAGATGCTCTCCCCCTATTGTGTGTGTTAAACTTCCCTGCCTTGACTAATCTATGTAAAAAACCCTCCCCCTATTGTGTGTGTTAAACTTCCCTGCCTTGACTGCAATCTATGTAAAAAACCCTCCCCCTATTGTGTCTGCTAAACTTTCCTGCTTTGACTAATCTGTGTAAGCCCCCCTCCCCCTATTGTGTCGGTTAAATCTCCCTGCCTGTGTTTCTGAGTGCAGTGTACTGTATGTAAATGTGGGGAGGGGGATCCCATGTAAATAACCACACCCACACCCACTACCCACTACCCACTACCCACAATAAAAAAAATCACACACAGCAGCAGCACAAAAAATAAATAAATAAATCTAAATAAATAAATAAATAAATGAATATAAATAAATACATTTAAAATACATTTTTATTCATAGTGTAGATGTGCAGGGGGTCTCCGGAGCTGAACCGCGTTGGTTTCAGGTCCGGGGACCCCCTGCTCCCCGAGATACAGCCCCCTTTATGAGGTGCCGGTATCCCTCTGCATTTAAAGGTCCCGATCACGTGACCGCGGCCTGTAAACCAAGCAGAGGGATACCGGCACCCTCTAAAGGTGCCTGTATCTCGGGAAGCAGGGGGTCCCCAGACCTAAAACCAAAGCGGTTCAGCTCCGGAGACCCCCTGCACATCTAAACTATGAATAAAAATGTATTTTAAATATATTTATTTCTATTCATTTATTTAGATTTATTTATTAATTGTTCTGCTGCTGTGTGTGAATTTTTTTAATTGTGGGTAGTGGGGGTGGGTGAAGGGGGTATTAGCCCCAACGGTGGTTGTTTAGGGCTTTCAGGGTGGTAGCGGGTGCACTTAACCCCTTCACGACCATAGCGGTATTAACTGCTACGGTCATGAAGGGGTTAAGTGCACCCGCAACCCCCCCGCAAGTCCTAAACTCACACCAAGTGCCAAACACCCCCTTCACCCACCCCCGCTACCCACAATAAAATAAATTCACGCACAGCAGCCCCACAATTAATAAATAAATCTAAATAAATAAATAAATACATGAATATAAATAAATATATGTATATATATACAGTATATATACTTTATATATATATATATACAGTGTATATATAATAACAATCCCTATATATACGCCCCTGAGGAAGGTCCTATACAGGACCGAAACGTTGGATTTATATGTGACTGCTTTTTTTCAAATACACTTTTGCAATATACCTTGAGTGCTGTTTTTTGTCTCCTTGGTGGGACACCTGGTTTCCTATATATACTGTATACACACACATGATGAACCAATATACAAATAAATGTAGAAGGGTTATACAAACCATACTGTCGTACAAATAACACTTCTCCATACAGACACACTACATTACAATGAATTTCCTTTAATAATCCTAACTGATCTTACAATCTAAATCATCAAATGACAAAGAAAAACCTCACATTCCAATCCATACATTGCATTTACATTGTATTTATGATGCATAAAATCTATGCACCATATACATTCTGCAAATGAATGTGAACAATATCATTGCAAGCAAAATACAGATAACTCCAAACAAGTCAACTATTTTAACCAATCAAGTAAACAAAAATCAATATATAAGTACCAACCAGAAAACACAATTTAAAACCAAAGCTAACCCTTACAATACCAAGGATTACATCTATTACATCTATTACATTACTTGCGGGGGGGGGGGTTGCGGGTGCACTTAACCCCTTCACGACTGTAGCAGTTAATACCGCTATGGTCGTGAAGGGGTTAAGTGCACCCGCTACCCCCCCGCAAGCCCTAAACAACCACCGTTGGGGCTAATACCCCCTTCACCCACCCCCACTACCCACAATAAAAAAAAATCACACACAGCAGCAGCACAATTAATAAATAAATCTAAATAAATAAATGAATATAAATTAATACATTTAAAATATATTTTTATTCATAGTGTAGATGTGCAGAGGGTCTCCGGAGCAGAAACGTTTTGGTTTTAGGTCTGGGGACCCCCTGCTTCCCGAGATACAGGCCCCTTTAGGGGGTGCCGGTATCCCTCTGCTTGGTTTACAGGCCGCGGTCACGTGATCGGGACCATTAAATGCTGAGGGATACCGGCACCTCATAAAGGGGCCTGTATCTCGGGGAGCAGGGGGTCCCCGGACCTGAAACCAACGCGGTTCAGCTCCGGAGACCCCCTGCACATCTACACTATGAATAAAAATGTATTTTAAATGTATTTATTTATATTCATTTATTTATTTATTTAGATGTATTTATTTATTTTTTGTGCTGCTGCTGTGTGTGATTTTTTTTTATTGTGGGTAGTGGGGTTGGGTGAAGGGAACAACCCAACGATGGTTGTTTAGGGCTTGCGGGGGGGTAGCGGGAGGGGTTAACCCCTTCATGACCGTAGCGGTATTAACTGCTACGGCCGTGAAGGGGTTAAGTTCACCCGCACCCACCCCCCCCCGCAAGTCCTAAACTCACACCAAGGGCCAAATACCCCCTTCACCCACCCCCGCTACCCACAATAAAGCGGGCACGGTGGGTTAACCCCTTCATTGCCTTAGCGGCTATCAGCTATGGTAATGAAGCAGCATTTCTGTATTTTAATAATATTGTGCAGGAGCAGGGGGTCCCCTGAGCATTAATTTCTGGCTCATGGAACCCCCTGCTCACTGTACAATATTATTAAAATACAGAAATACTGCTTCGTTACCATAGCACATAGCCGCTAAGGTAAAGAACGAGTGTGTATTTATATATGTGTTTTATTTATACTGTACATGTGCAGAGGGTCTCCGGAGCTGAACCGCTGTGGTTTTAGGTCCGGGGACCCCCTGCTCCCCGAGATACAGGCCCCTTTAGGGGGTGCCGGTATCCCTCTGCTTTGTTTTCATGTTGCGGTCACGTGATCGGGACCTTTAAATGCAGAGGGATACCGGCACCTCATAAAGGGGCCTGTATCTCGGGGAGCAGGGGTTCCCGGGACCTGAAACCAACGCGGTTCAGCTCCGGAGACCCCCTGCACATGTACACTATGAATAAAAATGTATTTTAAATAATTTTTAATGTGCCGATGTTTGCGCAGAGAGAGCAGCGGTTCTATCTCTGCTGCAAACACATCTCGCCCCCGCCGGCCTATAGTATCATTGATGTGCATATACAGTACTGTATGTGTACAGTACTGTATGTTAGGGGTTATAGGGGTTGTTGTTATACAGTATATATATATATATATATATATATATATATATATATATATATATATATATATATATATATATATATATACTGTATATATATATATACTGCATTACAATTCATGAATTTATGCCATCTGGCGGACACACGAAGCATTGCAGCCTAGTAAATATTAAACCATTATCAATTAACACATCAACCGCGCGTCAGCCGGGCATGCGCCTGGCTGGGAGCCCGGCATGCTCCGGGTGAACAGTGTGGCATTCCAGGAACATGCCAGGTACAAGCCGGTGATTACTTCGAATAAAAGCTGCCGGAGCAGTATATACACTTACTTAGGGAATGGGCAATGAAGTAATCTAGATCTGGATTAGCAATTCATCCGGGCATCAGGTATCAAGTAGAAGTAATCATGAACAACCCAAACAATATTGGGCATAGAATTTACACTCGTTTATATGGAATTTAAGCCCTATACACTAACATTGGGTGTCAGGTATTGGTTAAAAATTACCTGCACCCATATGTCTTTTGCCAGCTAACGTGGGAAGCACTTTGGTACCTGCCCCAGGTAACAGGCACATGCGCATATTTCCTCACTCCGGGTCCCATTTTCCTAACAGTCCTTGGAGATGGAAATCGCGCTCGTCTGGGATCCTAAGGGAGACTCCTCTGGAAGGTCTCCTCTCCCGCTGCTCCCTCTCCCTCCGGTGATCAGCCGGTCAGACACAGTCCAGAATACAAAAAAGAGATGGGAGGTGGAGCGCAGAGAAAGAAAAAACCAGGGTGAGATAGGTTCAATTTATTACAAGAAACAGAAGCACAGAATTACTTACAATTAATAAAACAGCAACATGTAGATCCTCCCACAGGAATCTGGTCTGCAACTAGTGGGTTACCCCCGTCCTAACTGCACACACTGCTTCAGTCACACAGGGTCCCTGACCCGGAACCGGAAGTGTTACGACCGAGCAATAGGCGGGCTCTCTCTGGCCGTGGCAACGGCTACAGCAATAGCACCAGCTACTCAGGACTCACGGGGGAGTACCAGCAAAAAACAGAATTAGGGTGCTTCTGTTTCTTGTAATAAATTGAACCTATCTCACCCTGGTTTTTTCTTTCTCTGCGCTCCACCTCCCATCTCTTTTTTCCCATTTTCCTAACCCCACGCTAAAGAATTGGTGTCTCTGAGTCTGCCAGAAGGGGATATGGACAGGGAAAGTTTGACTTTAAGTGTAATGTACACCTATCATAAGCACTCATGTCCTGCTCTTCTCCGCCCTAGAATACTTAATCAGGGTGGGGGAGCCTTTGATCAGGGGTCTTGGTGTAGACATACTGTCGCCCCCTGACCATTAACATACTGGAGGGCTAGTAGTTTTCGCGGACTTTATGCTAGGCATAAAATACTTTACATTTCCACAAATACATATCTATTAAAATATTCCGTTCGGTTTAGCCGAGCGGGCTTCAAATTGCCAGATTCTCATGCCGGAGAAGATTCTACCTGGTGGCCAATTTTCAGCTCACTGGGACCCACCGACCCGGAGTTACAGAAATACATTTTAAACCGACGTGTTAGAAATTGTATTTCTCTGCCATTGAAGTCAATGGCAGAATTGCATTTTAAACAGTTACCCATACTCAGTTCTGTTGATCGGAGAGGGCTGGAATTTGCCATGCAATCATGCCGGAGCAGTGACTACATGGTGGCCAAATCTCAGCCCTCTAGTCCTTACAGAACCAGAGATATGGGTTTTTACTTTGTACACTTTTGGACTTTGCGTTTTTTTAAAGCCACGCGACTTTTCTCCGCCATTGCGGTCAATGGTGGGACCCTCATGGCCGGCGCAACCCTTTCTCGCCGCCATTGACTGTCGGACCCTGTTGGGGTCAAGTATGGGGGTCCCCTTGAGCTAGGGGCAAAAATAATTAACCCAATAGCTGCCCTAGGACTGGAGATACACGTTTAATATGGATGAACTTGGCCGTGACCAAGTTCCCACGCCAATTGTGTGATCAAAGCTTTTCTATTGATATTGTATCCGCTTTCGGGGTTTGAGGTTTGGCTGGCTGCCAGTTCGTTCCTGGAGGTCGGACTCGAGGAATCCCCATTGAAATACATTACTCCATTCATTTCAATGGCGGAGTTCCGTTCGTCCTCTCGGGCACCACCTGCTGGTCTTTTTTGATATTAGGCCAAAACCACGGAAATCTACATTGACTTGCATGGAGCTCCAATGGCGGCCTATGGGATGGGCTGCAAATTGGGATAGAAAAGGCGGGGAGGGGAACAAAGGGCAATAAACATGTTAATGCAATTCACTCTTTCCCTCCCGACCTGATCCAAGTGTATGTGTGGGGTGTACACACTGTAAGGGGAAAAATACATATAACAAGGGAAGACACAGTTTGCAATGAGGCAGGGGAATAAAAACACTATTAAACATTATAACAGTTAGCCTCTCGCCTCCCATACAATGGTGGGGGTGGCCCTGTGGGGTGTAACCCCTTTATTACTGCCCCGCACCCCTCCATCGCTACAGCTGGGTATAGGGCCAAGTTTGCATACCTTTTTTATGGTTCCTTATACATCTACACTTAGATTTTGTGCCTTGTGTTTCTGTCTTTTTTCCCCATATGCTCCCCCTGGACTGTTAGAACTCATTCTCGCTTTCCGGAACCAGTGAAGACAGGTCCCACCAGAGGGTTTGAGCTGGGAATTTAGACCGTATCCATTTATTTATTTTTATATTCACGGGTGATTTTGCACCTTTATTGTTTGCCCTCAATATACTGTAAATTGTTGATTATAATATGTATTGTCACTATTAGTTGTTAGCGCCTGAATAATCACTTTTACTTATATATCAAGTACTCATAATGTCCATCTCTGGTGTTGAAAGCCGTCTTCCATTCATCACCCTGACGGATCCTGACAAGATTATAGGCACCTCATAAATCCAACTTAGAAAAGATACTAGCTCCTTGTAATCGATCAAACAGGTCAGAAATGAGGGACAAGGGATAGCAGTTTTTGATGGTGATTTTGTTAAGGGACCAGTAGTCTATGCAAGGGCGTAAGGTCCCATCCTTCTTCATCACAAAGAAAAACCCTGCAGCCGCAGGAGAGGTGGATTTACGTATAAACCCCTTCTGTAAGTTCTCCACAATATATTCCTTCATTTCCTTGGTCTCAGGCATAGACAATGGATAGGAAGTCCCTCTGGGAGGTGTAGTGCCTGGAAGCAGATCGATGGGATAATCGAATGGGCGGTGAGGGGAAGAATCTCTGATCTGACCATATCGAAGACGCCCTGAAACCCAGCGTTCTCTTCTGGCAATTGTACCCTCTCCTTCTCCTCGGACACGATTGTACCCCAGTTGCTACTTGCTTCCAGAATGCAGTTTTTATGGCAAAAGGTGCTCCATTGGATGGGTTCCTTGTTGAGCGAATCTACCCGAGGGATGTGTATCTGTAGCCAGGGTAGCCCGAGGATCACGCTAATGGAAGGAGTATGGATAACATTGAATTGGATCTTTTCCAGGTGTGTGTCTTGTACCCTGAGTTGAAGCACCTCTGTCTCCAAACAGATGAACGCCGGCTGCAGAGGTCTTCCATCAATGGCTTCAAGAGTGATGGGCTTCTTTCTGTGCCTGGGCTGAACCAGATGGCGTTCTGCGAAAGCTTGATCTATGAAGTTTCCTCCGGCACCTGAAACGAGGAAAGCAAGCGTATATACTTGGAAGTAATGGGGACAAGAATGTGAGACGGGTTATCAGTAGAAATAGGGGAGAAAAAGCATTCCCAATGAGACTCCCCCGGGTCCCATGGGAACTTTGCATTTCCCGACTTTTGGGGACAAAAATATGCAAAAATCCAGAAATACCTCAGTAAGGACATGGGCCAGCATTTTTGCTTCGTAATTTTTCTGATTTGGAAAGGCTAGTACCCCTTAATCGCATAGGTTCAAACGTATCCAGGGAAGAAACCTCAGCTTGGCTCACCTGATGGGACTGATCCGGGATGGGATGGTACGATGGTGAACCTTCTCTAATCATCTCTCCAGGAGGCGACGTCCACCTTGATACAGACGGCAATGAGCTCCTCCAAATTGGTGGGGCGATCGTAGGCTGCCAACTCAACCTTCAAGGCTTCCGAGAAACCTTGCCAAAAGGCTGCGGCCAGAGCTAAGTCGTTCCAGTCGGTCTCTGCAGCTATAGTTCTAAACTCAAGAGTATATTTGGCGACTGAACGATTGCGTTGGGAAACATGAAAAAGTGCAGAGGAAGCACATACCTTACGACCGGGTGTATCAAACACTTTCTGGAGTTCCCGGGCAAAGGCTCCGATATCCTGTTTGAGGTCGGATCTTCGCTCCCAGATGGGAGAGGCCCGGGCAAGGGTGTCATCTATAAGGAGAGAAATAATGTACACCACCTTGGCGCGGGCTGCAATAAAGTATGAAGGATTCATTTCAAATTGTATAAAGCATTGATTCAAAAAAACCCAGCATTCATGAGGGTCACCCCCATAACAGTTGGGGGTAGGTTAACAAGGTTCTTGAGAGGAGGGCAAAGCTGGAGTAGTGGGAATATCAAGGACAGCAGGCACAAGAGGGGAATGCGGTTCCTGTAAGGCACGAGAAAGAGTGCAAAAGTCCTCCTGAAGGGAGTGCATGGTTTGCTCGCTAGTCACAATTTTTTTCCTCTAAGGTAGTCAGGTAGCTTGCGTGTGTGTGCAAGACTCTTCCTACCTCAGCGGGGTCGAAGTTTGTGTGGCTGAGCATACTGTAACACGTAGCTCACCACAAATGAAGCGCGACCGCGGTGCTGAGGTAGGGAATTGGTTAACGCCGACCCACAGCCACGCGGTCGTGCCTAGGATGTAGAGTAGTCGTTCGAGCCAGGTCAGGGTTATAGATTTGAGAGTAGTGTAAGTACTTGCCAGGTCTGGAGTGGATAGTTGCGGATCGTCTGAGTGCGTAGCCAAGTTCAGGATTGGAGAGTAGCAGATCGTTGGAGTACTTAGCCAAGGTCAGGACTGGAGACAGGAGAATAGTCGTTCATCGCCGGATGAAGAGAGGTGTGGAATCCAAGAGACAAGCAAGGTAGGCAACAAGAGGTTACCAGCAAGGCAAGGTCACAGGAACTGGAATGCAGCAAGGCATGGCGTCGCACTAGACTATGCTCAGAAAGGAATGAGAGCAGACTCAAGGTATATAAAGGCAGAGCCTAAAATAGCCAGCCAGGGCAGAACCAGGAAGTAAGCACTGATAGGCTGCTGGTGCACACATGTGTGCCCTATGTTGCAGCCTAAGGCCTGGGACCCGCTGCGCTCGTTGGCGCGGGCGGCAATGTAGCGAGTTCCCCACCAGCAGGGGAATCCTCGCGAGTCGGTCCCGGTCCCCCCTGGCGGCACAGCTGACTACACGCTGTGGCGCGTCAGCCGCTAGGAGACACAAGAGAATGGTGTTTCCTAGCTTCGACGCGTCACGTGGTGTGGCTGTGAGCCAATGGGGAGGGGAGGCTTCGGGAGGAGGAGAGGCTTCGGGGAGCGGGGAGGAGTGTGGAGTGAAAGCAGCGTGCGTGCCTGTCTCTGTGTGTGTATGTGTGTGCCTGAGTGCGTGCGTGCCTCTCTCTGTCTGTGTGTGTGTGTGTGTGTGTGTGTGTGTGTGTGTGTGTGTGTGTGTGTGTGTGTGTGTGTGTGTGTGTGTGTGTGTGTGTGTGTGTGTGTGTGTGTGTGTGTGTGTGTGTATGTATGAGTGCCTGCGTGTGTGTGTTTTTTTTACTTACCTGCAGCCCGTGGCAGCCCGTGGAGGGAGGGGGGGAAGAGTAGTGGGTCCCTCCGCTCAAGCCACGCCCCCCCTCCCTGTCAATCCTCCCACTCCCGCCCACCTCCCGCTCCGGCCCCCTACATCATGGCCGCGCCCCCTCACGTCATGGCCGCACCCCCCCGACCCGTTTGACCACGCCCCCCGCTACTACTGAAGTTTCCTGTAGACCGCAGATCGCGGTACAGCGAGTTGCACGCGCCGCCGGCAAGCAAGCCAGCCGTGCGGACGCGTGCAACGGGACCTTAGCCTTATCGGGGATGGGAGCGGAATAATCGTGTGCCGACCCGCGCATGTCACGGAGGTCAGGGGGCAGAGCCAAGAGCGCGCGTCACTCCCGCGCCGGTCCTGTCCATCACCAGAGCAAGGGCGGGCTTGGACTGCGGGTCAGCAGGGAGGCTGGACGAACGCGCCCGTCGTGCATCAGAGCGGGGGGGTGGAGTCCAAATCCGCGGATGGGGGATCAGGCGGCCAAGGTCCACACGTGCGCACGTACTGGGAACACGAGACCGCGCATCCTGCGTGTCTGTCACGGAAGGCTTATTGAGGTGAGGAGACGGTCTACGACTGCCAGGATGGCGCATCCTCACAAAGACATGTTCATGCCTACCACCTCTCTCCCTGGCTATCTCAATGCCACCCACTGGGCAGGCTCCACCTGGTCTGGCATCCCGGAGGACTTCCATTGATCTCTTGACCTAGTACTCTCCTTTCCCCGCTGACCAGATGCTATTCACACCTCTGGGCATCATCTGGCTGCTTTGATTTCCGATGTCTAGCAGACTTACCGGCACCTATGGGTTAGCTCAGGTAGCCTGTTTCGACATCGGTTCCGAATGTAAAAAGCAAATTACATTATTTTAAAGTATATTTAAATACACTTCTGAGTCTCTGTGTACAGGGGACAGAAAAGGAAAAATATTGTAGTTTTATTTGTATCTGCTTATTTCCTACACACTTTCCCTTGGACTCAGTTTGGACTCTCAGAGTACCCCCTCAACCATATATATGGTAGGGACACCCACAAATCTTATACTGGTTGTGGGTCACCTTGGCACTAGCTGGGGTATCCCCCTTAACCTAAAGATTCCCTCAGCTACATGGATACATGGTTTATCCATGTGCCTCATTATCCTTTCTGGGCTGTGCTGAAGCAGGGTACCCTTGTGGTGGATCACACTTGCGTTTTCAAGGGGAGGTATAGCCAGGACAATGTGCCTACATGTATCCAAAATCAGGCATGATTCCCGGGTATATTTATAGGGGAACCGACAACTCCGGACCCTTACTTCCTAGGCACAGTCTATCAACGGTTCCTCTGCAAACCCCCCTCCCCCCCTTGAAACTCATACCCTAGCAATCCGTGCTTGATTGCATGCCCGGGAAAAACACAAAAAATGCTTTTATTACATACAGTACATTGGAATGGTACATTGTTACTGGGCCCACGAGCTGACTCTCTGTGACCCTTATACACGGAGCAGGGGTAACCAAAACAGGAATGACCTTTATTGTATAGTCTGGTTACCCCCTCCCGTCACAACATGTACAGTATCTTTGTTCAGTCTCAGTTACCATCTCACTGTGTTATATAAAATAATGCATGGGTGGATGCATAAAATCAGAATTTTTCACGCATCTGAGGTTTGGGAAATGTAATAAACACATCTGAGACAGAATCATTTATACTGTAACACAATAGTATGTTACAGTTACACATTCTTTACAAAGACTGTATCCATATTTCTGTTAAAATGTTTATTTCCTCCTTTTGTATTAAAAATAAAATGGGCCTTTTTGACATGTTTTGTAAATATGCCAGAAAGTCATTACTATTTCTAACTAATGCACAACACGATATGTTGTATTTATATAATGCTATCAATCAAAAATAACATCCTTATGATACTTCAGCATGGAACCCAGGAATCTGATCTGGCAGTCAGAGCAACCATCAAGTAAGAGGAAAGAAATGAAACCTATTATTATTACCCCTTTATAGCATGGTAGTCTCAGGTACAGGGAGAGAAAGTTAACAGATGGTGCTAGGCTTCAGCACAACTTAAGCTAGAGTTGCCAGATGTCCAAGTTTACTTGGCACTGTCCCACATTACACGGGACTGTAGAAAATAAGTTATAGGTCAAGAATAAATGTGGACAGCATTAAACATTTATTTTGTTTAAATGAACAGTTCTTCCTAAGACAACAGTCAACTAAATACAGTGGCATGTGGAATTGGTTACAAGTAACTGCAGTAATTGAATCTCAAAATTGAATAAGTGTAAGTATTAGAGATGAGAGACATTGTAGAGACATAAGCAAATCAGGAGTCTTAGAACCTCAGAAATGCAAAGAAATGCTTGAATCTCTGGATCTTGCAATATTTCATCTTCTTTCCTAACAAAACAACCTCTCCATTCCTGTGCCACTATTTTTTAGTAGTGTCAGCAGGAGAAGGATGGAACGGTAAAAGATGGCAGAGAGGTAGCAAGAGGCAGAGAGAGGCAGGGAAAGGCTGGTAGAGGCAGTGAGGCATACAGTAAATAATTATATGACAGTAATTTAAATATCTGGGGGCCACTTATATAAACTGTCTATGGTTTAGTTAAGCTGTACAACCACCAGTGTCTACTCTGAAAGTGTGATTAGCACCGCTGTCAACCTTGTAGATGACATGTCGTAGGAGGCTACTTTCTAAAAATGTTGAGACGCTGGTAATCATGAACATGAACAACAGCATGTATAATGAATATTGTCAAATTGAAAGGGAACATTTTGTAGTTGATTCCATAGAAGATGAGTATATATTACATCCTGATGACATAGTTGATAGTTACAGTATGATGATGATGAAGACAAGGAAGATGAGTCATAATCCAAATTCTTATTGCAGACTGGCACCATCACTCATAGAGGACACACATAATTTGGCTTGTGGAGTTGGGATAGGAGTGGGAATAAAATACACTCAAATAAACAAACACACAGCGGACAAATAAAATGGGAGAGACGGGGATGAAGAAACTCAAAATAGGGGGTAAACTGGAAATGTAATGCCCCTGATATGTTGAAGAAGCACTGGGCAGACAACAAATGCAAGCTGTCTAACCATGCTATCCACAAAATGAAGATAGGAGGGGGACCACCTACTCCCCGGCATATCACTCCTATAGGGCAGCGGCTGAGTTAGGTCATTGCCACCTCACAGGTAGTGGGACTTCCAGGCCTGTGGACATTGAGGATCTGGAGAAACCTGGTAAGTTAAAATAAAAAAGTGAGAATACAGTACATACATTATACATTATGTATCAATCTCAGGTATACATGTCACTTTATACACAACTTTGAACATAAAAACAAAGATTACTGTCTTACTGTTGCGGCAGACTTTATTCTAACAAATCACCGGTTTCTCCCTGGCTTGTTCCTGGAATGCGACGCTGTTCACCCGGAGCATGCCGCGTTCCCAGCCAGGGGTCATGCCCAGCTGACGCGCGGTTGATGTGTTAATTGATAATGGTTCAGGATTTAATAGGCTGCAATGCTTCGCGTGTCCACCAGATGAAATAAATTCATGAATTGTAATGCAGTATATATATATATATATATATATATATATATATACTGTATAACAACAACCCCCATAACCCCTAACATACAGTACTGTACACATACAGTACTGTATATGCACATCAATGATACTATAGGCCGGCGGGGGCGAGATGTGTTTGCAGCAGAGAGAGATCCGCTGCTCTCTCTGCGCAAACATCGGCACATTAAAAATTATTTAAAATACATTTTTATTCATAGTGTACATGTGCAGGGGGTCTCCGGAGCTGAACCGCATTGGTTTCAGGTCGGGGGACCCCCTGCTTCCCGAGATACAGGCCCCTTTATGAGGTGCCGGTATCCCTCTGAATTTAAAGGTCCCGATCACGTGACCGCGACATGAAAACCAAGCAGAGGGATACCGGCACCCCCTAAAGGGGCCTGTATCTCGGGGAGCAGGGGGTCCCCGGACCTAAAACCACAGCGGTTCAGCTCCGGAGACCCTCTGCACATGTACAGTATAAATAAAACACATATATAAATACACACTCGTTCTTTACCTTAGTGGCTATGTGCTATGGTAACGAAGCAGTATTTCTGTATTTTAATAATATTGTACAGTGAGCAGGGGGTTCCATGAGCCAGAAATTAATGCTCAGGGGACCCCCTGCTCCTGCACAATATTATTAAAATACAGAAATGCTGCTTCATTACCATAGCTGATAGCCGCTAAGGCAATGAAGGGGTTAACCCACCGTGCCCGCTTTATTGTGGGTAGCGGGGGTGGGTGAAGGGGGTATTTGGCCCTTGGTGTGAGTTTAGGACTTGCGGGGGGGTTGCGGGTGCACTTAACCCCTTCACGACTGTAGCAGTTAATACCGCTACGGTCATGAAGGGGTTAACCCCTCCCGCTACCCCCCGCAAGCCCTAAACAACCACCGTTGGGGCTAATACCCCCTTCACCCACCCCCGCTACCCACAATAAAAATAATTCACACACAGCAACCGCCCAAAAAAATAAATAAATAAATCTAAATAAATAAATAAATACATGAATATAAATAAATAAATTTAAAATACATTTTTATTCACAGTGTAGATGTGCAGGGGGTCTCCGGAGCTGAACCGCATTGGTTTCAGGTCGGGGGACCCCCTGCTTCCCGAGATACAGGCCCCTTTATGAGGTGCCGGTATCCCTCTGCATTTAAAAGGTCCCGATCACGTGACCGCGGCATGTAAACAATGCAGAGGGATACCGGCACCCCCTAAAGGGGCCTGTATCTTGGGAAGCAGGGGTTCCCCGGACCTAAAACCACAGCGGTTCAGCTCCGGAGACCCTCTGCACATCTACAGTATAAATAAAACACACACATCAATAAAGAATCGTTCCTTACCTTTGCGGCTATGTGCTACGGTAACGAAGCAGCATGAATGTATTTGTAATAATATTGTACAGTGAGCAGGGGGTTCCCTGAGCCAAAAATCAAAGCTCCTGCACAATATTATTAAAATACAGAAATGCTGCTTCATTACCATAGCTGATAGCCGCTAAGGCAATGAAGGGTTAAGTCAGAATAGCATGTTTATTGGGGACATTTGCCCCCAATAAACATTGCAATAAACAACATACAGTACACCCCCTGTGTAATTAAAATACATAAACAACAATAAATACATTAAATACATATTTTTATTGTGTCTGTTAAACCTCCCTGCCTTGACTGTAATCTATGTAAGGCCCCCTCCCACTAAAGTGTCTGTTACTCAGATTACAGTCAAGGCAGGAAAGATTAAGCCCCCCTCCCACTATTGTGTCTGTTAAACTTCCCTGCCGTGACTGTAATCTGTGTAAAGCCCCCTCCCCCTAATGTGTCTGTTTAATCTCCCTGGCCTGTGTTTCTGTGAATGCAGTGTATGTAAATGTGGGGAGGGGGATCCCGTGTAAATATAATGCAGCACCTCACAGGCAATGGGATAGAAAAAATTTGCTGGTGAGTTCTTACCTTATTTTCTCTGGAGCGGATGGACCACGAATCCTTTACCTTCTCAGTCCTCACAGGCAATGGCCCACCCCGTGAGGCCTAACCACCCACACCCACTACCCACTACCCACCTGCCCATGGCCCCTCCGCTGCTGCAAAACAGAGACAAAAATTAAAACATCCAAAGTAATGTCCCCTAACCCCTCAATCACCATAGCGGTTATTAACCGCTACAGTCATTAAGGGGTTAACCCACCCTCACCCACCACTCGGGATGCCTACATACCCTCCCACACTAACCCCCCACCCCGTGAGGCCTAACCACCCTCACCCACTACCCACAAGGGAGGCCAACCCACATACCATTGGGGAACCCCCCCCCCACCCCCAGTACCCACAATAAAAACAATACAGTGACCCACAATAAACATCATTATATTTATTAAATACATTACCCACCCCCTGTGCCCCCCATAAATACTAGATGTATCCTTTTACAAACAGGGTTCATAACGCAGCCCCACGCGAGTTTCCGGTGGGCTGGCAGGGCACCTGACAGACCTACAGGGTACCAGCAGCCCTTTTCAAACAGGTTTTGGAGGCCTGCTGGTGGGTCCCGCCAGCACCATGGCCCCCAGGTGGTCTCTTTGGGTCACCGTGGGCCACGATTGGGTCCCCACGGTAGGCCCGCGGATGTCTGGGAGCCCCGGGTCAGATCCACAGGTGTCTGCGGGGCCTCGGGTGGTTCCCACGGGGGTCTGGGGAACTCACGAGTGCTCACTACGGGTCCGCGGTGCCCCCAATGAAGTGGGACCACACATCTTCATCCCCGCACCTACGGGTCGGCGGTGTCCCCACAGAAGTGGGACCACACAGCTTCATCCCCGCAGACTACGGGTCCGCGGTGCCCCCACAGATGTGAGGCCACCGCTTCATCCCGCATGTGTCACCTGTGGAACCACCAGCCTGATACCCGTGAGATACCTGAGAAAACCACAGGTGGTCTCCAGAGGTCTCACGCGGAACCACGGAACAAACCTTGAATGTAAAAAAAATAAACCTGGCCTATACATTCAATACATACACCCCCCCCCCCAACACCTACAGTACAATAATGTGCAAAATAACTATTATCCAGATATGGATAATAGATTAACTGCCCATTATTAAAAACATTAACTAGCATATTCAAATAAATAAAGTACTACTGACCTCATCAATAAGAAGTCTGCATCGCCAGCGACATCCTTGTCTTGCCCACAAAATACATAGCAAATACAAAGACAATACATTGCAAGTACAGTACCTTGGGTATCTCACGGGTATCAGGCTGGTGGTTCCACGGGTGACACATGCGGGGATGAAGCGGTGGCCTCACATCTGTGGGGACACCGCGGACCCGTAGTCTGCGGGGATGAAGCTGTGTGGTGCCACTTCTGTGGGGGCACCGCAGACCCGTAGTGACCCGTGATTTCCCCAGACCCCCGTGAGAACCACCCGAGGCCCCGCAGACACCTGTGGGACTGAACCGGGGCTCCCAGACATCCGTGGGCCTACCGTGGGGACCCAATTGTGGCCCACGGTGACCCAAGGAGACCACCTGGGGGCCATGGTGCTGGCGGTACCCACCAGCAGGCCTCCATAACCTGTTTGAAAAGAGCTGCTGGTACCCTGTAGGTCTGTCAGGTGCCCGCCAGCCCACCGGGGACTCGCGTGGGGCTGCGTTATGAACCCTGTTTGTAAAAGGATAAATCTTGTATTTATGGGGGGGGGCACAGGGGGTGGGTAATGTATTTAATAAATATAATGATGTTTATTGTGGGTCACTGTATTGTTTTTATTGTGGGTGCTGGGGGTGGGTGGGGGGGGTTCCCCAACGGTATGTGGGTAGGCCTCCCTTGTGGGTAGTGGGTGAGGGTGGTTAGGCCTCACAGGGTGGGGGTTAGTGTGGGAGGGTATGTAGGCATCCCGAGTGGTGGGTGATGGTGGGTTAACCCCTTAATGACTGTAGCGGTTAATAACCGCTATGGTGATTGAGGGGTTAGGGGACATTACTTTGGATGTTTTAATTTTTGTCTCTGTTTTGCAGCAGCGGAGGGGCCATGAGCAGGTGGGTAGTGGGTAGTGGGTTTGGGTGGTTAGGCCTCACGGGGTGGGCCATTGGCAGTGAGGCGCTGCATTATATTTACACGGGATCCCCCTCCCCCTCCCCACATTTACATACACTGCAATCACAGAAACACAGGCCAGGGAGATTAAACAGACACATTAGATGGAGCGGGCTTTACACAGATTACAGTCACGGCAGGGAAGTTGAACAGACACATTAGGGGGAGGGGGGCTTACATAGATTACAGTCAAGGCAGGGAGGTTTAACAGACACATTAAAAATATGTATTTAATGTATTTATTGTTGTTTATGTATTTTAAATACACAGGGGGTGTGCTGTACTGTATGTTGTTTATTGCAATGTTTATTGGGGGCAAATGTCCCCAATAAACATGCTATTCTGCCTTAATCCTTCATTGCCTTAGCGGCTATCAGCTATGGTAATGAAGCAGCATTTCTGTATTTTAATAATATTGTGCAGGAGCAGTGGGGGTCCCTTGAGCTTTGATTTCTGGCTCAGGGAACCCCTGCTCACTGTACAATATTATTAAAAATACATTCATGCTGCTTCGTTACCATAGCACATAGCCGCAAAGGTAAGGAATGATTCTTTATTGATGTGTGTGTTTTATTTATACTGTAGATGTGCAGAGGGTCTCCGGAGCTGAATCGCTGTGGTTTTAGGTCCGGGGACCCCCTGCTCCCCGAGATACAGGCCCCTTTAGGGGGTGCCGGTATTCCTCTGCTTGGTTTACATGCCGCGGTCACGTGATTGGGACCTTTAAATGCTGAGGGATATCGGCACCTCATAAAGGGGCCTGTATCTCGGGAAGCAGGGGTTCCCCCGACCTGAAACCAATGCGGTTCAGCTCCGGAGACC